>NC_089593.1:28542398-28852619 GCF_019320115.1 Miscanthus floridulus | reverse complement strand
TGTTTGTCGGGGTGCCCATTTGTCTCTGGTGCCAGAAAAAAAATATACTTTGTAAATGCAATGTGAATGTGATCTCAAATGACATGCTTGACCTCAGAAAAGAAATTTTGCAGACTAGGTTTGCATGTCCACAAGACCCAAACTACGACATTAGGGTGACAACAAAGGGTGGACATGTATCTGTTCCGGCCACTGGAGTGACAACAGAGGCTCTTAAGCCTGATGTCCTAACCTAACAACTAACATAGCAAAGATTGAAATTATGCAGGTCTCAAAATCCCAGGCCACCTCTACCTTTAATTTGGCCTCATCAGCTTCTCCCAATTCAACCGGTCATTTTTATGTTCATTTTGCTGGCTCCACCTGAACTTACCTGTCATTGTACCAAGCTCATCACTGGATTTTGTGTGGTAGAAGCATGACATGCCGTGCACTGGTATTGTTGCGCTATAGCTTTAGTTAGAACCTCCTACCTTCTTAAGTTTTTGAACTTCTTAAGTCGTGTGCCTTCGACGTATGTGATGTGGTCTTGAGGAGGATTTTGTAAGATTGTGGTGCGAAGGGATCCGAATCGCACCGGCCTCTTTTTGAGTTATCACCGCTTTGCCATATAGCCTGAAAGGGGTGAATTTGGTTGCTCGTGTTTCTGAAATATTGTGAGCCCAGATGACTAATGTCAATTCTTCAACCCACTTGCCCTTCGGGACGTCAAATAGCTTTTTTGAGATTCCTGTGAAAATGATTACATTTACTCCTTCAATAGCGCCATTGATTTGTGGGTGACCGACTGATGTGAAGTCTATCACCTCTTAAATTTTTTTTGAATTCTATGGAATCGAACTGCTTGCTATTATCCATTGTGATTCTCTTGGCACTCCAAACGATAGATGATTTGCTGCCAGGTAAAAGTTTTCAGTGTTCGTGATGAGATTTTGACCAGCGGTCTAGAGTCAATCCAGTTGATGAAGTAAATAACGACGACACAGGTTTCCTGTTGTTAGAGACAGGGCGCCAACAATGTTGGTATCTTTGCAGCAAGGGCCATGTCGGGTAGACGAGACTTGATGGGTATGCTAGTTTGCTGGACTGAGGCGCGAACATTTGGCAGTTTTTGTATTTTCAGACTAGGTTTTCAGTGGCAGCTACTGCAGTGGGCTAGTAGAAACCCTGGCGATATGCTCTTCATGTTATGTCATA
Source organism: Miscanthus floridulus (assembly GCF_019320115.1). Lineage (NCBI taxonomy): Eukaryota > Viridiplantae > Streptophyta > Magnoliopsida > Poales > Poaceae > Miscanthus > Miscanthus floridulus. The sequence goes on along the minus strand of NC_089593.1, from coordinate 28,851,422 downwards.
AGCCACCCTATGAGATCAGCATTATGTGGATTTCATTCAGTAGTTTCTCTCCCTCTTGATAACTTATGCATTTAAGCCATGGTGCCACTATCCCACTCTATTGCCATTGACAATTTTTTAAGGTTTCGCCCGGGCATTCATTCTTTCTTCTTCTTTCCTTGCCTTCTAATCCATATTTCCCATTAAGGTAAGCTAATATTGATGACGTCCAATCATCACCCTGTATGTTGTTTACTGTTCAGGGTGACACTTGCTATTTTTTATGGCATTGGAAAGTTCGTGCAACAAGTATGGGTGGACACCAATGTTGTCCTCGACCGAAGTCTTGGATAGTTTTGTATGGGAAATGATGCAGAACTAAAGTGTGGAATAGTGTGATTCTCAGTAAGGGCATGAACAATATATATGGACCAAGTAGTCCATATAGATGGAACTTACAGATGAGCTTTAGTTATGTGTACTCCACAACATTGAATTCTAAAGAAGTCCATAAGGTGGGTTTTATGTCAAAAGTAAAAAAACAATTGTATCCATCTCTCAGGCCTTACCGTCCGTTTGTACCCTTTTTGTCAAGCATTCTTCATCTCTTCGTCCACAACGCCCATCACCGCTCCTCTCTTCTACCAGCAACAGTTGTCAGATCGCCGTGCCTCTCCCTCTCGTAGTTGGCCAGATCTGGTGGCCATGCCTCCACTCCCGGCCATCTCCTCTCCGACCTCTCCCAAACTCTCCATGTCCCCTATCTTCTCCATCTGTAAGGAGGCCAAACTGGCATTCTGCCAATCACCTTTACTAATTCGGCGGCAATAGCGATGGATTTGCTGAGCCATGGCAAAGTGTGCATGATGGTGATCCAGGCCAGACTGTTAGTGATGATGGTGCTGAGGGTGTGGCTTAGGTATGAGCTTCATCACCAATGAGTCACTGTGGGACCTCATGTTCGTGGTGCGGGTCTACCTCGCTGGTGATGTAGTTGTATATCTCCTCGCCTAGTTCAACAAGTACTCCCTAGATTGTCTCCTATTTGTCGAAGCTCACGACATCGATTCTATGGTGCCAATCCAACTTCCCTAGGCTTGTCTTGTACGTGTCTCGCAGGAGGAGAGAGAGACGAGATAAAGATAATATATTTAGCAAGCATTGGTAGGTCCTTTGTGAGTCAAGCAATTGTGCAATACATAGGTGTTCCTCTAACTGTTGAGCAACAGGGATGGTTGTTGACAATCTCACTTAAGAAAGATGGGCAGGTTTTAAAGCTGGCCATAGATCTTCAAATATTGTCGCACAGATGGTTTAAATGGCGAGATAAAGAAGCTATCAGTGTCCTCTTCCTACGGTAGCCTTGTTAGGGATAATTGGTAAGTTCAGTCCAAAGAATGGACCTTACCTACTTTGCTTACTACATGTACTAATTTTATATCTGAAATCAGAGTATATTTAATTTGTTTAATACCTCTATGACTATTATATATGAAATTAGAGTATATTTAACAGTCTTTTGTGGAGTTCCTTAGTACTGCCACTGCTGCTGCAAGGTTGGCATCGTGGCCGGTGAAGGGGACCGTGACGTCTGAGGAGAAGAATTAGACAGCTTAAAACTCTAACTCTAAACTATGGCCTATTTTTTTAACCTTAGCAAAATCTATGCAAAAGATAAACTATCTAAATGTGCAACTACGATTTTGCTAGTATGTTACTATCTCTACCGCAAAAGGAGTTATGCAACCTAGTTCCAAACCTATCAACTAGCCTATCACTAAGCTAGAAAAGTAAAGCACACACCAATATTGCAATGTAAATGCGGAAGCTAAAGAGTAAGGTAGAGATATACGAACTCCCGTCAACGACTCCGATATTTTTACCGAGGTATTGAGAAGCGCGCAAGCTTCCCCTAGTCCTCGTTGGAGCCCCTCGCAAGGAATCCCTCGCAAGGGCCAAGCTCCCGGTCGGGTAAATCCGTGGATAGCCCCAGGCCTTCCCCACGCGCAAGTGGGTCTCCGGTGTGCCTTCCGGCAAGCCTCTCCTAGACCGGCCGTCTTCACTATCAAGCTTCCGGCTGAACCGCCGCGGGCGTTGTTCCCTTCGGTACATGGTGGCGGCCACACCATAAACGCGGTTGATGTAATCTCGCAAGACTACAAGCCCCTCCGATATACAACAATGGTGCGCGCAAGCACCGAGTGATAAGAGGTGTGCAAACCTCACTAAACACTAGGTCTAAACCTAGAGCAAGCGCATAAGCGGTGGTCTAATCAACCTAAGCCCTTCGCAAAGCACCTACGTTAATCACCTAATGAATCACTAAGCACTATGCAAGTGAAGATCACTAAAATAGTGTATCAACACCCTTGGTATGTTTCCTCAGCTCCACACTGCTCAAATGGCCGGTTGGGGTCTATTTATAAGCCCCACTAAGAAAGTAGCCGTTGAGGACGAATCACAGCTCGCTGCTACTGACCGGACGCTACAATTGTCATGACCAGACGCGTCCTGTCATCATGACCGTTGGAGCACGCGCGTTGATCGAACTCTGCGCTGAGTTCGGTCACTATTGATCGGACGCGTTCGGTCGCGCTGGCGTCGCTCTAGAACCTCTCTAGAAGATCACTAAAATAGTATATCAACACCCTTGGTATATTTTCTTAGCTCCACACTGCTCAAATGACCTATTGCGGGTCTATTTATAAGCCCCACTGAGAAAGTAGCAATTGAAGACGAATCCTAGCTGTCTGCTACAGACTGGACGTTGCTGTTGTCCTAACCGGACGCGTCCGGTCATCACGACTGTTGTAGCACGCGCGTTGATCAGACTCTGCGCTGAGTCCGGTCACTGTTGATCGGACGCATCTGGTCACGCTGGCGCCACTCTAGAACCTCTCTGGACTCGATTGGACGCTGCAGTTCCTACGTCCGGTCGTCCAGTGCCGCAGTGTCCGGTCACGCTGAAAACATTGCCGTGATGATGAACAGTGCCATCGGTGCGTCCGGTCACGTGTTTTCTTTAGCGTCCGGTCGCCTACTGACGCTTGTTGCAGTCTCAGACTACCGATCGAACGCGTCCGGTCGCTATAAGGGCCGTGTCTGGTCACCTCTGCCTAGTACGTTTCTTCGCGATCTTGCATCCGGCTTGGTTCCCATCTTCGTCCTTAGACTATGCTTGATATCTTGGGTCTTCTCTTGTGCTCCTAGGGTCTTGCTTAAGGTGTTGATCATCGGATCATCATGTTGCCTTTGTCTAAGTCACGTCTTGCACCCTATTGAACTACAAAATAAACACTTGCAAATTCATTAGTCCAATTTGATTGTGTTGGTCATCAAACACCAAAATCCAAAGTAAATGGGCCTAGGGTCTATTTTTCTTACAGCTGTGAAAGGATCAAGATGACCAAGAGGGGGGGTGAATTGGGCTAATTCTAAATTTCTTTGCAATAATTAAACCCTACGGTTAGCCCACCTTCACCCCTTGTGCCTAGAAAGTGTTTCTAATGTTCTACCGCATAAAAAGTCTTGCAACCTAAGTTTCAATCCAACTCTAGCATGTCAATTCTATGAATGAAAAGACAAGAATTGAATTGCTCAAAGTAAATGCTCAAAGTAAAGAGAGAAGGAGGAACGCGGCGATGTTTTGCCGAGGTATCGGAGAGTCGCCACTTCCCACTAGTTCTCGTTGGAGCACCCGCGCAAGGGTGTAACTCCCCCTTCATCCGCGCAAGGATCAAGTGCTCTCTACGGGTTGATTCTTTGACACTCCGTTGTGGTGAATCATCCACAAGCTCCGTCGGACGATCACCAAGCTCCCAATCACCACCAAGCCGTCTAGATGATGGCGATTACCAAGAGTAACAAGCACGAACTCTCACTTAACCACAACAAGCCTAATGAGAAGGATGGATGCACACTTTGCTACTCTTGCTTTCACTAATGAGGGCTCTCTTTTAGATTCTCAAATCTCAATTACCTCACTAGGACATTGCTCTTCTTAGCAGTCTCAAGGGTGTTTCTTAGCTGTTCAAATGAGCAAAAGTCACCCCTCACACTAATGGAGGAAGTATTTATACATCCGTGTTCAAAACGAACCATTATTTGCCTCTATGGGGTGACCGAACACTCTGGTCATATTGACCAGACGCTCCGGTCAGTTCTTCCCGACTTCTAGTGTTTAAGTTATGACCGGACGCAGGACAACGTCTGATCAGCACTGACTGGACTTGTCCGGTCACGATTTTCCCTCTCTAGAACCTTAGTGGAGTCGACCGGACGCTAGCACCCAACGTCCGGTCGCTCACCTCTCAGCGTCCGGTCACGCCAGACGATTTCACCTTGATCAAATGAACTGACCGAACTCTACGCCAACGTTCGGTCACACCAGAACCAGCGTCCGATCAATATTTGACCATCTATTCACTTCCAACTCGCAATCATATGTGAATAAAGTTTTCTCCAATTGATCTAAGGGCTTTTTAGGAGCTACCTAGTGCTAGATTTGATAAGTGTGCACCACACCTAGCCCACTAGACTCATATAGGTCAAGCTACCCGTCCATAACCCTTAATAGTACGGCCAAAGGAAAAATAAAGTCCTAAACTACTCTAATTGTCTCTCCAACTCCAAACGATAGTTAGAACTAGTCCATCCTTAACCTTGACGTCCATCTTTTGAATACCGAAACGATTTCCATCGTAGGGGCATGACAACCATGATTGCCCAATCAATCTCCATTACCATGACCTAACTTAATTGCCTCTACAAAACACACGTTAGTCATAGTAATTATGTATTGTTATTAATCACTGAAACCCAACTAGAGGCCTAGATGCTTTTAGTCTCCTCCTTTTTGGTGATTGGTGACAATACCACCTCGAGTATGTGAAAGAGATGAGGTTTTCAACATGCTTGGTTCATATAAGCTTTTGACAATAAGTACAAAAGAGTTAGGCAAGCTTATATAACCCAAGCCAACATGATGTACTCAAAAGATATGAAATAAGCATGAGTACAAGTAATAAAGCTCATTTGCATCGAAGTAAAACACGGAAGCAAAGCAAATGAGCATAACACAAGTGATATGACATATAAATAATTCAAAGTAGAGAGCACACATGTCACATATCACATAACTATCACGATCATGTAGATATCACTATCACATAAATATAGTTCGATGCATGAAAGTAAACACATGAATGCATAATAGTGTATCACGTGGAAAACCAAATATAATAGATAAGCTAAACTCCCCCTAGATAAGTCGCTCCCCTAAGTCTAGCATACTCAATCCCTCTCTCCCTTTGGCATCAAACATCAAAACCTAAGGGTCGATCTGTTGGTGTTTTGGAACCGGGGGTCCCTCAACCAACGAGTGAATTTGTGCTGCGTGCCCCTAATCCCGGATGGTGATGCAAAGAGACACAAGGTTTATACTGGTTCAGGCAATCGAGGCCCTACGTCCAGTCTGAGAGATCGATCTTCTGTTCCTTGCACCGGAGTGCTCGTAGTAGGGGGTTACAAGCTAGGTGAGAGAGGGAGCTAGTCCCAGGTCTCGGCGAGGGTGGTGCGGGCTGCTTGAGGCGTTGTTCTCAAGCAGCGTAGAAGTGTGTAGTTCTATCGGTGTGTTCATCTTTTCTTCCCTTTCCTACGAGGCCCAAGTCCTCTCCTTTTATAGTTGAAGGGAGGACGAGGGCAGTACATGTATCACTATGCGACGTCGTGCCAATAGGAGTGGCATGTCCGAACCCTGTGGCCCATTCCGGTGGTGGTGTGGCCGTAGGAGCGATCCGTCCTTGGAATACTGGAGCGGCGTGGTTGTCCCATCAGGTCCTGTGCGTCGTGGGAGCCCCGGGAATGTCTCGGAGCGGACGTGGCGGCGAACGTGCAAGCCTCGGTGGACAGATTGTGCGCGAGGCCGAGGCCTGGTCGGTGCCGAGGCTTGTACTGCGGTGGGGGGGGTCTCGATAGGCACGAACCCCGAGATTGCCGAGGCCCCGGTGTACAGTGCCGAGGCCTTGAGCGGGCGGCAGGTCATGGGTGCAATGTTAGGACACAGTGGCCGGTAACCCCCGTCATACCCTGTCCTAGGCGCTGATCGTGGACACAGTGCTGGGACATAGTTACCGGTAACCCCCGTCATACTCTGTCCCAGGCGCTGATCGTGGGCACAGTGCTGGGACACAGTTGCCGGTAACCCCCGCCGTGCCCTGTCCCAGCCGGTACGGCGCTGATGCGACTTCAGGTCGCGTCGGCCATTCTGTGACGTTGAGCCGCTGTCCGGCTAAGATTGTGGGAGTGGTTGAAAGTATTAATGAGACGTGACACGCTGTCAGGAGGGTCGACCGAGGCGGGGGGGCGACAGACCACGGACAAGCCGGCCTCGAGCGACACAGAGAATGAGGCCTCGCGCAAGACGGAGATCAGGCTCCTTGCCGAGGCCTCGCGCGAGAGGCCTCGCGCGATACGGAGAACGCGCTTCCTGCTGAGGCCTTCCGTGGAGAGCCTCGGGCGGGGCGGAGATGGCGTTCCTTGCCGAGGCCTTCCTTGGGGAGCCTCGCGCGAAGCGGAGTTGGCGTCAGGATGCTGAGACCTCCTGCTCTATAAATGGGGGTGGCGTGTCCGAGCCCTGTAGCTGGCCACTGTTGTGGTATGGTCGATGGAGTGGCCCCGTCCTTGTCGTGCAGAAGTGACGCGCCGGTCATACTTGATCTTGTGCGTCGTGGGGCTCTAGTACAGCTTGATGCAGGACATGGCGGGCGACGTGCTGGTCATCGTGCGATGACGTCGTAGGGAGCTGTGGCTCTGCAGATGCCGAGGCCAAGCCATCGTGGGGGGCTCGGCGGACATGGATCCTCAGGCTGTCGAGCCCCTGAAGCAAACTGCCGAGGCCTTGGAGGGAATTATTGGTCCTGGGTACTGATTCCGAGGCCACAGTATCCCAGACGTGGCTCCCCACGCTGCGTTGTTCTCGGAGTAGGAGTTGGCAGCACAGTGAGGCATGGGCGTCAACCATGTGCATAGTGGTTAGCACAGTGGCGGGTAACCTCTGCCCAGTCCTGCCTCCTGTCCCGTCGGCCATTCCGCTGTACTGTGCCGAGCATGCGGCCGATGTCAGGGGCAGCAGTTGGCTGAGTTAATGCGACACGATGTTTTGTCAGAGGGACGGGTGAAGGAAGAGGCAGCGGAGTGCTGCCGAGCCCGCCTCACGCGAGACGGAGGGTCGGCGGCCCGGTCGAGGCCTGTGACGAGAGGGGGTCGGCCGAGGCCTTTGGTGGGGGATCGCCCGAGGTCAGCGATGAGGGGGCCTCGGGCGAGTCAGAGAATCGGCTGAGGCCAGCAGTGTTTAGCTGGTTTCGACTTTTACGAAGTCTAAGCAGTCGTTTTTTGGTTCTTGCTTAGGGTACCCCTTCTCACTGTATCCGACAGTAGCCCCCGAGCCTTGGGGGGAGTGGAGGCACTCCCCCTGAGGTTCCGACGAGAATTGGCTCTTGATAGTTCCTGTTGGGATGGTGTTTTGTACTTGAGGTTTCGGTGGGTGCGCGCGAGCGCACCCGCCGGGTGTAGCCCCCGAGGCCCTGGAGGAGTGATTTCACTTCTTCAGGGGCTTTTTTCTCTTTTGAGTGAGGGGTTTTCATTGTGTTTGCCGGGCCCGTGGGCGCGAGTTCGGATCATAGGGCCTCGACGATGCTGCGGAAAGAGCCCCTTAGCCTCTGCCTGGAGCGAGAGGGCCGTCAGGGGTTCCCCCGGCTTTTTGTACGACCCTCGTGCTTCCTTTTCGCTCAGAAGGAGGGGTGGAAGATGCCATGCTACCCTCGGTGGGCGCGAGCAACGGCATTTCCGGTGAGCTGTTATCGGGTAAGTCCGAGTGGAGGCCCGTACCCCGTTCGCTGGGGGTCGGCTAGCGGTCCGGAGACACGCTCCAAGAGTACCGGCGGGTTTCTCTAGTGGGTGCCGAGGCCGTTCGCTGGGCCTCGGTGGCTCGGTGCCTCCCTACGGTGGGATCCCATTCGGAGACCTCCCTACCGGTCTCGGACACGACACAGGGCGCGCTCGTATAGGCTCGCCCGTAGTCGTCCCTGACTCTTTTGCCCTGGGGCAGCTGACGAAACCCCTGGGGGCCCAGCCTTCGAACCCCTGGATCGTAATGGGCTCGGGTCGCTTGTCTTTATCTTGGGTACAGGAAGAGCCCCCGAGCCTCCGCATGGAGCGAGAGGGCGGTCGGGGGTCCTCCCGACTTTTTTGTCCGTCCCCCGCACGTCCTTTTCGCTCGGACGGGGGGCTGTTTGCCGAGCCCGCTCGTGTGCGAGCCTAAGCCGCTGGGTCTCGGCAAAGTTGCAGGAGGAGCCCCCGAGTCTCTCGCACGGAGCGAGAGAGCGGTCAGAGGTCCCCCTGGCTTTTGGTTCGCCCCTCGCGCGTGAGGGTCTGTCTACCGAGCCCCCCTCGGGTGCGAGCCTAGGTCGCGGGGTCTCGGCGTCTTTTGCAGAAGGAGCTCCCTAGCCTCTGCACGGAGCAAGAGGGCCGTCAGGAGATCTTCTGGCTTTTTGAACGACCCTCGCGCTTCCTTTCCGCTCGGAAGGAGGGTTTGTTTTGCCGAGCCCCCTCGTGTGCAAGCCCAAGTCGCTGGGCCTCGGCAATGGTTTGCAGGAAGAGTCCCTTAGCCTCTGCGTGGAGCAAGAGGGCCGTCGGGGATTCTCCTGACTTTTTATTCGACCCTCGCGCTTCCTTTTCGCTCGGAAGGAGGGGTGGAATGTGCCGTGCTACCCTCGGTGGGTGAGAGCGATGGCATTTCCGGTGAGCTGTTATCGGGTAAGTCCGAGTGGAGGCCCGTACCCCTGTTCGCTGGGGGTCGGCTAGCGGTCCGAAGACGTGCTCCAAGAGTACCGGAGGGTTTCTCTAGTGGGTGTCGAGGCCGTTCGCTGGGCCTCGGTGGCTCGGTGCCTCCCTACGGTGGGATCCCATTCGGAGACCTCCCTACCGGTCTCGGACGTGACACAGGGCATCCCAAGCGTTTCGCTTGCTTGGGCCTCGGCCTCGTATAGGCTCGCCCGTAGTCGCCCCTGACTCTGTTGCCCTGGGGCGGCTGTCGAAACCCCTAAGGGCCCAGCCTTCGAACCCCTGGACCGTAGCGGGCTCGGTGCCCAGTTCCTTTGCCTGAAAGGAATCGGGGGGGGGGGGTTATTTCTCTCCCTACGGCTAATAATGGCAGGCGCGTCTTTTGAGGCGGCTTTTCCGGGGAGGCGAAACGGCGCCTGCTGCTGTTGTGGTTGGACGCGACGTGGCGTCAGCCAACGGGACGTACCTGCACGTGCGATTAATGAGGAGGGAGTGGGCGCGTGGGCGGTAAGACCAGATCTGGATAACCGCGCCGGATTTTTTGGGGGAAACTTCCCCGATTTCGTCGCCCGGTGGTTTCGTCTCGTCCCTGCATAAATACGCAAAGAGCCTCACCCTCCCCCTTCTTACCTTTTCCGCATTCGCTTTCGCTGCCTTTGTGCCATTGCTGAGAGCATAGAGCGCCGAGGAGGAGAAGGGCGAGAGCGAGAGACTGAAAGAAAGAGAGAGAGAGATTACCGCCGCAGCAGCGACCTCCACCGCGCAATGGCTGGTGGTCCCGTCATCCTCTCGACGGATCCCTGGGAGCGGTCTGACATCACCGAGGAGAAGCTGCAGTCACTCGTGGAGGCCGGTCTTCTTCGCCCGATCACCGACCCTGACGAGCCGGAGTGGATTGCTCCGGGGAACGAGTCGGAGCCGAGGCCGCGCGACGGCTACGTGGTGAGCTTCGTCGTCTTCCACGAGCGAGGCCTCGGGTCGCCGGTGGATAAGTTCATGCGGGCGCTCCCGCACTACTATGGCATGGAGCTTCACAATTTCAGCCCCAACTCCATCGCGCAGACGGCCATCTTCGTCGCCGTCTGTGAGGGGTACTTGGGGATCGCTCCCCACTGGGAGTTGTGGCTCCACTTGTTCCGAGCGACGTTCACCACCAAGCCGGGGGGAACGAGGGGGGCTCGGAAGGTGTAGAGGGCCGGCGGCTGCACCCTTCACGTGCGCCAAGACCAGCAGTCCCTCTACATCCCGGCCCAGCTGTCATTGTCCAACCGTCGTTGGTACGACGGCTGGTTCTACCTCCGCAATGACGACGGAGGACTTCCTCCTTATACCGGGTGGGTTGTAGAGAGTCAACCAGAGAAATGGGGATACGGCGTTATCAAGGTTGATCAGCCTAGGCTGGAGCCGCTCTTGCGGGCCTTGGGGAAGCTGCGTGACCGCGGCCTTTCGGCGGCCGTGGTCGTGGCGGCCTTTCACCGCCGGAGGGTGTTGCCGCTGATGGCCCGGCGGCGGCGGCTGTTCGAGATGACCCCGAGCGACCCGATTGCCGGTATCAAGATGTCCGCCTTCGCCCTTACCGATGACGAGACCCTGCGTCGGGTGAGAGAGGCGGTAGACGGGAAGCCGAAGATCGACGATTTGATGCCATTCCCGATGCGCCCGTCGCGGGGGTACATTTCACTGGTGAGTTGGATGTCGCCGATGCTTTCGCGGCCTTCTTGTTTTCCGCCTTTTTTGTCTGTTGTCTTAGTTCGTCGTTCCCGCAGGGGATAAGAGACGTGCGAGACTCCCCGCAGCCCGTTCCCGAGGACGCCCGGCTGCGAGCCGCGAATAGGGCGCGCGCCGAGGAGGAGAAGAAGAAGAAAGATGCCAAGGAGGCGAAGCGCACGAACAAGCTCCTCGCGCGTGAAAAGCTAGATGCCCGTCGCCGGCGTCAGAAGCTCGACGGTCTCCCGTTGGAGCCGTCTCCCTCGTCGTCGGTGTCGGATTCTTCGGGCGATGGCGGCGGGCGTGAGGTGGGGACGGCCTGCCTGGAACACCTCCCCGACATTAGGGAGATGGTGCCTGGGGCGCCGGCAAGGAGCCTGACGCTCCTAGGAGGAGGAGGTGTCCCAGGACTGGTGGCGGCCCATCCCGGGGCCGAGGCCGACACGCCCGAGGCGTGGGTGTCGGAGGAGCGTGCCGTCAGCCCGATGGGTTCGGCGGTGGAGGTGGAGCGAGCGACGGTGGGGGCGACCCCATTGTCTCCGCGAAGGGTCGAGGAGGTGCTGGGGTTCGGCGGAGGCCAACTAGCACCGGTTTACACCGAGGTCGCGCTGCTGCCACCACCGCCGCCGTTGCAGAGGAGGCTGGCGGTGTCGAAGCGGCTGCATCCCCGTTCACGGTAAGCGTCTTTTCTGGTGTAGTCCGTAGTACTTCTTGTTTGTCCCTTGGTCGCATGCTGACCTTGGGAGTGTCTTTGCTTCTAGCCAGAAGCATCTGGTGGAAGATCCTGCCTTGGCGCCCCGTAAGGCGCTCAAGGTGAACGTTAGCTCCTCTGCCCATTAGGCAGCGGAGGCGCAGGCTGGCGTGCAGCGTGGCGCGGCGTCGGGCGGGGCTGTTTCGGAGGAGGCGGCTGCCCAGGAAAAGGGTGCCGAGGCGGCCGCGGAGCGAGTGGAGGAGGAGGAGCCCACGCCTCACGATGTCGTGAGTCTTGGGGCGAAGGAGGCTGGGGCGTCCACCATTGCCGAGGCCATTGAGGGTGAGGCCGGAGCCCCCGAGACCTCCGAAGTCAGGGCGGTGGACGCTAGGGCAATCGAGGTAGAGATGGCGGAGGCTAGAGCCCCTGGATCCGTCGAGGCCGAGGCGATGGAGGTGGAGACAGAGCAAGTTTTGGCGCCGCCCCTGGTTCAGACAATCTCGTCGGATGATTCCTCCCAAGGGAAGGAGGCGGCGGACGTCGAGGCGGCCAGTACCGTGGAGCAGCCAGTCCCAGATCCCGCCGAGGGGAGTTCGGCCCTTGCCCGGCTACGGCCCGAGCCCCGTGGGTGGAACTTCCCGCGTGTTTTCTGGCGGAACCGGGCTGATCCCGAGGGGGAGCCTGTGTTTGCCCTTGAAGATATCGCAGAGGGGGGGCGGTGGGATACCCTCGAGCAGTACCACCAACTGGCAGTGCGGTCGTTGCAGACAGCGATGACTATTATGGGACGGGACTTGCCCGGTGTTACCCAGGTAAGTAGTTTCCTCTCCCGTGCCGCGTTGTTTTCTCTCCGAGCCCCCTCGCAATGTTTGACGTGCGTTTTTTGTTTTGCCTCTTTAGGAGCTCAAGACCCGATCCCTTGGGAAATCGGTATTCCTACGAAGGGAGAGGGATATCTGGGACCAGCTCCGGCGGCAGAAGGGCCTGCTCGCCGATGCTCAGGGGCTTTTGTTGGCGCGGAGTGCGGAAGTGGAGGATCTCCGCCTTTGTTGTGCTGACATTCAGGCCGAGTTGGCCACGGCTAAAGAGCAGTCTGCCCCTCTGGTAGCGAAGATCAAGGAACTGGAGGAGGAGCGAGACGCCTCCAGGTCTCGGGCCCAAGAAGCGACGGCCTCTGCCAAGGCCATAGCCGGGCAGCTGGGTGCGGAGCAGAGCGAGCATCAGCTGACGAAAGTTGCCTTGGCCGAGGCTACCAAGGCGGCCGAGGCCTCTCGGGTCGAGGCCTTAGACTGGAAGAGCAAGGCCGAGGGTAAGTTCTGCCGAACCGTGCTCCTTGTTCTTTTTGTTCTGGTTCGCGTTTGACTCCTGACCCCTCATTGCGACGTAGACCTAGAGAAAGAGGCCTCCCAGGCGGCTGAGGCCTCCGTCGCAGTGCAAGCAGCGCTGGATGTTGAGGTCCGGGAGCATGAGGGCTGCGCAGCGCAGTCCGTACCGCCTGCAAGGCCCTGGACGTCGAGGGAGTCCAATCGGCCAGCTCCCTTAGGAGCCGCCTGATTGTGTTGAGCGGCCGCGTCCATGAGAGGCTCCGGGGGGCGTTGCACATGGGCGTCAAGTGCGCCCTGGCCGTCGTCTCCTCGCACTATGCTATCAACCTCGAGGCTGTTAGCGATAGCTACGTGTTGCCAGAAGATGACGAGGAAGCTGATGCAGAGGTCGTGAAGCTGTTGGAGGCGGCCGAGGCACCTGGCACAGCGCTGGCTGGTCTATTTGAAGAAGAGGTGGTCCCTCCCGCGCCGACCGCCGATCCTTGAGCTTTGTCCTGGGCCAAAAGGGGCCATGTAACCGGATTGAGTTAGTTGCCGTATCGTGACGTTTTTGTGGCCGTCGAGGCCTTTAAAGTATTTGCGTACGTGGGTCTTTTAACCGTTTTCTGTTCTACTTCCGAGCCTGTGCCCTCTGTCCTGATCTTGGGAACCCGCAAAGAAATCCCTCGGAGCCTAAGCCGTCCTTCAGCGAAGGGTGGTGAGGGAGCTGCCGTAGCCCAGAGGCGTAGGCCGTTCTCACGACTCGACCGGCCCTTTGGCCTCGAGACAAGCTTTTGGTCTTTGGGTTTCTTGTGAAGGTCCTGTCGGAGCGCGAGAGAGTTTGGCGTAGAAATTTTTTGAAAGACCATTAACAAACGGTGTTCGGGACTTAGGGGGTTCCCCCTTTTTAGCCCCCGAGGGAGGCTCGGCTTTGCAGAGGCAGAGCTGAGTCTCCCTTATAGCGCTATTGTGATGTCGAGCCCCTATTGATAGACAAGCTCTCTGTACAGAACTTCCTTGGAGCCTACGTTGTCCTTTGGGTGAAAAGGTGGTGAGGGAGCTGCCGTAGCCCGGAGGCGTAGGCCGTTCTCACGGCTCGGCCGGCCTTTTTGCCTTTGAGACGATCGTACTGTCCTTAGGTTCTATACAATCGACTTGTCTATAAGGGGGTTCCTCAAAAGATTATAACAACTAAGAACGCTTCTTTATTGTATTTCGAGAAACAATGTAAACGACGTTTGGAAATTTAAGGGTAGAAACGACGTAGCTGTTCTATGTTCCAAGCGTTGGTGAAGATTTCGCCCTTCTCATTGGCTAACTTGTAGGTCCCGGGCTTCAGCACTTGAGCGACGATGTACAGCCCTTCCTAGGGTGGGGTCAGCTTGTGGCGGCCCTTGTTGCTCTGCCTCAGTCTCAGCACCAGGTCGCCCACCTTCAGGTCTCGGCTTTGGACGCGCCAGGCTTGGTAGCGTCGTAGGGCTTGCTGGTACCTGGCTGAGTGTAGCAGCGCGACGTCTCGGGCTTCCTCCAGTTGGTCGAGGGCGTCTTCGCGGGCGGTGCGGTTGCTTTGCTCGTTGTACGCCTGTAGCCTCGGGGAACCGTATTCTAAGTCAGTGGGGAGGATGGCCTCGGCTCCATAGACCAGGAAGAATGGTGTGAATCCCGTGGCTCGGCTCGGGGTGTTTCGTAGGCTCCAGATGACTGATGGGAGTTCGTCAAGCCATTTCTTGCCAAACTTCTTCAACCGGTTGAATATTCTTGGCTTAAGGCCTTGTAGGATCATGCCGTTGGCACGCTCTACTTGGCCGTTCGTCCTTGGGTGTCCTACGGCCGACCAAGCCACCCGGATGTGGTGGTCATCGCAGAACGTTAGGAACTTGCGACCGGTGAATTGTGTCCCATTGTCAGTGATGATGGTGTTAGGAACCCCGAACCTGTGGATGATGTTCGTAAAGAACAGCACCGCTTGCTCGGATTTGATCTGAGTGATCGGACGAGCCTCGATCCATTTGGAGAATTTGTCGATGGCTACCAGCAGATGGGTATAGCCCCCAGGTGCCTTCTGCAGAGGCCCAACCATGTCCAGCCCCCACACAGCAAATGGCCATGTGATGGGGATGGTTTGGAGGGCTTGGGCCGGGAGGTGCGTCTGTCGAGCGTAGTACTGGCATCCCTCGCAGGAGCGTACTAGCTTCGTGGCGTCGGCCACCGCCGTTGGCCAATAGAAACCTTGGCGGAAGGCATTACCCACGAGCGCCCGAGGCGCCGCGTGGTGCCCGTAGACTCCCGCGTGCAAGTCCCAAAGTAGGGAGTGGCCAGCCTCGGTGGTGATGCATCGTTGGAGAATACCCGATGGGCTACGCCTATACAACTCGCCGTTGTAGAGGACGTAAGTCTTGGCTCGTCGCGCAAGCCGCCGGGCCTCGGTTCTGTCCGCAGGAAGCTCTCCTCGAACGAGGCGATCAAGGAAAGGGACTCGCCAGTCCGTTCCTTGGTCGGCCTTGGGAGGCTCTGCGTCAATCGCCATGGCCTCGGGCTTGGCTGGCGGGGTCTCGGTGGCAGAGGGGGCCTCGGGCCCTGCGTTGGGCTCGGCCGATATGCCCTCTTCCGTCGCCGAGGCGTAGTCGACGGATGGCTTGTGGAGGTCTCTGGCGAAGACGTTCGGGGGGACCGGGGCCCGTGCCGACGCCATCTTTGCCAGTTCGTCCGCGGCCTCGTTGAACTTTCGCGCAACGTGGTTGAGTTCGAGACCGTCGAACTTGTTCTCTAGGCGACGTACTATCGCACAGTACGCCTTCATTTTGGGGTCATGGCAGCTTGACTCTTTCATCACCTGATCGACGACGAGCTGGGAATCACCCCGTACGTCGAGACATCGTACTCCAAGTTCAATGGCGATTTGCAGGCCGTTGACGAGGGCCTCGTATTCGGTGACATTGTTGGAGGCGGCGAAGTGAAGCCGGATCATGTAGCGCATGTGTACTCCAAGGGGCGAGACCAGGAGCAGGCCCGCGCCAGCCCCAGTCTTCATCAGAGACCCGTCGAAGTACATGGTCCAGCATTCTGATTGGATCTGAACGGGTGGCAGCTGTGTGTCGGTCCATTCGGCTACAAAGTCGGACAGGACCTGTGATTTGATCGCTTTCCGAGGCGCAAAAGACAAGGTTTCCCCCATGAGTTCGACAGCCCACTTGGCTATTCTACCCGAGGCCTCTCGATTTTGGATTATCTCTCCCAGAGGAAAAGACGACACCACAGTCACCGGGTGGGACTCGAAGTAGTGACGCAGCTTGCGTCGAGCCAAGACTATGGTGTAAACCAGCTTCTGGATGTGGGGGTAACGCGTCTTAGTCTCGGAGAACACTTCGCTGATGAAGTAAATAGGTCGTTGGACGGGTAGAGCATGTCCCTTCTCCTGCCTCTCGACTACTACGGCCGCGCTGACCACTTGGGTCATCGCGGTGACGTAGAGTAAGAGGTGCTCGCCCTCGGTGGGCGGAACTAGGATGGGGGGGGGGTTGGTGAGCAGTGCTTTGAGCCTGGCGAGGGCTTCCTCGGCCTCGGTGGTCCAAGAAAAGCGCTCGGACTTTCTCAAGAGGCGGTACAGGGGCAGGCCTTTTTTGTCGAGGCGCGAGATGAAGCGGCTTAGGGCCACAAGGCATCCCATGACCCTCTGCACCCCTTTGAGGTCTCGGATCGGGCCCATGTTGGTCACGGCCGAGACCTTCTCCGGGTTGGCCTCGATTCCACGTTCCGAGACTATGAATCCCAAGAGCATGCCTCGGGGAACCCCGAAGACACACTTCTCGGGGTTGAGCTTGATGCCCTTCTCTCTGAGACATGTGAAGGCAACCTCCAAGTCACCGATGAGATCACCGGCCTTCCTAGACTTGACTACAATGTCATCCACGTAGGCCTCGACGGTTCGCCCGATGTGTTCGCCAAAGACTTGGATCATGCACCGTTGGTAAGTAGCCCCTGCGTTTCTGAGGCCGAACGGCATGGTTATGTAGCAGTACATGCCGAATGGAGTGATGAAAGAAGTCGCGAGCTGGTCGGACTCTTTCATCTTGATTTGGTGGTAACCGGAATATGCATCAAGGAAGGAGAGGGTTTCGCATCCTGCAGTGGAGTCGACGATTTGGTCAATTCGTGGTAGTGGGAATGGGACTTTTGGGCACGCTTTATTTAGACCAGTGTAGTCCACGCACATCCTCCACTTGCCACTTTTCTTCCTGACTAATACAGGGTTAGCCAACCACTCTGGATGGAATACTTCCTTGATGAACCCGGCTGCCATGAGATTCTGCACTTCTTTGCCGATGGCCCTGCGCTTCTCCTCGTCAAATCGGTGCAGGCGCTGCTTTGCCGGCCTAGAGCCTGCCTGGATATCTAAGGCGTGCTCGGCGACCTCCCTTGGTATGCCCGGCATGTTCGAGGGACTCCACGCGAACATATCAACGTTCGCACGGAGAAAGTCGATGAGCATGGCCTCCTATTTGCTGTCGAGGGTGGCGCTGATCTTCAGTCCTCGGCCGTTGGGGACGACGGGATCGACGGGGTTGAGCTTGATGGCCTCCACGGGCTCGAAGGTCCCGGCACGCCGCTTGGCGTCGGGAACCTCGCTACCAAGCTGGTCGAGATCGGCGATGAGGGTCTCGGCCTCCATGATGGCCTCGGCATACTCGATGCACTCGACGTCGCAGTCGTATGCATGTTCGTACGTGGACTCGACGGTGATGATGCCGTTGGGGCCTGGCATCTTGAGCTTGAGGTAGGTGTAGTTGGGGACCACCATGAACTTGGCGTAGCACGGGCGCCCCAAGATGGCGTGGTAAGCCCCCTTGAATCCAACCACCTCGAAGGTGAGGACCTCCTTGCGGTAGTTGGAGGGAGTGCCAAAGCAGATGGGTAGGTCGATGCACCCGAGGGGTCGTGTGCGCTTTCCTGGCACGACGCCGTGGAAGGGTGCGGAACTGCCTCGGACCCGTGACTGGTCGAGCTCCAGGAGCTCCAGAGTGTTGATGTAGAGGATGTTGAGGCCGCTGCCTCCGTCCATGAGCACTTTGGTGAGCCGGGTGTTGTCGATGATCGGGTCGACGACAAGCGGGTACTGCCCGGGGTTTGGAACATAATCGGAGTGGTCATCCCGATCAAAGGTGATTGCCTCCCGAGACCAATCGAGGTACCGGGGGGTGGCCACCTTGACCGAGAAGACCTCCCGGCGTTCCCTCTTTCGCTGGCGCACCATGAGGCATGCCGAGGGTCCGCCAAAGATCATGAAGGCGTTGCGTACCTCGGGGAACCCATCATCTTTATCGCCGTCCCTTTCGTCGGCGCCCCTTTTCCTGGCCTCATCATCGTCGGGGAGCCCAAGCCTGGCGTAGTAACGCCGGAGCATGGTGCACTCCTCGAGGGCATGCTTCACCAGACCTTGATGGTAAGGACGGGGCTTCTTCAGCATGTCGTCAAATAGCCCAGGGCCCTAGGGGCCTCGGGGATTCCTGCGATCTGCTGTGGCGACATGGATGGCCTCAAGGACCTCCTGCTTCCCTGGGCGACCCTTCTTCTTTCTCTTGGGGACGTGGGTGGGCGAGGCCTCGGGGGCCTCGTCTTTCTGCTTCCCCTTGGCATCGTTGTTGGGGAAGATGGCCCCAACCGCCTCTTCGCCCGAGGCGAAGTTGGTGGCGATGTCGAGGAGTGCGGCCGCTATGGTTGGTACGTTCCGGCCCAATTCTCGGACCAGGTCTCGGTAGGAGTTGCCAAAGAGGAATGCTTGGACGATTTCCGAGTCACCGACGCGGGGCAACTCGGTGCATTTCTTGGAGAAGCGCCGGATGAAATCTCGAAGAGATTCGTCCGGCTTCTGGCGGCAACCTTTGAGGTCCCAGGAGTTCCCGGGGTGCACTTAGGTGCCCTAGAAATTCCCGACGAAGACCCTCACCAAGTCGCGCCAGTCGTGGATCTATGCGGGAGGAAGGTGTTCGAGCCAGGCTCATGCTGAGTCTGACAAGAACAAAGGGAGGTTGCGGATGATGAGCAGGTCATCTTCCGCACCGCCTAGCTGACAAGCCAGGCGATAATCGGCTAGCCATAGCTCAGGGTTCGTCTCGCCGCTATACTTTGTGAGGTTGGCAGGTTGCCGGAACCGGGCTGGGAAGTGAGCGTTGCGAATGGCTCTACTAAAGACCCAAGGGCCAGGTGGCTCAGGAGAAGGACTGCGGTCCTCTCCACTATCGTAGCGACCGCCTCGGTGTGGGTGGTAGCCTCGGGCGGCTCCATCGCCGCGGCGCCGTCGCCCGCCAACTACTTCGTGGTCGCCTTGTGCCTCGTGCTAGTCTCCAGGTCGATCGTGCACCGAGGGGGCCCCGTTGGCCGTCGGCGCGCGAGCAGGCTCGGGACGGACCGAGGCATCCTGGCCCCAGCGAGGTCGCGCCGTGGGTTGCTCCGAAGTGCCTCCGCGTCGGCGGGAGGCAGAACTTTCGGCCTGCTGTACCGCAGCGGTCTCGAGGAGGTTGCGGAGCTCTTTGCGGACCCGTCGCCCCTCGGTGGTGGAGGGCTCGGGCATTGCTCGGACCAGCATCGCAGCCGCTGCGACATTCTGGCTAGCCCGATTAAAGATTGGGGGTGGCTCTCCCCCCTCGTTGTCGTTGATGCAGTGATGGACGTCGCGGGCCCTCCCTCGGGCTCCTCCGCCCTCACTGCGCCCTTGCTGCTCCTGCTCGAGAGTGTCCCGAAGCTGTTGCAGAAGGAGTCGGTCTTGTTCGACCTTGGCTTGAAGCTCGCGGAGCTGCTCCAGGTCTGGGCGTCGATGCCCCCCGTGGACGGGATTCTCGTTTCATGCCGCCGAGGCTACGAGACGCGGAGGTGTGGCATCGCCCGCCCTTGCCTGGGGCGGGGAATGGTTGCTTGTCCTCTCGTCTTCTTCGCCCGCCCTTGGCATCCCGAGCCCGACGTGGAAGCACTCACAAGATGGATCGTAAGTCCCTTCGTTGTCGGAGTCGGAATAGCCGAGGCAGTAGTCGCTTGTGGCCAAGAATTGGCGCAAAGCCCCAGGGTTGTGGAGTTCAAAGAAATCCACCCTGGGCCATGCCTCGTCCCCGTCCGAGGAGTCGGAGTGGGTGCTCAGGTCGAGAGCGAAGCGCTGGCGGCGTTCCAAGGGGTGCTCGTGAGCGGCAGTGTAGGCGTAGGCATAAGAGGTGGCGGCATTCCTCAACCCAAAGGGGTATGGGGACGGTGCCGTCTCCATATTCTGCCCCGCCGGGGTCGACTCTTCAGGGAGTAGTGGAGTGGAGCTAGATGACTGGGCATCGCCGCGAGCCACCGGCGATTTTCCTTTGTCCATGCTTAGGCCAGACAGGTCCCCAGCCAGGGACCCCGTACCAACAGCTGGTCGTAGGATATCGGCGGGGAGTGGCATGCCGCCCTGGGTTCGCGTAGCGTCGGGGTGGCCTTCCTCGCGTCATGCCTGGCGAGCGCGGCGAGAGCGGCCGCCCGGGCGCCACCCGCGCCTGGGCTGCCAGGGCGTGACTTCATCGTCGGACGGTGGGGCTCGAGGGGTGAGGAGCACCATGTCGTACTCATGCCCTAGAGACATGAACTCTAGGCTCCCGAACCAAACTACGGTGCCGAGACGCAATGGTCATATGGGGTCTGCCATCCGGGTCCTGCTAGGACGATGAAGCTAACACGCAGCGTCCCCTACCTGGCACGCCAACTGTCGGTGTTTTGGAACCGGGGGTCCCTCAACCAACGAGTGAATTTGTGCTGCGTGCCCCTAATCCCGGATGGTGATGCAAAGAGACACAAGGTTTATACTGGTTCAGGCAATCGAGGCCCTACGTCCAGTCTGAGAGATCAATCTTCTGTTCCTTGCACCGAAGTGCTCGTAGTAGGGGGTTACAAGCTAGGTGAGAGAGGGAGCTAGCCCCAGGTCTCGGCGAGGGTGGTGCGGGCTGCTTGAGGCATTGTTCTCAAGCAGCGTAGAAGTGTGTAGTTCTATCGGTGTGTTTGTCTTTTCTTCCCTTTCCTACGAGGCCCAAGTCCTCTCCTTTTATAGTTGAAGGGAGGACGAGGGCAGTACATGTTTCACTATGTGACGTCATGCCAATAGGAGTGGCACGTCCGAACCCTGTGGCCCGTTCCGGTGGCGGCGTGGCCATAGGAGCGATCCGTCCTTGGAATACTGGAGCGGCGTGGTTGTCCCATCAGGTCCTGTGCGTCATGGGAGCCCCGAGAATGTCTTGGAGCGGACGTGGCGGCGAACGTGCAAGCCCCGGTGGACAGATTGTGCGTGAGGCCGAGGCCTGGTCGGTGCCGAGGCTTGTACTGCGGTGGGGGGGTCTCGGCAGGCACAAACCCCGAGATTGCCGAGGCCCCGGTGTACAGTGCCGAGGCCTTGAGCGGGCGGCGGGTCATGGGTGCAACGTTAGGACACAGTGGCCGGTAACCCCCGTCATACCCTGTCCCAGGCGCTGATTGTGGACACAGTGCTGGGACACAGTTACCGGTAACCCCCGTCATACTCTGTCCTAGGCGCTGATCGTGGGCACAGTGCTGGGACACAGTTGCCGGTAACCCCCGCCGTGCCCTGTCCCAGCCGGTACGGCGCTGATGCGACTTCGGGTCGCGTCGGCCATTCTGTGACGTTGAGCCGCTGTCCGGCCGAGATTGCGGGAGTGGTTGAAAGTATTAATGAGACGTGACACGCTGTCGGGAGGGTCGACCGAGGCGGGGGGCGACGGACCACGGACAAGCCGGCCTCGAGCGACACAGAGAATGAGGCCTCGCGCGAGACGGAGATCAGGCTCCTTGCCGAGGCCTCACGCGAGAGGCCTCGCGTGATACGGAGAACGCGCTTCCTACCGAGGCCTTCCGTGGAGAGCCTCGGGCGGGGCGGAGACGGCGTTCCTTGCCGAGGCCTTCCCTGGGGAGCCTCGCGTGAAGCGGAGTTGGCGTCAGGATGCCGAGACCTCCTGCTCTATAAATGGGGGTGGCGTGTCCGAGCCCTGTAGCTGGCCACTGTTGTGGTATGGTCGATGGAGTGGCCCCGTCCTTGTCGTGCAGAAGTGATGCGCCGGTCATACTTGATCTTGTGCGTTGTGGGGCTCCAGTACAGCTTGATGCAGGACATGGCGGGCGACGTGCTGGTCATCGTGCGATGACGTCGTAGGGAGCTGTGGCTCTGCAGATGCCGAGGCCGAGCCATCGTGAGGGGCTCGGCGGACATGGATCCTTAGGCTGCCGAGCCCCTGAAGCAAACTGCCAAGGCCTTGGAGAGAATTATTGGTCCTGGGTACTGATTTCGAGGCCACAGTATCCCAGACGTGGCTCCCCACGCTGCGTTGTTCTCGGAGCAGGAGTTGGCAGCATAGTGAGGCATGGGCGTCAACCATGTGCATAGTGGTTAGCACAGTGGCGGGTAACCTCTGCCCAGTCCTGCCTCCTGTCCCGTCGGCCATTCCACTGTACTGTGCCGAGCATGCGGCCGATGTCAGGGGCAGCAGTTGGCTGAGTTAATGCGACACGACATTTTGTTAGAGGGACGGGTGAAGGAAGAGGCAGCGGAGTGCTGCCGAGCCCGCCTCGCACGAGACGGAGGGTCGGCGGCCCGGCCGAGGCCTGCGACGAGAGGGGGTCGGCCGAGGCCTTTGGTGGGGGATCGCCCGAGGTCAGCGGTGAGGGGGCCTCGGGCGAGTCGGAGAATCGGCTGAGGCCAGCGGTGTTTAGCTGGTTTTGACTTTTACGAAGTCTAAGCAGTCGTTTTTTGGTTCTTGCTTAGGGTACCCCTTCTCACTGTATCCGACATGATTGGTGGGGCTACAGCAGACGAGTCGGGTGCTGAGGTACGAGGAGCGAGCTAGAACTATGTGCCATCATCATCTAATCCTGAGCTCTAAGTTGTCTGACCCTCCATAGCTGGAAGCGATGCTGAAGCGGTATGGGTTGGATCAGGGACTAGTGTGGCCTGTGACTCTGCAGGTATGATTGTAGCAGGCGGCTCTGATGATGCAACTAAAGAAGGGAGCGTCTCTGTAGTCCCGGTAATAGGTGCAACTGTGGAAGGACCTAGGACATGAAGATATGGCAGAGTAGGCTGCCCTGTTAACTCACTGAAGGTAGCACCAAGGCTCCTAGAGACTATAGTATCTGGCATAAGTAGCGAGGAAGTCTGAGCTGATGTGAAGCCTGTCTGAAAAGGTGTGAACTATGGGGCTGGCACTGGCGTGGCAAACCACTAGGACACCTGCTCTGTAGGTGAAGCAAACTGAGTAGCAGTCTGTTCCTAACTCTAAAGCCCACTAGGCTGTATAACTAGAGTCTGTGAAGTGGTGGCAGGCTGACCAAGCTGAGGTGTATGCTGTGGCGGTGGAGTTTCAATAGCAGAGATGACATGTTGCATAAATCTGAGTAACTGCTGCTGCATGAGGAGCTGCTGCTGATGCATGGCCTGCTACTGCTGTTGTATAGCCTGCTGCTGCTACTGGATCGCCTGCTGCTGTTGCTGAAACTCATCCTGCCTGGTCTGAAACTGTACGAAAGTAGCAGCGGTCTCCTAGGCCTAGCGAGCCTGATCCTGCCTCATCCGCTCAAGGATAGCAAGTAGAGCAGGGTCTATATGTGATGTAGGTGGAGCTGAACTAGAGCTACCGGCCTCATGGTCATATCGTCGTAGAGGCATCTGAGGGATAGCCTGGTAGTCATTATTTGAGCTGTCACTAGGGTCGCTCTCGACCATCCCCTCGTGCTGAGCATCTAACTGCTCTTCCTCTATAGCTGATATGCCTCTCATGGTCTCATCCTACTGGGCTATAGTCTTTGGCACCTCTGGGTGACGGCGTGACTGGCTAGGTGCCCTCGATGCACTATGGCGGAGCATCTGAGTCATGTTGTATGTAGGGAACTCTATAGTAGCACCACTATACTCTGCCAGCATCTTAGGTGGCCTCACAGTAACTGCTCTATGAATCAGAAAAGTAATCCAGTGGGCATAGGGCAACTGTTAGTGACCTCTGAACCCCTCTACAATAGTATCCTCCATCTCTAATAGTAGGAGATCCTAAATATCAAATACAGTCTACTACATCAGAGAGTTCAGTAGCCATAACTATATGCGAGTCAAGCCCTCGCGATATCCCATCCTGAGAAGCAAGGTCCTTCTCATGATAGCATCAAGCACTCTAGCTATAGGAGTGAGGTCACTAGGTGTCCTGGTCAACCCCTCGCCGAATGGCTCTGTGAAGCAATGGCAGACTAAATCTGTAGAAGGCACCATACCTCCATGAGGGCGTCTAGGAGACGTTGTCTGTCCATAGCAAACCTCATGTAGCCAGACTGACTGCTCCTAAAGCCTAAGAATCTCCCTTACCCTAAAACTCATTAGCCTATAATCTCTACCTCTGAATGCAAAGTGTATAAATCTATGCTGCGGGTCAATCCAAAGTGTAACATAGAACTCACAGACCCAAGATGGAACATATAAGCATGTCCATCCGAGTAAGTCTATTAGCCCTAGCAAGTAAGATAGGTAGGGGCGAATATGCTCTCCAGCTACTGCTACAATGGACTCAATGTTGCACACCCTCTGTGATCTAAATGCAGCCCCACTATTAAGATATGCGTTATAAAAATCTTCCTATAGTGGTGTGTAGAAGCTCTCTGATGCACGCTCATCCCGCCTCGGCGAAAACCACTCCTCGAACTGAACGAACCTGAGCTGCTACACCTGCTTGGTGAAAGCTCTAGTTTGGTTTTGGTTAATTGACGAAACCCTAAGTGCTAACCTAGTTTATCCAAGTGACGAAGCAATGGTGAAGATCATGATGATGGTGATGGCATGGTGATGATCAAATGCTTGAACTTGGAAAAGAAGAAAGAGAAAAACAAAAGGCTCAAGGCTAAGGTATAAATAGTAGGAGTTATTTTGTTTTAGTGATCGAGACACTTAGTGAGTATGATCACATTTAGGATCGATAGCCATACTATTAAGAGGGGTGAAACTCGTATCGAAATGCGGTTATCAAAGTGCCACTAGATGCTCTAACTCATTGCATATGCATTTAGGATCTAGTGAAGTGCTAACACCCTTGAAAATGTTTGTGAAAATATGCTAACACACATGTGCACAAGGTGATACACTTGGTGGTTGGCACATTTGAGCAAGCGTAAGAAACTTCACCGGTGCCCTATATAGAAAAGACGAAGGTCACTGTAAGTGACCGGACGCTGGTCTCGGTTGGACCGGCATGTCCAGTCAGTAGCAGCAGAGGGCGCGCTGCTTTGGTCTCATGACCGGATGCTGGCGTGAAAACTGACCGGACGCTCAGGGCCTGAGTTCGGTCAGTCTAACGTATGATGACGATTGTGTGACTGAACACTAGGTGTGTCTAGTTGAGCATGATCGGACGTGTCTGGTCATGATTTTGCGTGAATGGAACCTTACTGGAAATGATCGGACGCTAAGGTTCAGCGTCCGGTCACTTCGCAGCAGTGTGTCCGATCATCACTTGACCGTTGAGATCAGGCGGCTCTGGTTGAACGCAGAGGGACACGTGGCATGCATCGCGTGATCGGACGCTGGGGTCCAGCGTCCGATCGATTTGACCAAAGCGTCCTGTCACCCCGTGTTGTGCCCAGTGAAGGGGTACAATGGCTCTATTTCGAGGGGGCTTCTATTTAAGTCCCATGTCCGGCTCAAGCTCACTCTCTTGGCCATTTTGCATTGATATAGCAACCTTGTGAGCTTAGCCAAAGCCCTCCCACTCATATTCATCATTGATTCATCATTTTTGTGAGATTGGGAGAGAATCCAAGTGCATTGCTTGAGTGATTGCATCTAGAGGCACTTGATGATCGTGTTTTGCTGTGGGATTCACTTGTTGCTCTTGGTGGTTGCCACCACCTAGATGGCTTGGAGCAGTGGAGGAGGATTGGCACGAGTTGGTAATTGTTCGTGGCCATCTCCAGTGATTGTGAGGGGGTTTGTACCTTCCCCGACGGAGCACTGAAAGGTAACTCTAGTGGATTGCTCGTGTCATTGAGTTACCTCACTTGTGGGTAAGTTCTTGCGGTGTCCAATTGTGTGGATGAGGTTCGTGTAACACCTCTTAGCCGCCGAACCACCAAGTGTTGGTCGACACAACGAGGATGTAGCGTGTTGGCAAGCATGTGAACCTCGAGAGAAAACTGATTGTCTCTTGCCCTTTGGTATTCTCCTGATGATTGATAAAGTATTCATCTTGTGATTGGTTCACTCCTCTACACGGCGGTATAATCACCTCACTTACTCATTTACATTTCCGTAAACTAGCTATAACAAGCTCTTTAGTGTAGCTAGAATTGAGAGCTTGCTTTGTGGATTAAGTTTATCTAGTAGAGCTCTTTAGTATAGCAATTGTGAGAGCTCTTAGTGAGTAGTGACCTAATAAATTGTGCGCCTAGTGATCATAACAACTAGAATTGTTGGATAGGTGGCTTGCAACCCTTGTAGAGCTAAAGCAAGTTTGCATTTCGCTATTTGTTATACTAATCAAATTGCTCTAGTCGGTTTGTAGATTTTTAAATAGGCTATTCACCCCCCTCTAGCCATATTAGGACCTTTCACTTGGACGTGGCGGCCCTCAAATCTAGATGAGTCACTGGAGGCAGACCTTGTGGTCTAGGAGGCGGACAAGAACCCCTCCGCTATGTCTCTGCCCTCGGTGTCACCTGGGTACGAATATGACTAGAGCGGTGTAACTGTGGCTGAGATGCCTGCTCTGTCTCCTCTAACTGCACTCCCTCCTGAGTCTGCTCTGTCTACTGTGCCTGCTGCTGTGACTCCTCCTAAGGCTGACTCTCATCAATAGCGACACACCGTCCTTCAACCATGGCTGTCCCAGCTAGACCACCATGATGATGCTCAACCTCCTAGACAGCGGCCCTCTGAGCTAGAGAAAGCTGATCTACAATCTGTACTCCACTCCTATCACCTCCTGCCTCTGCACGCTCTGCGGCAACTACAACTGTGGCTCCTCTCATTGTGTCAGCATCTAGATACTTGTGCTTCTTCATTGCAAGCTTCTTCATCGCCTTGCCTTTTGCCTCAGAAGGCAGGCAAGGTGAGGGCCTCGGATCCTCATCACCAGGACCACCTCTGACATTCTTAACATGAGCCATCTAATGGAACTGAAAAGAACAACTGCACTGACAAGAATCAACTACCAACTATCACTTCTGAGGCTTGGCCTTGATCCGTACTCACGAGCTTGGCCCTGAGTTGATTGACAACTACCAATGAGACCTCAGAAACACCGACTCACTGCACGTTAGAATAGATTGGATATATGAATAATTTCAATATATATCTAGAGATACTAAACCCTAAGAAATCAAGCAATAGATATGAAATTGGAAACAAGGGCTTGCTACCTGACGAACCAGCAAACCTAAGAGCAGAGGAACGGTATGCGGGGAACCACCAGATCGACAAAGCGAGGCTAGGGTTAGGGTTCGATGGTCGACGGCACTGTTGAGGCACGGTAGTGGTGGACTAGGGCACCAGTGTGGAGCAATGTGGCTCTATAGTGGAGGTGTCAGTGATGTCTGTGGGGGCTCTGGCGAGGATCAGACGGTGGCGCTGGAGCAGGTCACGGCGGCGCGGGAGAGAGCGCAATGACTGTGGTGGTGGCGTGGCACAGAGAGGCGCAGCAATGCGGCGTGGGAGCAGCGCGGGATGCGGTGGTGTGGAGCAAGGCGCGGCTAGGGCTTAGGCGATGGAGGCACGGCGGCGATGTCGGTGTATGCGGCTTTAGGTCAAAACACCGGCGCGATACGGTTATATGGTGGCCACTAGCGTGACAGAAAAGGAAACGAAGAAGTCCTAAACGCGCATGATTTCTACTGACCGGACGCTCCGATGGCAACAACCGGACGCAGCAACCTAGAGTTCGGTCGACTCTAGAGAGGTCCAAATCTCCTGGAGCCGTGACTGGATGAGTCCGATCATAACTGACTAGACGTAGCCAGAGTCCGATCCAACCTATCTCCTTTGTCTTTGTTCAATCGGACGTAGGAACGCCTTCTGACTAGACGCTGGACAGCAGAGTCTGGTCACTCCTTTGCAGCAAGGTTCACCTCCTATGAACTGATCGAACACTAGACTTTAGAGTCCAGTGCAACGTTCGGTCACTCTTTTCCAGCAAATCTTCAAAGTTTCTTCGCGCTGCCTGTTCCCAATCAAGTTCCAACTTCAATAAGACCCAAATAAACACCAATTGTGACCGATGTGAGTGACCTCTCTCCAACCCTCATATTTTTCAAAATATTTTGCCTTAGGCTATAATTCTTTTTAAGAAAATAGGCAATAAAAAGGGTGATTGAAGGGAAACGACAAAACAACATTCATGCATAGCAATGCAATACTTGAAAGTAAATCTAGTTGCTTGTCAAGTTTGATCCAAGGTTAAGCTTCTTCACTCACTTTCCAGCGGTTATCTTAACCATGTTAGACAAGCCCTATATGCATTACCAAAGATTAAACATGTTGTATATTACAATGCAATGTAAGGGACAAC
Source organism: Miscanthus floridulus (assembly GCF_019320115.1). Lineage (NCBI taxonomy): Eukaryota > Viridiplantae > Streptophyta > Magnoliopsida > Poales > Poaceae > Miscanthus > Miscanthus floridulus. Next base: position 28,823,346 of record NC_089593.1, on the reverse strand, counting down.
ACAAGCTCATTTTCTAGTGAAGTTGCTAAAATCAAGAACATTGAGCTCATTCCGCAATCGATAAAAAGTCGCCTCATCTAGCGGTTTAGTGAAGATATCCACCAATTGATCCTCGGTCCTTACACCTTCTAATGAAATATCATTCTTAGCAACATGATCTCTAAGAAAGTGATGGTGGATATCTATGTGCTTGGTGCGAGAGTGTTGAACCGGGTTATTTGTAAGTTTTACCGCACTTTCATTGTCGCACAAAAGAGGTACTTTTTCTAGAACTACACCATAGTCTAGCAAAGTTTGTTTTATTAAAGTATTTGTGCACAACAAGCACCCACGGCAATGTATTTCGCTTTGGTGGTGGACAAAGCCACAATATTTTATTTCTTGGAGGACTAAGACACAAGTGATCTATCAAGCAAATGACACCCTCCGGATGTGTTTTTTCTATCAACTTGTAACCGACATAATCTGAATTAGAATAGCCAACTAATTCAAATATAACTCCTTTGGGATATCAAAGGCCAATGCTTGGTGTATGCTTAAGATACCTAAGGATTCTTTTAACGGCAATCAAATGAGTTTCCTTAGGATTAGCTTGAAATCTAGTATACATACACACACTAAACATGATGTTGGGCCTAGATGCAGTTAAATATAACAAGCTATCAATCATAGAGCGGTAGAGAGTTTGATCAACCGTGTTACCTCCCTCATCTAGGTCGAGATGTCCATTTGTTGGCATTAGTGTCTTGATTGACTTACATTCATCCATTTTGAATCTCTTGAGAATATCATTTGTATATTTCTCTTGAGAGATGAAAACCCTTCTCTCATTTGCTTAACTTGAAAACCAAGAGAGAATGTAAGCTCTCTAATCATTGACATCTCGAACTCCTTCGACATCAATTTACCAAACTCTTTGCAAGAATCTTCATTTGATGATCCAAAGATGATATCATCAACATACACTTGACAAATGAAGATATGTCCATTAAGCTTCTTGGTGAATAGAATAGTGTCGACCTTCCTAATGGTGAAGCCCTTCTCAATGAGGAAGTCCCGAAGGCGCTCATACCAACTGCTTGGGGCTTGCTTAAGCCCATATAACACCTTGGACAACCTATAAACATGATTAGGATATCTACGGTCTTCAAACCCAGGAGGTTGATCAACATAGACTAGTTCATTAATAAAGCCATTTAAAAATGTACTTTTCACTTCTATTTGATATAGTTTCATTTCATGATGTGATGCATATGCAAGGAGGATACGAATAGCTTCTAGTCTTGCAACCGGTGCAAAGGTCTCTCCAAAATCCAAACCCTCAACTTGAGAGAACCCCTTTGTAACTAGTCTTGCATTGTTCCTCACAACAACGCCTTGATCATCTTGCTTGTTGCGGAACACCCACTTTGTTCCAATGACTCTTGCATCTTGTGGTCACTCTTCAAGAGTCCACACTTCATTACAAGTGAAGTTGTTCAACTCTTCATGCATGGCGTTTATTCAATCCGGGTCTTGAAGAGCTTCTTCTACCTTAGTAGACTCAAAGCAAGAGACAAAAGAGTGATGTTCAATAAACGAAACAAGCTTTTGAGAGCGAGTTATTACTCCCTTTGATGGACTCCCTATGATGAGATTTTGTGGATGAGCTTGTAGTAGAGGTGAATTTCTTCTATCAACCACTTGAGAGAGAGGTTGTGGAGCATCAACATCATGTGCTTGTATCACCATTTGCTTATGGGAGACATGAGTGTCTTCATTTTCTACTCTTCCATCTTTATCACCATCTTGTGGCATATTTGATGAAGGTGGATTGATCACTTGTACATCATCTTCATCATCATTAGGCTTGATGTCTCCAACCAGAATATTCTTCATGGTCTCCCTCAATGGTTCATCATCTACATCATCAAGATTCTCATATGCTCTATGGGAGCCATTAGATTCATCAAATTCCACATCATATGTTTCTTCAACCAAGCTGGTGGCATGATAAAATACTCTATATGCTTTAGACTTTGATGAGTAACCAACAAGAAAGCCAATATCACAATGTCTTTAAAACTTCCCTAGGTGTTGCCGCTTCTTGTAGATGTAGCATTTGCAACCAAACACCCTAAAAAAGGAGACGTCCGGCTTCTTTCCATTGAGCAACTCATAAGTTGTCTTGCCAAGAAACTTTAGAAGGAATAGGCAGTTGGATGCATAGCATGCGGTGTTGATAGCTTCCACCCATAGAGATTTGGGAGTGTTGTACTCATCAAGCATTGTTCTTGCTAGTGTGATCAATGTTCGGTTCTTTCTCTCAACTATACCATTTTATTGAAGAGTATATGTTATGGAGACCTCATGCTTGATCCCAACTTCATCACAATAGGCTTTAATGTTTGTGTTGTCAAATTCTTTCCCATTATCGCTTCTAATCTTCTTGAGCTTCACTTCAAACTCATTTTGTGCTCTCTTGGCAAACTTCTTGAAGCATGATGTAACTTTGGATTTATCATGAAGGAAGAATACCTATGTGTATCTTGAATAGTCATCAACAATCACAAGACAATAAAGATTTTCTCCCAAACTCTTGTATGTTGTTGGTCCAAGTAAGTCCATGTGAAGGAGTTCTAGCACCCTTGTGGTTAACATGAAAGCTTTTATTGGATGAGTATTTGCAACTTGCTTGCCGGCTTGACATGCACTACAAAGCTTGTCCTTCTCAAACTTCACATCCTTCAACCCTCTCACCAAATCATTCTTCATTAGCTTTTTGAGTGAGCTCATCCCATTATGAGCAAGTCTTCTATGCCATAGCCACCCAAGTGTTGTTTTGGTGAATAGACAAGTCTTCAAATTAGTATCTTTGGAGGTGAAGTCCACTAGATATAGGTTGTTGTATCTAAATCCCTTGAATATCACTTGATCATTATCTTTCTTGGATACAACCACTTCCTTCACGGTAAACAGGCATTGAAAGCCAAGATCACACAATTGTCCAATGGATAGCAAGTTGAAGCTTAATGAAGCAATATATAGCACATTTGAGATAAAATGATCATTTGATATTGCCACTTTGCCTAATCCTTTAACCTTGCCCTTTGAATTATCTCCAAATGTGATTTTTTCGTGTCCATCTACTTCTTCATCTAGTGAGGTGAACATACGAGGATCACCGGTCATATGTTGTGTGCAACCACTACCAATAATCCAATGACTTCCACCGGTCTTGTAGTTCACCTACACACAAGAGATCAAGCTTTAGGAACCCAAACTTGTTGAGGACCCTTCACCTTCTCAACAAGTGACTTTGCTACCCAAATTTTCTTAGGTCTATCCTTGTTGGGAGGTCCTAAGAACATGACTTTTATCTTTCCACTAGAATCCTTTCTAAGCATGTAATGAGCATTGAAAGCAAAAGGTCTAGCATGCTTGGGCAAGGGTTGTGGTGGTGGAGTTTGGCACTCATGGGCAAAGTGACCTTCTTGTCCACACTCAAAATACTTCTTTGGCTTTGGCTTTTGTTGTTGTTGTTGAGCTTGAGCCTTCTTCTCTTTATTTGCCATGTACCCAATGCCACTTCTATCCATCTTCATGATGGTGTTCATTAGTAGCTCACTTTGAAGATGCTTGCCTCTAGTGAACTTGCTCAATCCAATCTTAAGATGCTCTTTCTCCAACTTGAGCTTCTTGTTTTCTTCCTTGAGAGCATCATTGTTTTTCTCTTCCTTGAGCTTTTTGTTCTCATCTTTGAGCTTCTCATTCTCAAGGATCAAACCATCATCATGAACAATAGTTTCTAGCACAATGGACTTGGTGGTTTTGAGTTCTTCAAGATCTTTCTTGAGCTTTTCATTGTCACTCTTGAGCTTGACAAACTCATCATAATCATCGGCCTCAACCACTTGCTTGCCCTTGCTACTAGAACTTTGCCCAATGCTCTCAATAATCAAGTCATCACATGATGTAGCTATATCAATCTTAACAACATTGTTAGTAGCATCATGTGGCTCATTGGATAAGAATTCTTGAGCAATAACAAGAGTATCATGATTAACCTTAATAGTGGTGTATTCTTCTCTTAGCTTGTTGTGGCTAGTGATGAGCTCATTATGTGTTCTCTCAAGTTTATCATGTTTATCTTTAAGCTCTTTTTTAGAAGATTTGAGCTCCTTGAGTTTGGATGATATAGCATCATTTGCTTCTCTAAGCTCAACACTAGCATTTTTGGCTATATCACATTTAGCTAAAAGAGAATCATTCTTAGCTTCTAGCTTATCATTCTTAGCTCTAGTCTTTCTAATGATCTTAGTATATTGATTTAGCAAATTAACAAGATCATCATATGAAGGTGTTTCATATTCATCATCATCACTATCACTATCACTATCACCATCATCATTGTTAGCATGATCATCACCACTACTATCATCATCATTTAATACCTTGCGTTGACCTTTGGCCATAAGGCATAGGTGTGTAGAGAATGATGGCAGTGGTGTCGGTGAAGATGATGAAGAGTCAATCATAATGGCGGCCACCTTCTCATTATCACTATCATTATCGGATGAGCAACTTGATGAATCAATGTTCGTGAGCCAATCACCGATGATGTATGCCTTCCCATTCTTTTTCTTCTTGTGGAAGTCCTTCTTCTTGCCATCTTTCTTCTTATATGGATTATTCTTCTTCTTCTCATCTTCATCTTCATTGCTTGAGTCATCTTTCTTTCCCTTGTACTTGTTCTTGTACTTGTCTTTCTTGGGCTTAGTGTATTGATGTGCTAGATGACCAAGTTCTCCACAATTGTAGCAATCCATCTCTGAGATTGGCTTCCTACTTGTGCTAGTGAAGAACTTCTTTTTCTTGCCATCAAACTTGATGCCACTCTTGTTAAGCTTCTTTAGCATCTTGACGGTTCTTCTCACCATGAGAGCAAGACTTGCATCATCAATTTTATCATCACTTGAGCTCTCATACTCAAGCCTTGCTTTGCCCTTCTCTTGGCTAGCTTTGAATGCTAAGTCCTTGTCTTTCTTCTTAGTAGAAGATGAGCCATCTTGTGGTGTGATATGCATGTACATCTCATGAGCATTGATCTTTCTCAAGATTTGTGTTGGTGTAGCGGTGGAAAGATCACCTTGATGAAGCACAGTCACAATATGCCCATATTTATCAATGGGGAGGACACTCAAGATTTTTCTTACAATGTCGGATGGTTGCATTTGAGTAAGTCCAAGCCCATTGACTTCCCCTATAAGAACATTCAAGCGTGAGTACATTTTATTAGCACTCTCTTTAGGAAGCATCTCAAATGAATTTAGCTTTTTCATGACAAGATGATAGCATTCCTCACGCTCGCTCTTTATTCCCTCATGGAGCACACAAATATCCGACCATAGTGCATGGGCATCTTTGTGGTTCCTCACCTGATTAAACACATCTTTACAAAGCCCTCTAAAGATGGTGTTTCTAGCCTTTGCATTCCATTTTTCATAATTGACCTCATCGCCTTGTAGGTGCGTGGGATCCCGAGGTTTTGGGAATCCTTGTGAGGCGGCTCTAAGCATACCAACATCTAGAGCTTCTAAATACGCCTCCTTGCGGATTTTCCAATAAGGAAAATCATCCCCCTCAAAGATAGGACGAGGTCCATCTCCGTGAGACATCTTTCTCTAGACGGTTAAGTCTAATTTCATGAGCACGAGGCTCTGATACCAATTGAAAGGATCAAGATGCTCAAGAGGGGGGTAAATTGGGCTAATTCTAAATTCTTTGCAATAATTAAACCCTACGGTTAGCCTACCTTCACCCCTTGTGCCTAGAAAGTGTTTATAAAGTTCTACCGCACAAAAAGTCTTGCAACCTAAGTTCCAATCCTACTCTAGCATGACAATTCTATGAATGTAAAGACAAGAATTGAATTGCTCAAAGTAAATGCTCAAAGTAAAGAGAGAAGGAGGAACGCGGCGATGTTTTGCTGAGGTATCGGAGAGTCGCCACTCCCCACTAGTCCTTGTTGGAGCACCCACACAAGGGTGTAGCTCCCCCTTGATCCGCGCAAGGATCAAGTGCTCTCTATGGGTTGATTCTTTCACACTCCATCATGGTGAATCATCCACAACCGCTTACAACTTGAGTTGGGTCATCTACAAGCTCCGTCGGATGATCACAAAGCTCCCAATCACCATCAAGTCATCTAGGTGATGGCGATCACCAAGAGTAACAAGCACGAACTCTCACTTGACCACGACAAGCCTAATGAGAAGGGTGGATGCACACTTTGCTACTCTTGCTTTCACTAATGAGGGCTCTCTTTTGGATTTTCAAATCTCAATCACCTCACTAGGACCTTGCTTTTTTTGGCACTCTCAAGGGTGTTTCTCAGCTGTTGGAATTAGCAAAAGTTACTCCTTACACGAATGGAGGAAGTATTTATACACCCATGTTCAAAATGAACCGTTATGTGCCTCTGCAGGGTGACCAGATGCTCCGATCAGTTCTTCCCGACTCCTAGTGTTTAAGTTGTGACCGGACATAGGACAGCGTCCAGTCAGCACTAACCGGACGTGTCCGGTCATGATTTTCCCTCTCTGGAACCTTATGGAGTCGACCGGATGCTGGCACCCAGCGTCCGGTCGCTCACCTCTCAGCGTCCGATCGCACTAGATGATTTCACCTTGATCAAATGAACTGACCGAACTCTGCGCTAGCGCCTGGTCACACCGAAACCAGCGTCCGGTCAGTATTTGTCCCTCCATTCACTTCCAACTCGCAATCATATGTGAATGAAGTTTGCTCCAATTGATCTAAGGGCTTTTTAGTTGCTACCTAGTGCTAGATTTGACAAGTGTGCACCACACCTAACCCACTAAACTCACCTAGGTCAAGCTACCCGTCCATACCCCCCTTAATAGTATGGCCAAAGGAAAAAACAAAGTCATAAACTACTCTAAGTGTCTCTCCAACTTCAAACGACACTTAGAACTAGTCCATCTTTAACCTTATCGTCCATCCTTTGAATACCGAAACAATTTCCATCGTAGGGGCATGACAACTATGATTGCCCAATCAATCTCCATTACTGTGACATAACTTAATTGCCTTTGCAAAACACACGTTAGTCATAGTAATTACGTATTGTCATTAATCACCAAAACCCAACTAGGGGCCTAGATGCTTTCAAGCTGGAACCCATGCGCTAAGTGATAGTTGGTATTACTTGGTGAGATTCCTCAGGACTCATAAAAATGGTGTTGTATTAGTGGCTAGCGTTGCTTTGTCCAATGATGAAAAGAGATCACTCGCAAGACTAATATTGATGTTGTGTGAGACATTGAGACTGTAGGCAGCAAGAACTTTTGTGACACCAGTCATGTACCACTGGTCAAATAAAGGGTTACATCCTAAGCTGAGATCGAAGATCAACAGCTGGTCTAAGATGTCACGCTTTGCACTTCATTGTCTGGCTTACGCCATGAGAAACATAGAAAATTAGTACGAAGTAGATGATATTGGTCATAAGGAGCTCAAGTTGGTTGAAGTTTTTGGGATCAAGATCCCAAAGGATGTCGTAGGTGCTAATGGTGAGCTTTTCTCGTGAGATGCAAGGATTTCAAGGAGGATGAAGATTGTCGTCAAAGAGTTTAAACTATTATTGGAGTTCTTGACAGTACTGGTTTGCCACTCGTGGTTTTGTTGGATGGGTGCTATTCCTCATATCAGTAGTCACATCACTCCAATGTTTCCACATGTATGTCTCCACTTCTCCATGGTACATAAATGCACCACAGCAGAGAGATACTATGGATGAATAGTGATCTAGGTGTGAGAAAAGGGGAGGTCACTGTTGAACTACAGTGCGATCACCAGGAATAGAGATCTTTATAGATTTGTATGGGCGGGCCATATGGCTCTGGCCACTTTAGCCATTTCTACTCATAATATTCACTCTACAGTAGCAAGTCACCTAAAGGAGCTACATGGACCACTTTAACACCACATTGTGGCTACCCTAAAGGATTTCCATGTTTGCTTCATTCCATTGGAGCACTATTTATAGTGTTAAAGTTACACTTGATGTGCCAAAATGCCCCTAATAACCAAGAGCTAGATTCTAAGCATATTCCCTGTACCCTAGGGGCATTTTGGTACAAATCCAAATAGGAATCTAAATCGAATATGACTCTCTAGGCTAGAGGTAACTTCCTTCCTTTCACATGTCTTCTAGAGTGTTGCTCCCTTGAGAATACAGTGGGATCCAGGTGGCCCATCCATCCTTCATGAGGAGCCATGATCTTCGGCTGCCCGAGGGTGTCTTCATGTTCCCCTTCTAGAAGCTGATGGTGGTGTCTATGGTCCCCTCTTTACGACCCTATCAGATGAAGCCTGGATTAACCTTTAGGTTCCTGCAAAAATAAAAAGAAGGGCGGTTTTGGGGGATTCTAGCCGTCGCCTCCCTCTCCACCCTAGCTGCCCTAGGTGTTCTCTAGTGGCCACCAAGGTGGTACCAATGGTCATGTTCTCTACCTAGCATTCCCTTTTTGCGGCGCCTTGCAGAAGGTGTTCTTAACCACCTTGCCCTAAAAGTTCTCGATGAATTTGAGGCATTGAGGATTTTTTATGGGGACATCACTCCGCTTCAAAAGTTGTTGTCGATGGAGGACGAGTGATATTCCTAGACGTATCACTAGATCCAAACCACTCATGTGGGAGGTGCCGGTGCCGATTAACACACTACTACACAATCTTTTTCAAGGCGGGTGTTTTTTTATTAACAGAGGTGGTTAGGTCACGGTTAATGTGGATTAACGAAGGCGGTTGCTTTGCCCATCTCAGTTAATCAATTAACGGAAGGTGCCCGCCTCTGTTAATGTTCTTCAGAAAACCCAGAAAACCAAAAAAACTTACGAATATGGAAAATCGAACCCACAACCTGGCGCTCAACACTACCACATCTCTTCCACTGCACTGCACACTAATTCATGTCTATATATAATATGCTATCTTTTTATATCAATATTTCGCAATTTTATATTGGATATTTGTGCTACTAAATGAATTCAAATGGAAAAACTTCTAACTATAAAGTTTTAAATCTTATGAAGTACTACAACTTTGGTATAGGATGTATCTGCATCAGAGATAGTTTGAAGAATTCAAAAAAATAAGTCTTAGAACATGTGAATTTCAAATACATATTTGAGACTCTAGGAGACTTTAAATCGAAAACTTGTCAATATCAAACATGTAGATCAGGTCAACCACTAGAACTTTGGTATTAATTATGTGAACATTTGAGATCGTTTGGAAATCAAAATTTTAAATTTCAAAATTTATAACCTTCGAACACATATTTGGGACTCTAAACACATTCAAATTAAAAATCTTTTGAACTACAAAGTTGTAGATTCTATTGAGAACTATAACTTTTGTATAGACCATGTCAACATCTGGGATTTGTTTGATAATTTCAAATTTCAAAATTTGTGCGCTTACAACAATATTTTGGGACCCTAAACAGTTTCAATTCAAAAACTTTTCAACTACAAAGTTGTAGATCTCGTTGAGAGCTATAATTTTGATATAAAGTTTATCTTCATCCAAATTCATATGAAAAAGTTATGATTTATTTATTTTTTACAATCAGATGCGGACATCTCAAGACAGCCGCCTCCCTCCAAAAATAGTCGATTAACCGAGGCGATTGGCTTATGGTGCCCACCTCAGTTAATCCATTAACCGAGGCGGGCGCATTCGTTAATGATTAACCGAGGCAAGCGCTTGGCCGGCAGCCCTACCACCGATTAACAGTGGCGGCCAAATACTGTGCAAAAGTTTTTCTGTAGTAGTGACACCCCTCCCACATACGCGCGCACACATGGGGTTTTGGTTTTTGCTTTGCTTCTCTAGGCTCATATTGCCTTTTCAAATGTCGCCTCCCACTCCGCCTAGAGAACACAGGGAAGGATCTAGTTGGTGAGGCACTGGTTTGTGTTTTTTTGCTCTTCCATTCGGTGCAGGAGGGAGTTCTCCACACTTCCATACCGACTAGAACCTGGCCGGTGATGGAAGGCGGCTCTCTCCACCATCTGACCAAGAGTCTCTTACATCTCATCTCCCTACTAGCTAGTGGATCGGCCCATATAAATTTGATTCGGGGGACAAGCTGAGTGTCTAATCGTTTTGTAGTGTGTAATTATATGTACTCGTGTGTCAAGTGTCACGTGAGAACTATTTGTCTATTCTCTAGTACTGGACTATGTGAGTACATGCCTCAAATCGTACTTGGACAAAATTTAGTGTGGAACCATGATATTTGTATGCATATTTACTGCTACAGTAAACATCGTTTAAATCATATGATCGGTCATCTAACCGTTTACTCGCTCAACAGAGTGTGGCCAACGATTTAGTGTTTAGCATCTACGGTAACACCTCGAGAGCTCATTTCCTCCGGTCATAGTGATCAAGGTAGGTGAACAGAGCATGCATGTATATTTTTTCCCTGTTCGTTTCTTCTCCATTGCAATTTTCTATTTCATGTATAGTTTGATATTTACCATATGGGTCAAACTGGTTTCTACCCCTATATCGATCACTCTAAGATTCATGTTGGGACTAATCCAACAGAGGGCTCCAAACACATATATATAATAAAAACAAAGGCTCCAAGTATCAAACCTTGTGGATACAACTTCCCTAGCTATGGTCCAATAAGTTTGGGTCCCACTAATAACTTCATGTATGCCATAGTCTTTTTTTTTTTTTTTTAGTAATTTATACGAAGGTTGATTACTGTTTGGGTCATGTTGTCATATTTTCAGAACTCTGTCATGTTGGTTTTTGTGTAAGTAACCCTATTTCTACAAAAAGGAAAACATTATTTAACTTGGCATGGTCTTCTTTGGATTTCAAAATGCATGTAATATGCACCTTATAATTCTGGATGGAGAGACTATATGACATACTCCTATATATGTTTACTACGATATTTTCCCAAGATCTTTTTACCACATTACTTGAATTTAGAGGTGGTCCGGGCTAGACAGCAGCGCAGAGAAATGGCGCCACAAAAAAAAGGAAGATCACACGGGGACAAGTGGACAACGCAGGAGCTGAAAAAACACCTCATCCACATGCAGAGCCGGAGGCCCTGCCCACCTCACAATGCCACCCCAGCCTGCTCCCAAATATCCATCCAAATCCATCCAATGGCAGGGAAACAAATCCTATCCCCTCCTACGCCGGCCGTTCACTCACACTCACCTAGTCACCACATTCGTTCTCGCCGCGGACGCGAGAGGTGAGTGAGACCACCACAGCCGACAACAACAATGGCCCTGGAGACGTGCTTCAGAGCGTGGGCGCTGCACGCCCCTGCTGCTGGCAGCAAGGACAGGCTCCTCGTCGTTGGCAGCAGCGGCAGCGGCAGCGGCAGCGGCAGTAACCTGGTGCTGCCGTCGAAGCGGGCCGCCGCCGCGGTCGCGGCGCTGTCCGTCGGCCGCGTCGCCACGCGCCGGCCGCGGCACGTCTGCCAGTCCAAGAACGCCGTGGACGAAGGTAATATATAGGAGTATTTAATTTCCGTCGGCAAATATATAGATAGATAGACTGATGGCCCTCGCTGTCGTCTCTGTGTGGCTTGTTGGGCATGGATGCAGTGCTGGTGGCGGACGAGAAGAACTGGGACGGGATGGTGATGGCGTGCGAGACGCCGGTGCTGGTGGAGTTCTGGGCGCCGTGGTGCGGGCCGTGCCGGATGATCGCGCCGGTGATCGACGAGCTGGCCAAGGACTACGCCGGGAAGATCATGTGCTGCAAGGTGAACACGGACGAGAGCCCCAACGTGGCATCCACCTACGGCATCCGCAGCATCCCCACCGTTCTCATCTTCAAGGGCGGCGAGAAGAAGGAGAGCATCATCGGCGCCGTCCCAAAGTCCACGCTCACCACCCTTATCGACAAGTACATCGGCAGCTCATGAGCATGCATGAGCTAGTGACTGAGCGAGAGAGCAGCTCAATGTCTCATGCTATGCTATGCCCCCGAGCTGCATGGGATATTGGGATTGATGATGATGCATGTGAAGAACTAAATACATAAGTGTTCATGCACGCGCATATACACCAGCCATGTATCTCCTCTAGTCTTGCATACGGATATGATGATCGATGCGTTAATTAATTCAGGCAGCCGTCTGCTACTGCTCCGTTATTATATACTTATATGTATACTTCTATGCCAAATCCAAAGTACATTAATTAGTTTCAGTGCATGATTTCCCTTCATTATATATATGTGTGTGTGTGTGTGTGTGTGTGTGTGTGTGTGTGTGTGTATTGTTGGTGATGTGCCCAAATCATACTTGTTATGGATTAGATCCATAAGGGGACTAAAACATAATCCATTAGTATAGTACTAATGGGCGTTTAGTAAGGAACGACTTTAACATTTAAAGCCCATGATAAGTATAAGTGAAGATGGAAAATACAACATTCATTAGTACCATATCGCTGGTTGATGTTGAAACAGAGAGTTCTCCTCCCTATATAATGTACCAATACCCTATGAAAAAGACAACCTTTAGTCCTTCGAAGCCTAATAATCCTAAGCCCCCTTTCTCTCCCTGTCAGCAGCGCGCCAAGTGCTAGCACACCGGCGCCCGGTGTTCCATCTCCTCCGCACATGTGGAGAATTCTTAATCAGGCCGGCTGTAACTGGGAAAATGGAATAGCCAATCCTCTGGCTCTCCTGAGCTTGGCTTTGTCATTAGGAGCAGTTGGCTTTGTCATTAGGAGCAGTGTGCTGAACCTGACGAGATAAGCTCGTGTGTTTTGCCACACACGCATACTTTCCAGAACCTCGTGTGTTTTGTCACACACGCATACTTTCCACAACACCATATCTCCAGCTACTAGTCACAATACATTTGCTCAGGAATGATAAATACACATTAATGTAAACCTTCCATGTTGATCTAACAAACACATTAATGTAAACCTTCCATGTTGATCCAACAAAAGAATAGAGGAAGCAAGAATACCCTAGAGCGGTGTTTAGCAATACTAGTGAGTAGTGATCAGCGAATGACAACGCCATGCTCACGTATACAGGTCAACCTGCGGCTATCAAGTATCAAGCAACCAAACGAGCATTCATCACAAGAACAGGTACCTGCTGCTATCAAGCAACCAAATGAGAGCATTCATCAAAAGAACAGGTACACAGATGAGACATCAAGATTCACACCCCCTTTAGAAAATTTCCCTGATGCTTTCCACTAGTAAATAACAGCTTATACATAGTATAGCACAGCTACAATGAGATTCTTGGCCATCAAAGGTGGAAATAGGTACTCATGCTTTCACAACTTACGGAGAGCCATGGTACACAAGAGTACAAACTGGAAGAGAGAAATCATTGTCATCCAACCCGAAAAAACAGGGGAAAGACACTCTGATCTTCCCCCAGTTTGGAATCCACCAACACTTGCCCCAATGAGAGCTCAGTGAAAGTAGGCTCTCTTTTTTGTGGAATACAAAGGAACACAGCCATAAAGACGGTTGTTGTGACATGTACTGATCATCGCTAATGTTTCCTTTTTGCTGTAACATGTAGCATGCACCATCAGTAAGAACCCGCCGCTTCCGAGGGAGGGCAGGTTGTGGAGACGTAACTTTCATGTTGTCAGTGATGGACCCAGCAAGGATAACTGTATAATATCAGGTGCGAGCTTTCTGATTCCTGCTCACTCTACTGAGCCGACTTCCAGTCATATTGAAGGTTATTGAAGCTGTTTGCTGCTCTAAGGCCCCCGAGCAATTGGTTTCCTAAATCTCGCTGTTGCTGCTGGTGGCTCAACTGTGTCAGGTCATGCGCACTGTGATTCATCCCGGTCCTTCCATTCATTGCCAATGCGTTGTTTCCCATTGCCGTTCTCATTTGTTGACCAAGGCCACCCATAGCCCCAAATCCCATTCCATTGATTCCAGGGTTATTTGTCATAGGGTTACCAACTAAGGAGTTGACACCGTTCAGACCAGGAGTAATTATGTTTGCTCTCCTCATATCGCTTCCCACTGGTCCAACACCATTAATATGGGATTGCATCATCAAGTCTTGCAATATCCTCTGGACTGAGCTTTGAGAATCATTTGGCTCAGGTTCCTGAGGTCGACTTGTAGGTGTTTGCATAGGAGGTGGGTTTGATGACATGGTTGGTGAATTCATTTGGCTTGAGTGCTGAGGAGCAGGCATCATATTGCCATTTGTTGCTGAGGGTGCTGGCGAAGGAAATGACGCTGGTCCATTTGATTGCATGGAGTTCGTTGAGTTGGCCTTAGCAACTGAAGCACTGTTTCCACCATTATACAGACCATTGCCACTGCTTGTTGGATGGTCTTGTCTGCCACTTACTGAGCCTTGGAGGAGACCAACAACAGATGAAGAAGATGGTGCGGAAGTAGATGGTGCACACTTGAGTGAATTGTTTGACGTAGCATCACCATTGACAGAGGCAGAGACTTGCATTCCAGTTGCAGGAGCAGAATTTTGACCACTCTGGTTAGAATTCTGTGGAACGGGTTTCTGCTCCTCAGATGGCTGCTGGGCTTGAACAGAACTAACCCCTGAATTCCCCCTCCTAGGGAATTTATGCAAGCTCTCTGGAGAAAAAAGAACATGATTGTGTACGTTAAAAACAAGCAGAAGAAAATGATAAATACCAAGGCTTGCCACATTAAAAATGTTAAACACAACAACAACAACACAACAACAACAAAGCCTCCCAAACAAGTTGGGGTAGGCTAGAGTTGAAACCCAGCAGAAGCAATCAAGGTTCAGGCACGTGAATATAACTGTCTTCCAAGCACTCCTATCTAAGGCCTCTTTGGGTATATTCCATCCTTTCAAGTCTCCTTTTATTGCCTCTACCCAAGTCAACTTCGGTCTTCCTCTGCCTCTCTTCACGTTACTATCCTGGCTTAGGATTCCACTACGCACCGGTGCCTCTGGAGGTCTCCGTTGGACATGTCCAAACCATCTCAACCGGTGTTGGACAAGCTTTTCAATAATAATACTATAATGCATGCCAACTCATAGCCAGTAACTATATGTTGTATGTTCAATAGTATATTTCATTAGCTTTTCATCTAGACAAAATCCTAGAGAAACTAAGATACAGAGATTTGGATTGATAAGAGCTATATTAGAAACAAAGATGTGATGAACATTAACCGATAGAAAGTGTCCATATTTTTTTTAGCTATCCTGCTTCTGTGTTGGAACATGACACACATCCCTTACCAAGATAGTGTCAGAAACATATGGGCTGCAAAACACAGAAACAGAACTGTTCCAATGTGATAGGGTCATTGACAGCAGAAGATATGTGCAAGTAGGATGGTTCAAAATCAATAGTAAAACAGACAAAATCCCTAATAAAACTTGCAGCACTTGACAAATGAGAAATTAACATTGATACTGTACTTGATGTTACAGTGGAGTCAGAATTGGGTGAACTGGTACAAATAACATGTTTCTTTCTCCATATTGAACAAATTATGTTTCAAAGCAAGAATACATTAAGCAACAAGAACGGGACAAAAAAGGTAAGTAATACTGCACCTATTGGACCAGATCCAGTCTGCCTGCTGTGATCGATCAAATCTTTCATACAATTGACAACCTCTGCAATCTGATTATCAATGTTTAGACAAAAGAAAAGATTAATCAGGGTGATAACTTCACTTAAATAGGAGAGTGGCATAAAAGAAGATGAAATTGGTAGCTAAATCTACATGGCTAAGTACAATGGAATCATGTGGAGTTGTGGACACAAATTGCAAGAAAGTAGGGGATAATATTAACTGAATCAAAAGTTAAACTTAAATGGAAATGCGTAAGGACTCATGAAACAGTCAGTACCTGGAGGCAGCGGACATATCTTTTCGTGTATCCTAAATCATTTACCAATGGCACTTCCAGTGCCTTAGCCAACTGGCGAGCACATGTGACAAACCTAGTTCAATAATTTAGTATTAGAACAATTAATGCAGAGTACAAGGAAGTGACAATCACACATGCCAATACAAACAGAAATCATAACAAGGGAAATAAAAGCAGTTCTCTAAATTCAGGGTAACATGACATCAAATATTGGAGGTTTGTTGTCACACTCCCCCCATCCTAAAATATAAGGCGTGCACGTATTTCAAAATTCAAACTTTGTTATCACTGACCAACAAATACTCTAATCATATGAATTTGTATTTTAAAATATTTTCTACCGATCAAACTTTTGTTGCCATAAATTATATATTAGCAGTCAAAGTGTGATCTTGAAGACTGCACTAAGTCAAGTCCCGCCTTATATTTCATAGGACCCAGGGAGTACTAGATTACAGGAGCGACAAACATCTGTAAATATTACACAAGACCAAACTTCGCATGGCCAGGCCAGCGACTTGTATGGCAAGAAATTATAAATCATTGCTCCTGTAAACCCATGCAGGACAGATAGTTATTATTTGTGGTGCTCGTTACTGCTCTCAGCCCATTACAGAAAATCAATTCAGCAGCAACCAAGACGGAAATGCCATAATAGTTGAGAAAGGTTAGGAGTAACAAAGAAGTCAGGGGCCATTAACAATGAGGCTATATTAACTACAAGGGCACCACTTGCATATAAATGTCGGCTATATAGATAGCAGCATAATTTTTGAGGGGGAGCGGCAGGGAAGTTCCCTACCTATTTTTTTATAAATATTAACAGGTCCTGCAAGTGCAGGATATCAGTATAATTCAAAAGCTAGGTGGCTCACAACAGCATAGAAAAATATGTATGTGTTCAATAGCTTGTATACTACTTCCTCCGTTCCAAATTGTAAGATAGGCTTTTCTAAATACATTGCTTTTACTTGTTAAGTGTATGAACTATGAAGGCCCATATAGGCCCATATAGCCCATGTGGCTCTCTCTATATATAGTCATCTCCACTACTGGAGTTATTATCTTCTGAAATCCCCAAGGTTAGCATTTATATCTAAGTGCATAGGAAAAGCTATGTATCTAGAAAAGCCAAAACGTCTTATAATTTGGAATGGAGAGTACTTATGTCAAAGGAAGTTCAAATGTCCAGTAGCAACAGGTTTACTTGCTCATTGCAGTATTTTGATGCTCATGCTCCTGCTCCTGCTCCCAGTTGCATAGTTTCAGTTTCTTTTTGGCTCAATAAAACATTCCTTTGAAACAAGAACCATGTTTCTGAAATAAGTGTATTGACTACTTGCTAAACGCAGATGGCATGCATGTATACAAGCAGCTTCCAACGCACACAATACATAGGATGATGTCCATGCATGTTCTAGTTAACTTAACAAAGCACCTTGAAACTCTCCATTTTGTGCAGTGTTCGAATGCAAAGTACTCCTAGATACTCACATGCACTAATATTTTATAAAATGAAGGTTATAGCATGCAAAATTCAAATCAGGACTCCAGTATCTTGTTAAAAAAATATAGCAAATAGCAAATAACCGGTTCTACTATGAGGATGCAAACTATGGTTGATGTATATAGAGGTACAACCATACAAGAACTAGAAGCGCCGATGCAATAAAAGAGGCAAAATCTGCAAAGATCATGAAACAATGCGCCACAAGTATGGATAGTTATATCAGCGTAGCATTGTGGGGAGATTGCCAGATTGGATAACTAAGCTGAGAACAAAAGCTTGGCAAAATATTGAATTTAACAAAGAACTGGGTTTGAAGTTCAAAAGCATAAGAACATCAAAGTGTCCTTACGAGTTACAATTGTTTTGCAAGTCCTGACTTGAGAGTGACGCTGAACTTTGAACTGAAGACTGGTACTTTTGCACCACAGCACCAAGTTGACTGACCTAATAGAAGAACAAAAGGTGCATGAAATTAAGTCTGTCATCAAAATCACAATGCAGATGAAAAATGCACATTCCATTATCTTTGGGAAAATAATACCTGTGGTATGATTGATCTCCGAGGAATAAGTTCCTCGTGACGCCGGGCACAGAACTCCCACGATGCAATCTAATGAGTACAATGGGCACAACAGTTTAACAGTGTCAGATTTATCAGAAGTGCAACAAACTACTCCTGTACTACATAATTATATGCATCATTATAGGTCTTTTCTTCATTCACAAATGTATGCCATCCTATGTTTTGAGGTGGCTTTACAAGTATCCCTTCCTTTAAACCCTTTTGCCTTCCACAATAAAGGGAGACAAGCCTTCCTTTGAATTATAGCTCTACGAATGAATTCATGAGTGCATGCATGCATGGGAGCATAAAAGATTGCCTGGAGTAATAAATTTCAGTAATTGCAATATTTTATAAAAAAATATCTTTAATCACACGAGAAAGCAAAAAAATGCACTGCTGCTTGATGACATTAATTAACAAGGCTAGAATGGTAATTTCAGACCAGACTATCACTCAGTTTACCCTAGAATGCCAAACATTTTTTATGCTTGGAACACCATTCCAACAAAATAACGAAGTATCTCATCAACTAGAGAACATATTACCTTCAGGTCTTGGTTGAATACAATTCTTAGATGCCCCTCACGAACTACTCGCAGTTGCTCAAAGACACTCTCCTGGATCGCTTTGGTATAGTCCAAAACAATCTGTCCAGATGAATTCTGGGACTCTCTTGGCATATCAACATACAGAAGCTCCTCAAGTGTACCGCTGGCATATTTGATTTGGCACAACCGTGGCAAGACCTCAACCGTCGTTTCTATAAAAGGTAGGATACCATCAAATTGTTAGTAGTGATGCATAATAGCACAGAAATAGAAAATATCTAGTAGGATAGATTTCAATTGCAATTATACCCACCAAAACCTCGCCCTGGCTTCCTATTGCATATCTCACAATGCCAAACATCCTAAAACATAAAATGAAATTGTATACAGGTTAACGAATAATCAAAAAGACCAAATTGGGGGTATTCCCAAAAACATATCGCATGTAAACAAAAGACTGCATGATTGCTATTAATCATAACAAACACTCAGGGCATTAAAATTTGAACTACCAGCCTATACTCAATGTCAGAGAGAAAAGGTAAACCTGAGGGAAAACTCCGGTGGTTTGACGACCATTGCCATACAGAGAAACACACCACCTCTTCTTGGCACTTGGGGCAAAGTATTCATTGACAAAGTTTCTCCAGTACTCGATGTTATTGTCCTAAGACCATATCTTTAATAATAAGCATCCACCTAGGTTGCAATAATGGCAATATTTATTTGTGAAAAATGTTTACCTGTGGCCTGTTTTGCTGGTGATACATGTAATGTGTCAATCTCTTTGCACAGGTCCCTGGTTCATAAGCAGGTGTTTTACCAGTTCGCATATTTAGACTTTGTTGACGAAGCAACTGCTGGTGCTGATGTTGCTGTTGTTGCTGCTGCTGCTGCTGTTGTTGCTGTTGCTGCAATTGGTTTCTCTGCAAAGGCAGGTTCTTGAGAATCTGCTGCTGTTGCTGTTGCTGTTGCTGTTGTTGCTGCTGCAGCTGCAAGAACCGTTGCTGCTGCTGTAGGAGGCTCAACTGAGTAGCTGCAGCCTGGGGGTTCTGCTTAGACAGCTGCAACATATGTTGCTGCTGCTGCTGTTGCTGTTGCTGTAGGAACACAGATGGGTCTGAGCTTTGGTGCTCCATCTTGACAGCACCCAAGCTCCTCAACGCTTGCAACTGTGGCTCAAGCTTCACACCGCCGCTCGAACAGCGCAGCATCTGTGTGGAAACACTCTGATCAGGCTGCCCCATCTGCTGCTCCAGTTTGACCCCACCAAGGACGCCTCCGTTCTCCAACTTCACCGCAGGCTGCGGCTGCGGCTGCTGCTGATGCCGAGTTTGTGGCATCATATGCTGCTGATTATATGCCAATGACATTTGCTGTTGCTGCTGTTGTTGATTCTGTGAATCTTGCGGTGCATCCAGATGCTGCTGCTGCTGTAAGCCGTCAGCACCAAGCTGGTTGCCCGAACTACCAGGGCCAGAGGGCGAGAACACCATGGAATCCGGCCCTCCAGTGCCAACCAAATCACCAACACCATCAAGGCCGCCTCTGTGCTGCATCCCACCGATCGGGAGACCGGCACCGGTGCCTGGCATTGCCCCAGTCCCCCCATTCCCATACGACTGCTGCCTGCTGAGCATGGACGCGACACTGGACGCGCCCGCCAGCAACCCGTTCCCGCCGCCGCCATACTGCGTGCGCGGCGAGACGAGGGACGAGAAGGGCGACTGCGACGGGAGCACCCCGCCGCCCATCCCCATCCCCATCCCCGGCTGGCCACCACCTGCGCCGGCGCCGGCGCCGCCGCCGAGGAGGCTGGAGCTGGTCCGGAGCAGCGACGCGCCCACCTGCTGCTGGCCCGGGCCGCCCAACGGGTTGGGCTGCCCCGACGGCACCATCTTGCCAACAAAATCCAGCCGGGGAAACCGTACCTTCACTCCGCGCCGCAGGAACGACGGTCGAGATCCGCCGCGCGTCCAAGCATCCGCCGCAGCGCGGCAAATCTAACCGAGATTGCGACTCCTCCGGTGCCAGCCGAAACCGGAGCCGGGCGCAAGCGTCAGCGTCTGCGCACCTCCCCCTCCACCTTTCGTCCCGTACTCCAGCGCGCGGAACCAAGCGAGCGAGTAGCGGCACCGAGCAGGCAGGCCGAGGGGGAAGGAAGCGCGGATTAGCTAGCCCGAAGCAGGCAGGGGAGCTCCTCCGCAGCCCCGCGTCTCCGAAAGCGAGGCGGCCACCAGCGGAATTACGGCCGGCGGAGTCACCGCCAGAGCCCGCCCTCCGCGCCTCCTCGATCCGAGCGAGCCCGCGGCGGAATCCGGCGATCCGGGGCCTCAACTCAACCCCTCCTCCGCGGCAGCAGCGCAAACGTCCCTCCCTCCTCCGGCGCCGAGGTGGCGCCGCCGGGCTCCGCACTCCCGCTAGGGCGACTCCGCTGGACTTCCCCGCGAGGCGAGGCGAGCGGCAGGACGAGGAGGAGGGAAGCGGAAGCGGAAGCGGAAGCGAGCGAGGGAAGGGAAGAGATGGGAGTAGTAGCAGCAGTAGAAAATCCTGCGACTCGGGTGCGTGCGTGTGCGCGTGTCCTTGCGGACGTCAAAACCTCACAACCGCATTGGATTCCGACTAGGTCCCGCGACCGCCCGCCCGCCCCGCATCGCTGACGCGCGGGCCCTCCACGTGGAGGGCCGGGTGTGGACCCCGAGGACGAGGGAGACGTTACGCGGGCTGCTGCTGCGGGCGCTCGCGTTCGTGTTTGTGTGTGCGGCCTTTTTTTTTTTTGTTTCCCCTCCTCGTCTTCCCTTTCCGCCGCTGGCGCCTGGGACTCTGGCTTGGGCTGGGTGTGCGACGAAGGGGGTGTTTAGATCCATTCCAGTTTGGAAAACGGACACTGTAGCATTTTTGTTTTTATTTAGCAAAAATTGTCCAATTATGGACTATTTAAGCTTAAAAGATTCGTCTCGTCAATTACGGGTAAACTGTGTAATTAGTTATTTTTTTTACCTATATTTAATGCTTCATGCATGTGCCGCAAAATTCGATGTGACGGGGAATCTTGGGAAATTTTGGATTTTGGGTGGGATCTAAACACCCCCGAAGTCAAAAGGAGCCCGGGCGGCGTCGGACCCAGCGCCGCGCGCGTGGCGGCCACCGGTGCGCGGGGCCCGCTGGTGGTGGGGTACGGGGTGTCAGTGGCGTGGGGTGCGGCGGGCGGGGGATCGGGCGTGCGGCGGGGACGGACGGTGACGGCATGGTGGTGTGTGTGCGCGCTCGGCTGGGCTGCCTGTGCTGCTGGTGAAGCGGTGATGGATGGGAGCCGTCACGTCCACCCACGACTAGTCCTGTCGCTCGCCGTGTGAACGCGCCGCGGGCGGACGCTCACTCCATGACTCCCGTCATTCCTGCTCTACCACTGTTATTATTACTACTATGCCCCCGTTTAGTTTTCAAAAAATTTCACCGCAAAGTGTTATATTTAATCTTACGGCACATGCATAGAGTACTAAATGTAGACGAAAAAAAATTAATTGCATAGTTCTCGGCAAAATCGCGAGACAAATCTTTTAAACCTAATTAGTCCATAAAAAGCCTTAAGTGCTACAGTAACCTACATGTGCTAATGACCAATTGATTAGTATCATTAGGGCGTCCGCAATGGTGTTAGCTACATAGCTAGCTGACGTGGAGGTGAGAGACAAGAGAAATGACTATTTTATATCTTCTTGTTCTAGTGGACCCACATGCTCCTCTCATATGTTATTGGGCTACGTGAAATAGATAGACTATTTGCTCGTCGCTAGTGACAACTCTCTCTCCTACTTTTTCCTTGACACGTCACATCTAGCTAGCCAAATAGCTAGCCATTGCGGACGCCCTTAGATTCGTCTCGGGTTCTGTAATTTGTTTTTTATTAGTATCCAAAAACCTCTCCCGACATCCTTCCGACACATCGATGTGACACCCAAAAATTTACATTTCGCGAACTAAACACACCCTATATATTACTCCAACGGTAAGAAAAACGGCCACCCATGTTCAATGTGCCATTTTGCATTCTTAAAAGCAGAGTTAAACTCTTTTTTAAAAAAAATGTTGCCACCGAGAAATTTGGGCAAAGCAATTTCGGACCATTTAGATCCTGTTTGGCTTGGACTTCGGCCTCCGAAAAAAAGCCTTCCGGTTCGAGGAACTATTTGGATCTGTTTTTCTACTTAAAAAAAGAGGAGACAAATTTGCTGTAAGAGTTAGTCCCGAGAGTTGAGAGCTGAGAGCTTTGAGAAATATGGATGTTGTGTCCTTTGTATCTTAGTGATCAGGGACACATGAGATCTTTGTGACCTTACGATGAATCTATGGTGGCCTTCGAGACAGTAATCCTCCATGTGTGGTGCGGTATAAAGTGGTGTCATATCAGCGCGCGGGGATAAGGAGATCCCTTGCCTCGTGTGGAGAAGCTTCGTAGTAGATACAACATCAAGGTGATAGGAATTACCGGGTGGTAGTGGTGAGACTTGTGTGACTCGTGCACTAGAATTTGGTTGTAGAAGCCTCGCGTGGCAAATCCATCAACATGACTAGAAGAAACTTGGTGGTTGGGAACGTACAACGGTGGACCTCCAACATGGAGTAGGTTGTTGCGTTTTAGCAACCAATACCATAGATATCAGTGGGTGGGGATAAGGAGATCACCTTGCCTCATGTGGAGAAGCTTCGTTGTAGATACAACATCAAGGTGATAGAACTATCGGGTGATAGTGGTGAGACTCGTGTGACTCGTGCACTAGAATTTGGTTGTAGAGGCCTCATGTGACAAATCCATCAATATATATGACCAGGAGAAACTTGGTGATTGGGAGCGTACCACGGTGGACCTCTAACGTGGAGTTGGTTGCGTTTTAGCAACCAATACCAAAGGATACATAGTTGCATCTCTAGGAGTTTGTCCTCTCAAACTTGAACTTCTTACTTACTATGTGCCTATGTGACATTAACCTTCCTAGGTTAGTTATAGGCTAGTTGATAGGATTGTCTTTATGTTGTAAAACTCTTTGTGGGTTAAGGATAAGTTAGAGCGCGCTAGAAAAATCTTAAACGCACATCATGCTAGAGTAGTTTTATGTTTTTTAATTATTTTTGACAATATAGTGGTAGTTTAAATTGAGCCAGAGGATTTAAGTTTAAATTGAAGAACAAGAAGGTGACTCTAACTCCAATGCCTCCAAGTCCACCTCCGGTTGCCGAAAAAGAATTGGTTTATGATATCAGTTGGCTTTCACTTGATCAAGTGGAAAGACCACCCATTGCAAATTATCCCATCAATGATCAGGATGCAGTTTGACAATCATATATTATTAAAGCCCATTCTAACTTTATGCACATGAATTCAAAAGTAGAAGAATCGCAAATAGGAGTCAACAATTCAATCTTATATGGTTTAAATTTATAAACATCCTTGGATTGAATATTTGTATCAAATTTCTTTCTGTGCTACTTATTTGCAAAGGAGAAAACTAAGAAACCTGCATTTGTTGAAGGTGGCCAGAGAAATAGAAATAAAAATGATGCACTTGATTTACATATGGGTGATGTAACAAGAGTTTACAATGCAGCTAAAGAAAGATACAACTTATTTATGGTTCCCCATGGAACAATTGATGATAAAAATTGTGAATGTGGATAGTGAGGAGGAACGTCTCTACAAGATCAGGTTGGTTTATTCACTTATATGTTAGAAGTTTCTTTCAAAGCAAGGATTGATATTTTCATGGGCATAATGAAATTGTGTAGCAACAAAGGGAACTTTATTGGACTTTTGAAGTGGCTTGCACTAAATAATGAAGAGGTGGAGAAGTTTATTTTGAAGAATGCTCTAAGTAATTACACATTGACTAGCCCAGATATACAAAAAGAAATTGTGCCACGGAGACTAGAGATCATTAAGGAAATTGATGAAGATCACTATACAATTTTAGCTAATGAGTCTAGTGATGCCTCTCATAAAGAAAAACTAGCCCTTTGCTCGCATTATGTTGATAAATTAGGAAGGCCATCCAATCGGGGTTTCTTGGAATTGTTCATGTACATGATACTACTTTTCCATCACTCAAGGAAGCAATGAAATCTTTAATTGTTAGCCATGGTTTGACTATAACTCAAATATGTGGTAAAGGCTATGATGGGGTTGGTAACATGAAATGAGGTATTGAGTGAATGAAAACATTGGCTACGAGCGACCTTCAGCTTATTATGTACACAGGTTTGCACATCAACTCCAACTAGTTCTTGTTGCTATTGCAAAGAGAAATAATGATTGTGTGTGATTTTGATCAAGTATCCCTCTTGCAATCTTGCTAAATATAGTTGGTGTTTCTTGTAAGTGTCATGACATGCTTTGACATCACCACTATGACAATGTCATGAAAACACTTGAATATTTTTTTTATGAAACAGGAGTGGAGAGTCCTTTACCGAAATCAATTTTATAGATATAAGTCGGTATAAAAGAAGAAAAAGAGGCAACTGTACAAAAGGCTAAAACAAAGAGAGCCAATCCTAAAAGATTTCTATGAGGACTTGCACCTAAGAATATTAAGACTAAGTTCCTCACAAAGGAGGGATTTCCAATGCCAAAGAGAAAAAAAGCACTTGAATGTGGTAGACTAGATCATGGAAATGGGTTAAATCAAGAGACAAGACTGCCTAGACCGGTGAGACTCGGTGGGGCTCTCATTGTAAAATTGTGGTCAATATGATTGCTATGTACCCAACAATTCGTGATATACTCGTAGCTCTTGGAGAAGACACTTCACAAAAGGGTGAATGGCAAAAAATACGTAATATGGTTGGAGTACTTGAGTCATTTGAATTATTTTTAGTGCTCATTTTAAGCTTGAGATTCTTGGACACACAAATGAATTTATTTGAGTGTTTGTAAAGAAGAGACCAATATATTCCATGCAATGTTACTTGTCGGTTTTGCAAAGAGTAAATGTACCAAATGAGGTTTGAAGCCTGGGTTTCATTTCTTTAAAGGGTTTCATTATTTTGAAACAAACATGCATGGCATTCAAGTTTTTGGGATGCAACATAATTATCTGAGGCATGGAAAATCAGCACAGTTGCTCAGAACCACACAAATGATAATGATAATCACTTTAGAATATCATAGTCATTAATAAAGTTAGTCAAAAGCTTGACAGTCGGTTTGATGAGGTAAATATAGACTTTTTTCTTGTATGGATGCTTTGAGTCTAGCCGATTTCTTTGCTTATTTTGACGCAAACAAGTCACAAAGACTTGTTGAATTCTACCCCAATGTTTTTTCAACCTTTGACTTGACTTGCAACTTGAAACCTATAACGATGACATGAGAAAAATGAAATGTTCAAAAGCCTAAACAATTAATCTTGTTGGCCTCTCAGCAAAACTTGTTGAGACAAAAGAGGGATAAAGTTTATTATTGGGTATATTTACTTATCAAATTAGTATTGCCTCTACCTATGGCTACCACAAGTGTTAAAAGAATATTTTCTGCAACGACTTTTAGACAGACAAGCCAATAATATATATGGTGTAGTACTATAATATATTGGTATACTTGTATATATGTTAGCATATATATGTCACTAATGAGCCGAGTCGAGCGAGCTATATCGAGCTATGAGCATTTCGTCCAAGCCTAGCTCGTGCCTTGTGACGGACAGACCGTTGGAGCGGACCGGATTAGGTCAACATGACCTGCCGAGGTTGAAGATCAGACACCGCAACCGTCACAAGCCCGATTGCCATCCGGCCATGCCATGCTTGGGCAAGACCAAATTCCCATGCCATGGTCCAGCTGCCAGGCCACGGGCGAACTTTTGGCCAACTATCGTCCTGTTCGGTTGGCTGATTCGTATCATTGCTGGTTCATTTATGTGAGAGAGAAGTACTGCTGGCTGGTTTAGATAAACAGTATTTTTGTGAGGGGGCTAGCCAGCCCAGCCCCAGCCAGCCAGCCCAGCGAACACGCTGTATACCCGTACCTTAGCGTGTGACGTGGTGGCATGGGGAATCAACAAGGTGGCTAGGATTAGAGTTCCAGAGAATATCCTTTTTACTTAGGTTAGAGGAGGTGCAACATTCTAGTGCTTAATATACACGTGCAACTATTCATCATGCTAAACTTGCTACGCTTCTTCTCTCGATCGGGCATTTTGCCCGTTTTTCATTAAGAGAAACTTGCTACGCTTTCAAGGGGAAAAAAGAATGTTTTGTTTTATATACACACACAGAGGAGGAAAAGTGTGGAAATATCTCTTGGGTGCAGCTATATGCGCATGCGTGGTTACTTTTATCTATTTATTATACTGTTCCTTATCAAATAGAACCCGATCAAAGTTTCCTTTCTCTTATTGAGTCCAAGGCCGATCATCATCAAATAAAGTTTTAACCGAGGGAGTGTTTAGTTCGCGAATTTTGGGAATTTAGCTACTATAGCACTTTCGTTTTTATTTAGTAATTAGTGTTCAATCATGAACTAATTAGGCTCAAAACGTTCGTCTCGCAATTTTCAACTAAACTGTGTAATTAATTTTTTTTTCGTCTACATTTAATGCTCTACGCACGTATCGTAAGATTCGATGTGATGACTACTGTAACACTTTTTGAGAAATTTTTTAAAACTAAACAAGCACCGAGAAGAAGAAAGACTTGCACGATCAAAGCGTTGAGCAGGCGCGCGCACCATCTATGTGATGAGATGAGATGCGATGTCACGTGGACCACGAAGAGGCCAGCAGCGAATAGGGCCCCTCTGTCCAGATATCCGCACGGTGAGCACATGTAGCACCTGATGTACGAGTTATTGTTCCCTGTACGAGTCTCTGTGAGCCCGGTGCGCAGGCAGGCGGCACTTGGCTTGTTGACACACGCACGCAAGACCTTCCCGTTCAAACCAATCTTTGAGTAAATTAAATGCTTTCCAGATTAAATTAAATTAGCTGCCAATGCAAAACAAAATGTTTTGCGTAAAAAAAAAACTTGGCCGTTATACTACGACTTTTGAGATATACCTCTAGTTTTTTTTAAGCGAGATCGAACCCCATCTCCATTGAGATCAACGGAAATACAATGTTATAGAGTATTACAGGAGGGAGATTAGACTGAAAAGAGAGCTTACTAAGTACGCCATACAAAAGGAGAGCGCCTGTCTCAGGCTGCTTACGAATAACGGAAAAAGAAACAGACATAGGCTAACATAAAAAGAGTTCAGACTCCATCCCATAGGCATCACCAGACCAATATGGTTCTCGACCACCCAGCAAAAGCATCAGAAACACGCAAAGCTGAACAGCGACACCATCAATCTTCGTGGCCAGGCCACCCCCTTGCTCATCTCCCAGCAAGTACTGTTTCCTCTTTACCGACTTCTAGTTCAGTAGCTTCAGCGCGATTCCCAACATCGTATTGGCGCCAGCTATCAGCATTTCCTTGTCTTCTCCCAGGAATAATCCTGCCCAGTAAATCATAAGCGAACACTATTGCGTGCCTTCCAAATTGTAACCGGATTCGTTATTTTTCCCCCCTTCAAAGCAAACACTATTGTGTGTCTTCCAAATGGCCTACACATAGCAGCAATGCATGGGTGTGGAACTTTTTACCATTAGGAAGCCATTTTTCGCACCAAGCCCAACATTATTGTTGTAGGTTTCCGGGAACATCATTTGCGCCAATAGCGTAGGGAATGATAGCCCAAACAGCTTTGGTTGAGCTGCATTGGAATAAATGATGTGATACATTCTCATCTAGATCACAGAAGTAACAAGTTGGACTCCCTATCCACTTCCTCCTGATCAAGTTATCCTTAGTCAGAATAGCAGTATTCATGATTAGCCACAGAATTTTTTTAATTTTGGCAGGGACCTTCTCTTTCCAAATTTTCTTGTGATATGAACCAGCATCATTTATAGTTAGAGCATTATAAACAGACTTAAGAGTGAACTGGCCTTTATTTCCAAATTTCCAAAGAACTACTCCCTCCATATCGGATTTAGAAGTCGTTTAGGACATGATTGTACTTACCAAGGAGTCATTAATTAAGGGGTATTTTCTCCTGTCTACCCCTATTAAATACGGCTGCGGGTGCATTCCATATGAAAAACAACCACAGTTCAAATGGCTAGCGCAGCGAGGCAAGTGTCCTGAGGTCCTGGGTTCGATGCCCTGGCGTGCGCATTTTTTTGCACGGATGCATCTACTAGCGGCGAGATTTTTGCACAGATGTTTTGCTGCGAATTTTGGATCATGGCCTACTCGTTTGGGCTCTGCTGCGAATTTTGGATCATGGCCTGCTCGTTTGGGCTCCCTGGAGCAAGATTTCTGCTCGTTTGGGCTCTTGGCGGCAGATTTTTGCACGGACGCATCTCCCTAGCGGCGCGATTTTTGTGCAGATGCTTGCATGCTGCCAATTTTGGATCTTCGTCTATGCATGCCGCTGCTGCGGCTGATGCTTGCATGCCGCAAATTTTGGATTTTGCGCGGCCGTGCGTGCGAGCGAGCAAGCAAGGAGAGAAGCGGAGGGGACCACGGCGTGATTTACTCTGGTAACTAAATAAATGAGCCCGTTAACGAAGGGTCAGGGGTATTCGCGTCCAAAACAAGGTTAGCGAAGGAAAACGACTTCCTTTGCGCAAATGACGCCGGTGCGTAGAACGACTACTTTTTCCGATACGGAGGGAGTATGTCCTTTTCATTACCAAGCTGAATATTAGAAACATCTCTCATAATAGTCTCCCAGCTAATTCTCAGATCATCTCTCAACCATCTGTAGATGTGATCATATTGGGATTAGCTTTTACTTGATGTACAGTTATATCAGGTTGTTCACAAAGTTTAAATAGACTTGGTAAGAGTATACAAAGGGGCTTACTATATAACCATGTGTCTACCCAGAAAAGAGTTTTCTTACCCATTTTTTTTGTCACAATCTTCCTTCCTTGAAGGTAAATGTCTTTGATCTTCAGCAAATCATACCAAACAGGTGAGTCAGATTGCCTGTGACTCACAGAGCAAATTGACTTATCCTTGAGATATTTGAACTTAATGATTTCCTGCCATAGGCCCTCTTCATTTTCTAACTTCCACCACCATTTACAGAGAAGACTGATATTCATTTTTTTCTGATATCCTTGATACCAAGTCCACCTTTCTTTCAATGCTTACAGATTCTAGTCCATTTAATCAAATGATATTTTCTCTTAGTACCACCCCCTTGCCAAAAGAAAGTCCTCCTAATTTTGTCCAAAGAATTAGTGGTGGATTTAGGCAGAAGGTAAATGGACATGTGATAGATAGGAGTGTTGTTTAAACTGGAGTTTATCAACTGTGTCCTACCAGCTATTGACATTGTTCTTCCTTTCCAAGCATCAAGCTTCTTAGCACTCTTTTGATATACCTCTAGGAGTAGATGTTTGGTCCTCTTCGCTTGTCTTATAATCCGTACTTTTTAGCTTGTTTTTTCAGCTGAAACAGTATTTTTCTCTCACAATAAATCAGCCAAACAGTGTTTCGGCTTGTTTTTTCAACGAAGTGAACGGAGCCAAAATAAAAAGAAATGCTATGGCCGGAATGCTAAGTTATGTTGTCAACCTTTTCGTATAATAAATATGGTAACGCAACCAAGTTTCTTTCTTCTTTATTTATGGCAGTACAAACAGCAGCCCGTTACACGAGGACAACAAAGGCTGGAGTTACTACTTACTGGAAGGGAAGTAAATACTCGTAAGTACAAGGACTGAAGGACAAGATTACCTGGCCGATAACCGTAGAAAAAAAGCGCACAGCCGCAGAAACAGGCAAACGGCAGCCCGTTACAGTTGACCAAGTCCACTGTCAAGTCAAGTTTATTTATAGGCAACGTATCAAGTGCAAACCAACCTCTCCGTGCAAACCGTGCAAACCAACTGCGGGGGAGAGGTGGGAGGGGGATTTGCAAAAGTGTGATTAACACACTTTTGTAAATCCCCCTCCCACCTCTCCCCTGCTTTTGCAAATTCCCCCTCCCACCTCTCCCCCACAGTTGATTTGCATGGAGAGATTGGTTTGCACTAGATATGTTCCCTTATTTATATCCTCTCATCGCCAACAAGCTCTCAGATAAAGTCCTTTGTCTTTGACTCGCTACAGCTAATACAACTTTAGTTCCAAATTACTACATCTCGTGTCTACTTCCATATATAACAAATGGTTAGTTCTACGTTGAGATATTCTGTGCGGGGATCTATGTATACATACGTGTGTGTGCGCGTGCGCGCAGACACTACTCCTACGTACATTCTTCGTGATCAATACTACATCTTCAATTGTTAAAGCCTCAAACTTTAATTACTTTTTTTAATTATAAATCCCTGGCGATGTAGAGACAGCATGCAACTTCATTCGATCTTAAATTTAAGTCTTTTATAGTCCATGTATAACTTCATCCAATCTTAAGCTTTTTTTATATATACAAAGCAATTCGGAGCTGCAGATTTTTGAGGGCTGGTGATGCCACTATGTCAATTGTGACCAGCGGACACGTGCCCGGTCCCAGTGGTTGGATGCTTCATGTTCATGGTTGGTTATTACTTGGGTGATGGTTGATTCCAACTCATTCTATAGACATAACTGGAAACTGATGACCATACCGTGGTATGGTGTGGCATGCGGCATGCCCACCTGGCCAAACCCCCCTAAGAAAAGAATCCTCTAATCAAATCCTGAAAAAACAAAAACAATCTGCCGCCATACATACATGCATGCCAATTCCGGGCATGTTTGCTTAAACTTATCAACCGGCTTATCAGATAGAATCTACAGTATTTTTCTTTCATAACAAAACAGCCTCAGTCGGCTTATTAGCCGGCTTTAATAACAGCACATGAGGAAATAAATAATAAGGCCATGAGAAACCAGGCTGGGAACACGCAGGCTGGCTGGCCTACAGAACACATGTGCATTGCTGACTGAACATGCCGTTCTAGCCGCCCATGGATACACTCTCTCAGTTTAGTGGAGCACGTGAGGTGCATAACTGCATACATAACCTAACCGCCTCGGCAAGAGCAATTCGGTTTGAGTTCTACTACTCGCCATAAGAGATTCCAATTCCAATCCAGCGAAAAACAAAGAAAGATTCAGGCAACAGTAGACTACTATATACAGTATGCCATGCCGCCAGGATGCAAATGGATACAGATGATGATGATACTTTTCACTTCCAGAAGCCAAGTTGGGCCCCAAGACAGAAAAAGCTCTGGCTCTCCTGGCTCCTGCATGTAGAAGAATTCGCAGGGCACCACCCCTCGTCTCCTTCTCGTGCAAGCTCCCAACAATCTTCACCATTGCATTGGACCACAGGTTCTCGTCACATTGATTTTTATTAAACACGCGAGCAGTACTCATTCAGTGCAGTACTCATTCAACTCCCACAGCCCACAGCAGATATATGTGTATATATATATACCATCAGGCTTCAGCTCCACACGGAGACACCGAACTGAAGAATGTTTTTCTTACACCTCTAGCCAGAGACCTAAACAATTTGCAGACCATACAGATCAGCCAGCCTTCGTCAGGGGAGTCTGGCACAACAGCTATATCATATACCATCACACAGCACAAACAAGCACATACCCATGCGCGCATTCAGTTGACGAGTTGCAAGAATCGAACCCCACTCAACTTTTTTTTTAATGAAAGGCCACTCAGCTAGTACTACCTAAGGATCTCACGAACGACCGCCGCCACCACACCTGGAAGGCTCTGATCAGGTCGGGGCATTCCCGGCCTTGGCCGCTGAACGCCTCGAACCACTCCAAGAACAGCGCCTGCTGCTGCTTCAATGTGAGCGTCAGCAGCGCTTGCCCGATTCCTTCCTCTAGGGCCGTCATGTTGAGGCCCTTCGGGTATCTCCGGAGCCAACCGAAATCTACCAGCATTGGCCTGAACCAGGCCTGGAAGACGCCGAACCTTCTGTCTCCGGTGCAGTGGAGCTTGCCGCTCCCCATGGCGATGAACACCGTGGCCGAAATCCGGCTGAGCTCGTGGCGTACCATCGGTGACACCCGTTCGTGCATGCTGCTGAGGGTCTTTTGGTTGGCCCATACGTCGACGAATTCCTCTCCCATTTGCCTGTCTATTAGAATCTGCAGCAGCCAGTTGATGTCCTCGACTAGCTTGTAGATTCTCGAAAGTGGTCCTTTCCCAACTGACGATAGTGATGTTTGATCAGCATGGGCCAACTCCGAAGATTCTTCGAATAATCCCACCAGAGAGTTCAGGCAAGAATGGCAGATACAGTAAATGCACCTGCTGTCCAGCTCTTTGTCACCCTTTATGTAGACAGATGATTTTGATAAGATCCCATTGACTAAATTCCGCAGCTCTTTCCGAGCATTATTGTTGGTCCCCTTTGTGATGGAATCAGCTAGTTCAACTACCAGTTCTGCAGACGAGGCAGGTCTCTCTGGCTGTAACCTTGCCAGCAAATCACTGAAAGCTGCCTTGTATGAAGAATGCTGGTACATCAGTTTCTTAATTGTCTCCTCTTCAGATTCATTCCACGGAACAGCATCCAGATACGTTAGGCAGTTGTTAACTCCTCTGTCAAACATAAGTGACAAGGCTACCTGAGAAATTTGTTCAGGCATTAAGTGAAATGTGTTGAGAATAAAGTTAGCATAAATCGATACACATTTTCAGAAAAATTAACAGACATATAAAAAGGGTAAAGTGAATGCGATAATGACACAAACTTCTCTTTTATAGAAGTACACATCAAAGAATCTGCATTGACTTTAGTCTACATTTCCTGATTTCCAATCAGATAAAGTGGGTCATTATCCCTCTCAAAGATCATATGGACATGTTAAAGTCGATTTATGAGCAGCATGATTGCTGTTGCAAGCCAACGGCATGATATGTAGCTTTTCACAGCAATACTTCTGAGTATACTGTTGCCATCATACATTAGTGAAGATTATGAGCGTGTCAGGTTCGAGCCCTCGCCTAGGGAGCTCCACCAGGCAGCCGCACCTGACCCTATGCATTCAAAATAAATCGGCTGGCGTTGATTTCTGGACCAGGCATGTTTTCTAGGGAAGGAACCAAACATGCCCTACACCTACAAGCATGAGGCAGACAGGTTCCTTTTGTTACATGGAAGCACCGAATTTTACACTTAAGAACTGTAGCTTGAAATAGCAAATTGTCTTCTCTCTTATTGAAATGATATGCAACCCTCTTGCGTGTTTGAGAAAAAAATAGTGAATTGTCTTCTCTCTTAATGAAATGATACACTACCCTCTTGCGTGTTTGAGAAAAATAAATAGCAAATTGTACCAGATTGAAAAATAGGACTTGCTAAAGTTGCTATTATCTTGTCTTTGATTGGTGAAACTACCAAACCCAAGGAAATAGTTGTACAGTCATATATCCCTCAAAAGGCAAAAGCATAAATAGGTGGGCATGTGTCTAGAAAAGGTGTACAAATCAGTGAACAAACTGATGGGATTTCTTAGAAAGTGACGAAGTCAATTTCTAACAACAAATTCGATATTTAGTTCTTGTGTTCTTAGGGACAGGTCATATAAGGTATTGATTATCAAATCAGATTGCTCTTAGAATGAAGCAGTCATTTCAATTGCAATTTTAACAGTTCACTGAACACAAGTGCGTCTGTATTAAAATTAAGACAGGAATGGAAGATGATGGAAACTTAGTCAATTCAGCAGGCTACATTAAATCAACACAATAGTTACGAGTTTGCTTAACGTATATAATTTCCTAAGTGTACAAAATTAAACCCGGCACCTAGTGCAAATGGAAGCAAGGGTGTAATTCCCTCAAACTTGCTTCGATTTACAGTTCCCTCAAAGATACTTTCCAGAGTGAAGAGCAAAATACTTATCTTATTGCACAGCCTCAGTTAACTGACGGTCAACCTTCTGTACCATTTCAGGCAACAACCAAATTAACTAATACTCCTAGATAAGAGTCTAAGAAGCATAATTAAGAGCTTTAATTTGTCAAATAAGAGGAGCATTTCTCCCGGATGGTCTGCATTTATTCTCAATAACTCAAAGAGTACCATGTTCTAGTACATGGGACGTCCATAAAATATTATAAAAGTTTAGCAAGATCCCTTTTCTCACCACATTAATGATATTAGTTCTGCATCTACAATGAAAGAGATTCGCTTCAATATAGCAAACAGCAAACACTGAAAAGTGCACAATCAACAGCGCTAGTCACATATAACAAAATTCAAAGATGCAGTATACATCTATAGGTGTAAAGGCAAGTACAAGAAATTTTGAACTTTAAGATTCTAAAACTGATAAGATGGAAGAAAGATAAAATTTTACACAAGAAAAATGGCATGAAAACAGACTGGAATTTTTGCAGCAAGAAAAAAAGAGTCACAATAATTCAAAATAATTAAAACATAAACGCTTTAATGTTTGTAAATTGAAGATGTTCCCAATGAGGAAAGTCAGGCAAAATACCAGAGCCAAAATAATTTCAGCACCCGTGCTTTTATGTATAATGTACCCATTTAATCATCACAAGAGGCACTCAGCAAAATATGATGTAATGATGACCCAACAACGTGGTCCCATAACCAAATTTGCAAACACCCGGAATGCTATCCCCCCCAAATTCAAGGATACCAAACTGGTATTTCTCTACTATGCCAATCTCCAACAAGGCAATAACCAAACCTCTCTAACATCTATACTATAGTATAAAAGACGTGCAATCTGAGAACTCCGATCGCTCTCACAAACCACTGTTACCGGCACAGTTAACGTGAAACTTTGCGCTACAGTAACGGGTTTTATGCACAGTAACGGGTCACAATATAAACAGTACGGGTATGATATGAACAGTTCTCCGACCCATTAAGGAACAGTACACCTTTTCGTTTTTTTTGTTTTTTTTTTCCCAACACAGCGGAACAGTACAACTTTTCGTTTTTTTTGTGTTTTTTTCCCCAACACAGCACAAACCTTTTTCCCCCAATATTTTTCGTTTTTTTTGTGTTTTTTTTTTCCCCAACACAGCACAAACCTTTTTCCCCCAATATTACCCGCGCAACGCGCGGGCTCACCTGCTAGTTAATAATATTTACCAGATTCTAAAATTAGCACTCTCCGGTCTCCACTACACTAGAATACCACCACAGTAAAAGTTAAGATGTGCAATTCATGAATGCAATACAATATATAATAACCATAAGCAACAACTGTAAATATAAAGATTGAAATTTGGCCACAAATCAACAAACAGTAGCAGCGTGACAACAGAGAGCTCACCTCGAGCACGTCGATGGCTCGCGCGACACCACCACGTGCGAGCCGCCTCATCGCAGCGGCCTCGTCTTCATCTTCCAGCATCATGTCCACCGCCTCCCTGAAGGCGTCCACCTCCACCATTCCTTCCACCGTCAACTCGCCACCTCGTTGCCCAAGAATCTTCCCCACCACCTTGCTCTCCCTGCGCACCCTCTCCAACTCATCCACCTCCAAGATCACGCCTTTCTCGACCATCCTCAGCTTCAGAATCGCCCTCGGCTTCTCCACAGCGGCCGCCGGCGGCGGGGGCGGAGCCAGCAGGGCAGGAGGCGGGCATTCGGTGACGGACGACAGCCGCGCGGAAACAGACGACGAACCCGCGGCGCCAGGCAAGGTCGGGTCGTCGATGGGGGATACGCGTCCCGGGGAGCGGATGCGGCGGGAGAGCGGCGGCGGCTTGGCTCGCGGCGGCGCGGGGAGGGGGCCCGGGCTCCGGCCGGCGGCGGTGGCAGCGGCCGTGGAGGGGTCAAGGACGAAGGAGCAGCACCAGGGCTGGCGTGGCGGGGGCGCCTTGCGGCGACTCCGGCGGCGTTGCGCCGCCGCCGCCGTCGACGCGCTCGTCGTCGTCGGCATCGGGTTGGCGTATCAGTTGGAGGAGGCGGAATGGGAGCACGTTATGTAGGTGCGAGCTACTCTAGCTCGGAGGAGTTTTTGTTTACGTGGCAGTTTTTGCTAGGTGGCATCGCTAAGTGCACCCAAATGTTTGAGTACATGCTTGTGAATGATGATGATTGCAATTGTTTCTATGTTGGAATTGTACTATATTCTTGTGTTGGACTTATCATTGTCCAAATTGTAACAAATATTTAGTTTATTGTTCATCGCCATAGAAAATATTAGTTGCAAATAAAAGCTATGTTTATGAGAGATGTTTACAACTATAGAATCTGGTGGTTGTAGTTGTAGTTAGTGGATTTTTTGGAGAGAGAGAGAGAGAGAGTGGAAAAAGGCATGTTTCTCATTGTTTCGAATATAAAGAAATATAAACTACTACCTCTTTTATATTTTAGTGTCCTTATAAGCTAGTAATCCAAATGTATCCAATATGTCACAGAGCTAGCTACATCTTAGAATTTATATACACTGGTGCTTTATTTCTTGAGCAATAACTTATGCTCAATTGTGTGGGATATCGGAGCTTCTAATTAAGTTTAGATGAGGCAACTGGATACGTCATTAGTAAATTATCTTGCCTCGATTACATATCCCCCATCCCGGGGCTAGGGTTACGCTAAATACTAGTTTTATACCTTTCTTGTCGTTGGTTCCAAGTACAGTGTTACATTTTAAAACTAAATAAATGTTATCAAAATCATTAATTGTGCATGAATTTTTTACTCTTGAACGTGTATGGTTTTGGTAGCAAATAATAAACAGAAGTGATGTTTATGAGGAACAAGGTATAGATACCCTCAAGGAAATCACGACGCATGGGAGTATGTAACTAATTAACTGAATCTTGCAACTTAGATTCTACCTCCTGGTGGTTATATATTGATAACTTCTAGAACAAGACGCTAGCTAGCATATTAACACTTGCATTGTTATACTAAGTAGATAAACCCGGTGTTACTGTTGCACGTACAGTAGGTCAATCCCTTGCTATGTTTTTTCAGTTTTTTAAAAAGTATTCTAGTTTTACTATGAAGGTAGTTGACAATGTTTTGGATATTATAATAGTTACACTGTTTTGGTAGCAATGCTATTTTCCCAAGACCAGATCACCAAATCATCCAGCTCAACTATGGCCGGGTTGCAAGCATCCTGGCATAAAATTTAATAGTACTACTACGTACCTGAGAAAAAGCAAAGCCACCTCATGAGTGAAATATGGTAGTAGAATCATACGCTAATGAAACGACGATGCAATAACTGCATTAAACAAACAAGAAATTTTAATATGAACTTGTGTCCTCAACCTAATCGGCGTGCATGATACTTCGATTTCGTCAACCATGTTGAATCCTTGGACGATTTATGTGTTATCCATGGAGCAGCTTCTCTAATATAGCTGAAGTCATTTTAGAAAACATTTGGCAAAGAAAACTCAAATAACAGTTCTATAATAATTTGTATTACATTTGTGAGGAGGAGCCTAGAAAAGCCACATTTCTGTGGCTCTAGCTCCTCTATACAAAGATGGTTTTGGCTCCTCCGGGCACATTGCAAGGAGCCTGTTTTAGATACCCGTTTGGTAGAGATCTTTACAAAGAACCGCAAGAAGCTGGAACTGAAGCCCTGCTAAACGAGGTCTTAATTTGTTTCCTCACAGGCAAGTGATATAAACTGTCAAAACGATTTTCATCCTATTCGCTTGAGCTACTTTTTAGCCATGGAACAGTATTTTTCTCTCACAACATTTCAGCATAAGCATCAACATAAGTCAAATTTCAGCATAACAGGGTGTTTATTTTTTATGAGAGATTTTATAGCAGCGACCCCCCAAGTGCCCAAACTTTCCGCTGTGGAGAGAGTCACAAAAGATTTCAATTACAAGAATCAACTAAAAAATCTCATATATATATATATATATATATATATATATATATATATATATATATATATATATATATATATATATATATATATATATATATATATATAGCCTATGGTAGCCAATGAAATTAAAGGATCTGTCGGTACGGGACCTACGGGATACCGTGCAAGGAAGGGAGAAGATCTAGTCTAACTAGGATTCCTCCCATATAATCTTAGTAGTAGTATTATTCTGTAATCCTTCTAGGATTCTCTCATTGTAAACCGACTAGGATCCTGACCTCCTGACTATATAAAGGAGGGCAGGGTTCCTAGAGACGGGACTTTTAGATAACGCAACACAACAGTTTACAATCAATCCAACGCAAAGGCTAACGCTGACTGGACGTAGAGCTATTACTCGATCACAGTCGATGGCCCGAACTAGGATAAATCGACTGTCTCTTGCGTTTACCGTCGAGTTCTGCATACGCTGAAACCCGAACATACTGCCCCGGGTACCCCCGTGGCAGGCTATCGGTGGTGAAACATCGACAGCTGGCGCGCCAGGATCAACCTTCATCTTCGGTTCATGGATCTGCGAGGCAGGTGACAATTGCAAGCTCCAAAGCCGTCTCCTCGAAAATTCGGATCACCATGAAGACCATTCTATTTCGGTGACTACGACAGATCAACTTGCTGGAAGATTCGTGCAGCTCGCGATGTCCGATCCAACTCAGATTTCGCGGCTTCACGCATCCGATTCAAACTCAGGCTCCGCTTCCGAGACAGAGTCTTATCCGAGTTCTTTCGGAAAACCGAGTTCTTTTTCCAATAAGGCTCCTGAAAGCTCTAGTTTGGTTTTGGTGAATTGATGAAACTCTAAGTGCTAACCTAGTTTATCAAGTGATCATGAAATAGGTAGCACACTTCAAGTGGAGAAGCTAATGAAGATCATAGCATGACAATGGTGATGGGATGGTGATGATCAAGGGCTTAAACTTGAAAAGAAGAAAGAGAAAAACAAAAAGCTCAAGGCAAAGGTATAATTTGTAGGAGCTATTTTGTTTTAGTGATCAGGACACTTAGAAAGTGTGATCATATTTAGGTTTGATAGCCGTACTATTAAGAGGGGTAAAACTCGTATCGGAATGCGGTTATCAAAGTGCCACTAGATGCTCCAACTCATTGCATATGCATTTAGGATCTAGTGGAGTGCTAACAACCTTGAAAATGTTTGTGAAAATATGCTAACACATGTGCACAAGGTGATACACTTGGTGGTTAGCATATTTGAGCAAGGGAGAAGAAGACAGAGGAGAAGCCAGCGTCGATCAAGTGACCGAACGCTGGATCTGAATGCACGGGACGCTGACTGCCTGTGTCCGGTCACGCTGACTTGGCGGTACAGTAGCTAGGGTATATCACTAGACGTTGAGCTGTGTCCGGTCAAGGTGGACCGGACGCGTCTGGACGAAGAAAAACAGATTTAGACCCTTACTGTACTCGACCGGACGCTGAGGCTCCAACGTCCGGTCAGTTTTGTCGGAGCGTCCGATCAGCACTTAGCCATTGTGATCTGACGATTCAGTTTTAACTCAGAGTGACATGTGGCATAAATCAGTGGACCGGACGCTGAGTCTAGGGTTTGGTCAGTATGACCGGAGCGCCCGGTCAGAGCGCAGTGTCCCCAGTGAAGGGGTACAATGGCTCTATTTCATGGGGGCTTCTATTTAAGCCCCATGGCCGGCTATGGCTCACATCTTTGGCCATTTTCATTGACATAGCAACCTTGTGAGCCTAGCCAAAGTCCTCCCACTCATCTCCATCATTTATTCATCATCATAGTGAGATTGGGAGTGATCCAAGTGCATTTGCTTGAGTGATTGCATCTAGAGGCACTTGGTGTTCGTGTTTCGCTGCGGATTTCGCTTGTTACTCTTGGTGGTTGCCGCCACCTAGACGGCTTGGAGCAGCGAGGATCGTTGAGCGGAGGGTGGTGATTGTCTCCGGCTCCGATCGTGGTGATTGTGAGGGGTTCTTGATATTTCCCCGGTGGAGAGCCAAAAGGTACTCTAGTGGATTGCTCGTGGCTTGTGTGATCCTCATCTTGTGTTGGTTGTGCGGCACCCTATTGAGGGTTTGGCATGTGAAGCCAATTAGCGCGTGAACCTCCAAGTGAGTGAATCACCACAACGAGGACTAGCTTGCCGACAAGCAAGTGAACCTCGGTAAAAATCATTGTATTCATCATTGATTCCGAGGTGATTGGTCTTTATTGTTATTTATCTTTATGATTGATTGGTTCTTTCATCTACATGGAGGTATAACCTTCTTGATCACTCTCTTTACTTTACCGCAAACTAGTTGACAAGCTCTTTAGTGTAGCTAGTTGTGAGAGCTTGCTTGGTTGGTTGGTGTGGCTCTTTAGTTAGCCTTTGAGAGCACACTAACATAGAATAGTGTCATAACTTTTGTGTGAATAGACACTATTTAAACTAGAATTGTAGTAGGTGGCTTGTATTTTGAGTAGGCTAGCACAACACTTGCTTCACCTCATAATTGTCTAACCTTTTGTTAAGTGTTGTTGTAGAAAATTTTTATTAGGCTATTCACCCCTCTCTAGCCATTAGGACCTTTTAAGTGGTATCAGAGCCGAGGTCGCCGTGATTTAAGGCTTAACAACCTTCGGTGTAAAAATGGCTCAAATCAACAACACCAAAAAGGCACCCCAATTTGATGGCACAAATTATCCATATTGGAAGTCAAAGATGACCACACATATCAAGTCAATCAATAGAAAGGTGTGGAAGGTGGTAGAAACCAAAATTGAGATTGGTGATCCAGAGAATCCTACCATGGCCGAAGAAGTACTTCTCCAAAACAATGACATTGCTCTAAGTGTTATTCATGATGCAATTGATGAGAGAACATTTGAGCAAATCAAGAATATTGAGATGGCTCATGAGGCTTGGAAGAAGTTGGAAGAATCATTTGAGGGCACTCAAGCCGTGAAGGGTGCAAAGGCTTATATTCTCAAGGAGAAGTTTGTAAGCTTCAAGATGAAGGAGGATGAGAGTGTGCCGGAGATGTTTCATAGGCTTTAAGTGCTTGTCAATGATCTCAAAGCACTTGGAGAAGAGGTGAAGGACAAGGACTTCTCCCATAAATTCTTGAGATGCTTGCCTTCAAGATTTGGTACATTGGTCACCATTCTAGTGAGAAGCGGTTTGGACACCATGACACCAAACCAAGTATTGGGAGATATAATGACCGATGATACTTATAGAGATGATGATGAGAAGGAAGAAAAGAAGGAGAAGAAAGATGAGAAGAAGGATGAGAAGAAGAAGAGCATGGCATTCAAAGCCACATCATCTAAGGGCAAAGCAAAGCAAGAAACATCAAGTGAAGAAGATGAATCATGGGATGATGATGATGATGAGAAGATGGCTCTATTTATCAAGAGATTTGGCAAGTTTGTGGTGAAGAAGGGCTACCATGCTAGAAGAAAGAAGTCTTCATCCAAGAACAAAGAAGAGTCAAGAAGGTGCTTCAAGTGTGGAAGCAAAGATCATCTTGT
Organism: Miscanthus floridulus; assembly: GCF_019320115.1. Taxonomy (NCBI): domain Eukaryota; kingdom Viridiplantae; phylum Streptophyta; class Magnoliopsida; order Poales; family Poaceae; genus Miscanthus; species Miscanthus floridulus. The sequence goes on along the minus strand of NC_089593.1, from coordinate 28,781,357 downwards.
TGCTCAATGCCCATACAATAGTGACAATGATGATGACAACAAGAAGAACAAGAAAGAAAAGAAAGAGAAGAAGGATAAGATGGTCTTCAAAAAAAAGAAGGGTGGTTCATATGTAGTCACTTGGGATAGTGATGCTTCCTCAAGTGATGATGATGATGATAGTGATGATCACAAAACCACCAAGAAGAAGGTTCTTGCAAGCATTGCCATCAATGAGAAGCCTTCTCTCTTCGAATCTTCATCATGTTTCATGGCTAAGGCCACTAAGGTACAATCTTATGATGATGAAAGTGATGAAGAACATGTTGATGATAATGAATATGAAAATGAAAATGATAGTGATAGTGATAATGATGAACCCACTAAAGATGAATTATTTGACATGCTAGAAGATGCTAGAGAACACTTTGACATCAAGAGAAGGGAATGCAAAAGCTTGCGTAAGGAACTAAAAGACCTTAAGCAAGCCTTTAATGAGCTCAATGCATCTCATGAGAGGCTAGAGAAAGCCAATGAGAAGCTTGACAAAGCTCACAAAAAGCTTGAAAAGGCTCATTCCTCTTTGCTTGATGAGCAAAATAAAAAGAAGCATGTTGAAACTTGCAATGTAGGTTTAACTTATGAAATAATTGATGAATCACTATCTATGCCTATCATTGTTGCTACTAACCCTTCTTGTAGCACTTCCACTTCTACCTCATCTAGTAGTAATGGTCTCACTTGTGATACCTCACTAGTGGTTGAGAATGAGAACCTTAAGAAGGAGGTCACTAAGCTCACTCACACCTTAGCTAAGGCTTATGGTGGTGAGGACCGCTTGCTTATGTGCTTGGGTAGCCAAAGAGCTTCTCTCTACAAAGAGGGATTGGGCTATACCCCCAAGAAAGGCAAGACGGCCTTTGCTCTTCATAAGACTAGTTTTGTGAAGAACAATGGTCGGTTTTACACTAGTTACAAGCAAGTTGGTCACAAAGAGCAAGAATGTAAAAACAAGAGCAAAAATGCTAATGTATCCTCCATTAAGCTTGATTCATGCTATATACTTACTAGGGGTACAAATAGTATAAAGGCTAAGTTCATTGGTAAACCATGGATAGGCTCAAAGAAGAAAGCCATTTAGGTACCAAAGAGCCTAGTGACTAACCTTCAAGGACCTAAGCAAGTTTGGATACCTAAAAAGAATTGATCTTCTTTTGTAGGTTAATTATAAAGCCGGAGGAAGGCATTGGGTTCTTGATAGTGGGTGCACTCAACACATGACCGGTGATGCAAGAATGTTCAACACAATCAACACCAATGGCAATGATGGTTATGATAGTATCACATTTGGTGACAATGGCAAAGGCAAGGTCAAAGGGCTTGGTAAGATTGCAATATCCAATGACATGAGCATATCCAATGTGTTGCTAGTAGAAAGTTTGAACTTTAATTTACTATCCATGGCACAATTGTATGATCTTGGATTCAAATGCATATTTGGGGTAGATGATGTAGAGATCATAAGTGTAGATGGCTCTAACTTGATCTTCAAGGGCTTTAGATACGAGAATCTATACTTGGTTGATTTCAATGCTAGTGAAGCTAGATTATTTACATGCTTGTTCACTAAGTCTAGCATGGGTTGGTTATGGCATAGAAAGCTTGGTCATGTTGGAATGAAACAATTGAATAGATTGATTAAGCATGACTTGGTTAAAGGCTTAAAAGATGTTGTGTTTGAAAAGGATAAGCTTTGTAGCTCTTGTCAAGCCGGCAAACAAGTTGGAAACACCCATCCTAAGAAAAGCATGATGAGCACTAGTAAAGCATTTGAGTTATTGCACATAGATTTGTTTAGGCCAACACAATACACTAGCATCGTTGGTAATAAATATGGCTTTGTGATAGTGGATGACTACACTAGATACACATGGGTATTCTTTCTAGTGGACAAAAGTGATGTGTTTGTAACATTCAAATCATTTGTCAAGGGCATTCACAATGAGTTTGAAACAACCATCAAGAGAGTTAGAAGTGACAATGGTAGTGAGTTCAAGAACACTAGAATTGATGTGTGATGAATTTGGAATTAGACATCAATTCTCAGCCAAGTACACACCTCAATCAAATGGCCTTGTTGAGAGGAAGAATAGAACACTTATTGATATGGCAAGGTCTATGCTTAGTGAGTACAATGTGAGTCAATCCTTTTGGGCCGAAGCTATCAACATGGCTTGCTATTGTAGCAACTGCCTCTATTGTCACCGATTGAAAGAAAAGACACCATATGAGCTCTTGAATGGTAGAAAGCCCAATATTGCATATTTTCAAGTCTTTGGTTGCAAATGCTATATCTTGAAGAAAGGCACAAGATTGGGTAAGTTTGACAAGAAATGTGATGAAAGATTCCTACTTGGTTATTCCACTACAAGCAAAACATATAGAGTTTGGAATTTGGATAGTGGTACTCTTAAGGAAGTTCATAATGTTGAATTTGATGAAACCAAGGGTTCACAAGTAGAAGATGAGAACTTGGAAGATGTTAGAGGCATTCAACTTTCAAATGCTATGAACAACATGGATATTGGTGAATTGAGGCCTAGGCAAGTGAATGATGATGAAAATGATCAAGTGCAAGTGCTCTCTAACTCAAATGTGCAAGATAATACAAATCAAATTAGTGCAAGTGGATCTCATGACAATAAACAAGATCAAGTGACTAGTACATCATCTCAACCCAATGATCAAGCAAGTGCAAGCAATCAAGTTCCAATCCTCCAACCAACCAATGTTGCAAGAGATCATCCATTGGACACTATCATTGGTGATGTTTCTAGATGTGTACAAACAAGATCAAGATTGGCATCATTTTGTGAACACTTCTCATTTATGTCATCCATTGAACCAAAGAAGATAGATGAAGTTTTGAAGGATGTTGATTGGGTGAATGCTATGCATGAAGAATTGAATAACTTCACAAGAAATCAAGTATGAGAATTAGTAGAGAGACCAAAGGGACACAATATGATTGGAACCAAATGGGTCTTTAGAAACAAGCAAGATCAAGATGGGATAGTAGTAAGGAACAAAGCAAGATTGGTAGCACAAGGCTATACTCAAGTTGAAGGTCTTGACTTTGGAGAAACATATGCCCCGGTTGCTAGATTGAAAGCAATTAGAATCTTGCTAGCCTATGCTTGTGCTCACAACATCAAGCTCTATCAAATGGATGTTAAGAGTGTATTTCTAAATGGTTACATCAATGAAGAAATATATGTTGAGCAACCTCCTAGTTTTGAAGATGACAAGAAACCCAACCATGTATACAAGTTGAAGAAGGCATTGTATGGCTTGAAGCAAGCACCTAGAGCATGGTATGAGAGATTGAGGGACTTCCTCCTCTCTAAAGGATTCACAATGGGCAAGGTTGACACCACTCTTTTCATCAAGAAGATTGGAAAAGATCTATTTGTGTTGCAAATCTATGTTGATGATATCATATTTGGATCAACAAATCAAGAATTTTGTGATGAGTTTGGAAAGATGATGGCTAATGAGTTTGAGATGTCCATGATTGGAGAATTGAGTTACTTCCTTGGTCTTCAAATCAAGCAATTAAAGAATGGTACATTTGTGAGTCAAGGCAAGTACATCAAGGACATGATCAAGAAGTTTGGCATGATTGATAGCAAAGTCATTAGCACACCAATGGGAACCAATGGCAACTTGAATAGTGATGCAAGTGGAAATATGGTGGATCAAAAGTTGTATCGGTCTATGATTGAAAGCCTACTCTATGTAGCCGCATCAAGGCCAGATGTCATGTTTAGTGTATGCATGTGTGCAAGATTTTAAGCCTCACCAAGAGAAAGTCATTTAAAGGCTACAAAGAGGATATTGAGGTACTTGAAGCATACACCAAATGTCGGTTTGTGGTATCCCAAAGGAGCAAAGTTTGAGCTAGTTGGTTACTCCGACTTGGATTATGCGGGATGCAAGGTTGAAAGAAAGAGCACCTCGGGCACATATCAATTGTTGGGAAGATCACTTGTTTCATGGTCATCAAAGAAGCAAAATAGTGTTGCATTATCAACCGCTGAAGCCGAATATATATCCGTCGGTAGTTGTTGTGCACAAATACTTTGGATGAAGGCCACTTTGAGTGACTTTGGAATCAAGTTCAAGAAAGTACCATTGCTATGTGACAATGAGACTGCAATCAAGCTAACCAACAATCCGGTTCAACATGCAAGAACAAAGCACATTGATGTCCGCCACTATTTCATAAGAGATCACCAATAAAAAGGGGACATTTGCATTGAGAGTGTAGGCACCGAAGATCAACTTGCCGATATATTCACCAAGCCATTGGATGAGAAAATGTTTTGCAAGTTAAGGAATGAGTTGAACATATTGGATTTCTCAAATATGTGTTGATATACCCCCACTCATATGACATGCCTCTTCTTTGAGCAATCCAAGGTAAAAGTTGATTGGCATGTCATACATCCTTGCTAAGGACATGTTTAGTGCATCTAGTCATATTTTCAATCTTATTAGGATCTTTCAAGTGGTTCTATTTTATTAGGCTTATTCATGAAAATCATATGAATTTGATGTTTATATGGTATCACTATTGCTTCTATGCTTGACTTGATCTAGTGATAGCATATGACATGTTTATGGGCTTGTAAACCTAATGTTTGATCTAGAAAATGAGCTCTAAGTGTTTAACTCAACATGGTACAAGATAACCCTTATTTGGAGGTGTGAAGAAGCTTGTCCTTGGATCAAATTGAGTTAAAATCTTTGGCATATATTCTAGTTTGAACCAAATTTGGGACAATGATCCTCACCCCATTGATTGACATTGATGATCTCGACCCTACAAGTAATACTATCTATATTTAGAACCTTTGTGGTCATTGATGACAAAAGGGGAGAGAAACAAAGATAGTAGTAAAAATAGTGAAAAAGGGGGAGAAATATCATAAAGGGAGAGAAACATAAAGATATCTTGATATATGAGAGAAATGAACAAAGGAAAGGGATCAATTAAAATTTTGAGCACACAAGTAGGGGGAGCAAGCTCATGAACTTGTATGATGCATTTGAATATGCATTTCATATGTTTGCTTGCATGGCACAAGTATTAAATTTAAACATCCATGCTTGTGTGATGAATGTTAGTTGTAAGATTGAATGATGAAATGAAATCACTAGATAACTTTCATTTCTAAGTAAGTCTTTACAAGTGGTATCTTTCTAAAGTATGTTTCCAAGTGATATTGAGCTAACCATGGTGCTAAGGATGGTATATTGGTGCACTCCAGTTGGTATCACGCTTCAAAGGTCCATTTCTTATACCTTAGCATCATTTGGTAGACATTGACTCATATATTTCCTATCTAAGCATATGTGCAAGCTTCAATCCAAACTCTTAGCACATATATAGGGGGAGCAATTGCTACCATTTGGGGTTCATGAAACTTATCCATATCCTTTTACACATGGTAAATATGCTTGGGCAAGCAATATGAATTTAATTGAATTTTAATTCATATCTTTGTATAAGGATTGTCATCAATTACCAAAAAGGGGGAGATTGAAAGCTCTAGTTTGGTTTTGGTGAATTGATGAAACCCTAAGTGCTAACCTAGTTTATCAAGTAATCATGAAATAGGTAGCACACTTCAAGTGGAGAAGCTAATGAAGATCATAGCATGACAATGGTGATGGGATGGTGATGATCAAGGGCTTAAACTTGAAAAGAAGAAAGAGAAAAACAAAAAGCTCAAGGCAAAGGTATAATTTGTAGGAGCTATTTTGTTTTAGTGATCAAGACACTTAGAAAGTGTGATCACATTTAGGTTTGATAGCCGTACTATTAAGAGGGGTGAAACTCGTATCGGAATACGGTTATCAAAGTGCCACTAGATGCTCTAACTCATGGCATATGTATTTAGGATCTAGTGGAGTGCTAACACCCTTGAAAATGTTTGTGAAAATATGCTAACACATGTGCACAAGGTGATACACTTGGTGGTTAGCACATTTGAGCAAGGGAGAAGAAGACAGAGGAGATGCCAGCGTCGATCAAGTGACCGGACGCTGGATCTGAATGCACTGGACGCTGACTGCCTGCGTCCAGTCGCGCTGACTTGGCGGTACAGTAGCTAGGGTATATCACCGGACACTGAGCTATGTCTGGTTAAGGTGGACCAGACGCGTCCGAACGAAGAAAAATGGATTTGGACCCTTACTGTACTCGACCGGACGCTGAGGCTCCAGCGTCCGGTCAGTTTTGCCAGAGCGTCCGATCAGCACTTAGCCATTTTAATCTGACGATTCAGTTTTAACTCAGAGTGACACATGGCATAAATCAGTGGACCAAACGCTGAGTCCAGGGTCCGGTCAGTATGACCAGAGCGTCCGGTCAGAGCGCAGTGTGCCCAGTGAAGGGGTACAATGGCTCTATTTCGTGGGGGCTTCTATTGAAGCCCCATGGCCGGCTATGTCTCACATCTTTGGCCATTTTCATTGACATAGCAACCTTGTGAGCCTAGCCAAAGTCCTCCCACTCATCTCCATCATTGATTCATCATCATAGTGAGATTGGGAGTGATCCAAGTGCATTTACTTGAGTGATTGCATCTAGAAGCACTTGGTGTTCGTGTTTTGCTGTGGATTTCGCTTGTTACTCTTGGTGGTTGCCACCACCTAGACGGCTTGGAGCAGTGAGGATCGTTGAGCGGAGGGTGGTGATTGTCTTCGGCTCCGATCATGGTGATTGTGAGGGGTTCTTGACCTTTCCCCGGTGGAGAGCCAAAAGGTATTCTAGTGGATTGCTCATGGCTTGTGTGATCCTCATCTTATGTTGGTTGTGCGGCACCCTATTGAGGGTTTGGTGTGTGAAGCCAATTAGCGCGTGAACCTCCAAGTGAGTGAATTGCCACAACGAGGACTAGCTTGCCGGCAAGCAAGTGAACCTCGGTAAAAATCATTGTATTCATCATTGATTCCGAGGTGATTGGTCTTCATTGTTATTCATCTTTATGATTGATTGATTCTTTCATCTACACGGAGGTATAACCTTTTTGATCACTCTCTTTACTTTACCACAAACTAGTTGACAAGCTCTTTAGTGTAGCTAGTTGTGAGAGCTTGTTTGCTTGGTTGGTGTGGCTCTTTAGTTAGCCTTTGAGAGCACACTAACATAGAATAGTGTCATAACTTTTGTGTGAATAGACACTATTTAAACTAGAATTGTGGTAGGTGGCTTGCATTTTGAATAGGCTAGTGCAACACTTGCTTCGCCTCATAATTGCCTAACCTTTTGTTAAGTGTTGTTGTAGAAATTTTTGATTAAGCTATTCACCCCCCTCTAGCCATTAGGACCTTTCAGCTCCAGAACATAAGATCAACCTATCAAGAATACAACTTAGAGTACACTCAGAGTACTCTAAAGAAGACGGGTCCTTTTATATTCGGTCTCGGCAACATGGCAACGTCTTACCGGGCATAGCTTGAAAGATCTCTTAATCCAGTGCTTAGAATACCACTGATAGGAGCTTGGAAAGGTCTCGTACTAACCGTAACATCTCAAGACTGCATCATCCACTGGCCAGGTTCTGTTCCTAAGGATAGCAGTACCCGGCTAGTTGACACAACAACAACAATAGCTCTACCCTACCGAGAAGGAGACTCGATCTGCGACCTTGAAGCCTCTACTGAAGTTATCAACAACTCTGATAGTACGAAGACCAACGCTAATGACAGAACAACTCACGCTCGAGAAGTATTCATGATTCACCGTCCTCGATCACCATTGGTCCCCCTAGAAGCGCCCGACGTCAGGTCTTCAGATGAATCCGAATCCAACATATCACCATTTACCTAGGGGCACGATGGTGAGACCGAGAGTCAGAGGCAAGCTAGAGAGAGAAAGAACAAATTGAAACAAGGACGTCAACGCCATGCTAAGCAGCGCAAGGAAGCTTGGATCAAATATGAGTCAGACCTAGCCGAGTACAATAGAAGAAAATCAGAGCGAGAGGTCGAAGAAGGACGAGCAGCGAATACACCCTACGATAAGATCCGAGAAGCACTAGAAGAACTCAGGGCGACTTCACATCCCAATGAAAAACAAGAACAGCTCTAGGACTTCCTCTGATCAACAGTCCTAAGGACGCACGACGGAAGGGCTCGCTCAAGACTACCTGATAGGTCAACATCTCATGAGCAGGAAGATCAAAATCAAAGGAAGTCCGCTTTCAAGGGACTTGGAACAAGTGGAAGTCACAACAGAGAAAGTAGAAGAAATCATAGTCAAAACGACCGAGTCGAACATCCAAGAAAGGCCAAAAGCAAAGCACCTACTCGGACAGCCACGCAAAACTACTCTCACCAAGACAACAGTTGGCAAGAAGGGGGCACTGAATCAGAATACATAGAAGCCAGAATGCACGATAGATTCCCCTGTTTTGCAAACAGACTTGCTTCAATACGACTGTCTCAGAAGTTTAAGCCGTCCAACCACTCCAAGTATGATGGTAAGACCAAACCAAGGCAGTGGCTCAGGATTTACTCACAATCGATTGAATTGGCCGGAGGAGACGATGACATCAAGACCTTGTTCTTTCCCATGGCCCTAGAAACCATGCCCCTTCAATGGTTTGATAAATTAAATCTAGGATCAATCAGAAATTGGGAGGACTTGCAAAGAGCTTTCTATGAAAATTTCGCAGGTATCATTACACACCCAATCACGCACACAGAGTTAAAAGGACTCAAGCAGAAAGGAGGTGAAAGTCTCAGAAATTACTATCGATGATTTGGTGAACTACGAGCTCAAGTACATGACATCACCCAACGAGAAGTAATCGAAGCTTTCTCTCATGGAATCATGGCTAGGTGGCAATTTCAAGACTTCTGCAAAGAAAACCCAAGAAACAATGAAGAATTCAGATGAACAGTGGAAAAGATGATTACCGCCGAGGAAAAGACACGAGAAAGATTCCCGGATAGAAACAACCGAGACAACCCGGACAAGCAAAATCATCGAAACAACAGACATTAGGAAAGAAAACATGGACCAGACAACACCGTAGCAGTGACTGACAAATCAAGGAAGTTTTCCAAGCCCAGAAGGTATGACAACATTGAAAACATGCATTGCATCTTGCACCCCAAAGGAAATCACACCATCGGAGATTGCTACACCTTCAAAGATCGATACACAAGGAAAGATAGTAAGGAGAATACCAAAGAAGGCAATCAGAAAAAAGAAGAAGACAACCACGAAGACAAGGGATTCTAAAAATCCAGGGGGACAGTAGCAGTAATCTTTGCCGGGGTTCCAGATTCCAGAAGCAAACATCAAGAAAAGCTAGCGTTACGAACCATCATGGCAGTAGAACCGGCTACACCAAGATATCTCAATTGGTCACAGCATCCAATCCAATTTTTAAGAGAAGACCAATGGACTAGCGTAGGAAACACATGCCATTACCCACCGGTTCTAGATCCAATTATTGATGGTATGACTATTATGAAAGTACTAATCGATGGGGGAGTCGGACTCAACATCATTTTTTCAGAAACTCTAAGGAAGATAGGACTACAGCTCGCCAGGATGATTACACCAACAAGCACACCTTTTTATGGCATAGTACCCGGCAAGGCAGCAATGCCACTTGCACAAATCACTCTACCGGTTACTTTTGGGACTCCCTCAAACTACCGTACAGAGTTCATCAAGTTTGAAGTTGCGGACTTTGATTCATCATATCACGCAATCCTGAGGTGCCCAGCACTAGCAAAATTCATCGCAATACGACATTATTCGTACCTATTGCTTAAGATGCTAGGGCCTAACGGTGTCCTTTCTCTTCGGAGTGATTTGAAGCGTGCTTTTGACTACGATGTTCAGGTAATCCAAATTGCAGCAAAAGCACATGCCACCGATGAAAGAAAAGAAATAGCTACTGTTGTAGTAGAAATGAGCCCATAAGAGCTAGTGATACCGGCTAAAAAACCCAGCATCCTAGCACCACCAAAAGAAGCCAACGTCAAGCAAATCGACCTGGGCACCTGTGATCCCTCCAAAATGGCAACCATCAGCGCTCACCTATCGGCAAAATAGGAACTCGCGCTCACCAACTTTCTTCAGGACAACAAAGATATCTTCGCTTGGAAGCCGGCCGACATGCTAGGGGTCCCAAGAGAGTTGGCTGAGCACAAAATTAATATCAATGAAGGCTCCAAGCCTGTGAAGCAATGACTATGATGATTCTCACCCGACAAGAAGGCATCAATTAAAAAAGAAATTACAAAACTAATGGCAGCCGGATTTATCAGAGAAATCCTCCATCTAGATTGGCTAGCAAACCCAGTTCTGGTACAGAAAAAGAATATGAACGAGTGACGCATGTGTGTCGACTACACAGATCTCAACAAACACTGCCCGAAAGATCCGTTCGGGCTACCACACATTGATCAGATAGTTGATTCAACAGCAGGATCTGCCCTATTATCCTTCCTTGATTGCTATTCAGGATATCACCAGATCGCATTAAAGGAACAAGACCAGAGCAAGACATCTTTCATCACTCCATTTGGTGCCTACTGCTACAAAACCATGTCATTTGGACTCAAGAATGCTGTAGCCACTTACCAAAGAGCTATCCAAATGTGCCTTGGTGATCAGGTCGGCGAAAACGTAGAAGCATATGTGGATGACGTAGTAGTAAAGACAAAGAACCTGGATACACTAATTGAAGACTTAAAACAAACCTTCGAAAACCTAAAAAGATGGAGGTGGAAATTGAACCCAAACAAGTGTGTATTCGGAGTTCCTTTAGGACAACTGCTCGGATTCTTGGTCAGTCATCCCAGAATCGAAGCAAGCGCCAAGCAAATTCGAGCCATAACAGAGATGGGCCCTCCTCGAAGTGTCAAAGATGTGTAGAAACTAACAGGCTACATGGCAGCCCTCAATCGTTTTATATCAAGACTGGGTGAAAAAGGGTTACCTTTCTTTAAATTGCTAAAGAAGACAGACAAGTTCGAGTGGACAGAAGAAGCCAACGAAGCTTTCAAGAAGCTCAAGGCATACCTCACCTCCTCACCCGTTCTCACACCTCCGAAGAAATATGAAGACATGATGCTGTACATTGCGGCAACTTCAATTGTGATCAGCACAACGATTGTCGTAGAAAGAGAAGAAGAAGGGCATGTATATAAAGTACAACGCCCCATATACTACATCAGCGAAGTACTGACAGAATCAAAAATCCGATACCCGCATGTGCAAAAACTACTCTACGCCCTCCTGATCACTTCACGCAAGCTTCGCCACTATTTTGAAAGCCACAAGATTACCGTGGTGATAGATTTCCCACTCAGAGACATCCTATACAACAGAGATGCAATAGGGCACATATCTAAGTGGGCAGTTGAACTTGGTGCTCTCAATATCGATTTCACCCCATGGAAGGCAATTAAATCTCAAGCCCTAACCGATTTTGTTGCCGAGTGGACAGAAATTCAAGAACCTATGTCAAATACCATCCTTGATCATTGGAAGATGTACTTTGATGGATCACTCAAGCTAGGCAGAGCCGGTGCAGGCGTTCTCCTCATTTCTCCAGATGGAAAACAACTCAAGTATGTCCTTCAGATACTATGGCAAGCTACAAACAATGAAGCAAAATACGAAGCCCTCATCCACGGGCTACGAGTGGCAATTACCCTCGGAATCAAGCGTTTACTCATATACGGCGATTCAGCGGTAGTCATCAATCAAGGCAACAAAGATTGGGATTGCACCAAAGAAAACATGGGCGTCTACTGTGCTGAAATACGAAAGCTCGAAAAACATTTTCAAGGATTAGAAATTCTACACGTCCTACGCGATTCTAAAATTGCGGCAGACGTCCTCACCAAGCTTGGATCAGACAGGGTGAAGGTCCCACCCGATGTTTTCATAGAGGAGTTATCAGCTCCCTCTATCAAACAACCTGGTGAGATAACCCCTGAAATCTTAGCTAAAGGCACCCAGATTTTGGTAATCACCACTTCATGGACTCAGGTTTTTATTGATTACATCAAAGAGAATAAGTTGCCAGCAGAAAAAGATGAAGCTATCCGAGTTGTTCGCAGAAGCAAGAACTACATCCTAGTGGGAGACAAGCTCTACAGAAGAGCCGCATCATTAGGAGTACTCCTAAAATGTGTCTCATTTGAAGAGGGCAAAGAGATCCTAGACGAAATACACTTAGGTTGCTGTGGAAATCACGTTGCTTCAAGAACACTAGTCGGCAAAGCATTCCGCACTAGATTCTACTGGCCAACCGCTTTGAAAGACGCAGAAGAACTTGTCAGAAGATGCAAAGGCTATCAAATGTTCGCAAGACAAGCTCATGTGCTAGCTCACAATCTCATCTGCATCCCACCCACTTGGCCTTTCTCCTGCTAGGGGCTGGATCAAGTAGGACCTCTCAAGAAAGCAAAAGGCGGTTTCAAGTACATCTTCGTAGCAATTTACAAGTTCACCAAGTGGATTGAATACAAACCACTCGCAAAATATAGCGTAGCCAAAGTAGTCGAGTTCATCCAAGACATTATGCACCGTTTCAGCATGCCCAATCGAATCATCACAGATTTGGGTTCTCCCTTCATAGTCGTAGAATTCCAAAGTTGAGCACATGACTGCGGCTTCAGAATAGATTACGCATCAGTCGCATATCCAGAGGCCAATGGACAGGTAGAAAGGGCTAATGGACTCATACTAGCCGGATTAAAACCAAGATTATATGAAGAACTAGTGGACTATGGATCAAAATGGATTGATGAATTACCCAAGGTCGTATGGGGGCTACGAACTCAAATAAGCAGAGCCACCGGATACTCACCTTTCTTCCTGGTTTACGGATCAGAAGTCGTACTACCTGCCGACTTGATCTGGATATCACCAAGGATAGAACAATATGACGAAGGAGAAGCAGAACACACCCAAAGATTGGAGCTTGACTATACAGAAGAAGTCAGAGTAAACGCTACCCTTTAATCAGCAAGATACCTCCAAGGATTAAGGCGCCACTCCAACAAGAATACCCAGTCTTGATCATTACAAGTTGGAGACCTAGAACTAAGAAGAATACAAAAAATTGATGGACGCCATAAACTACTCAGTCCATGGGAAGGTCCTTTTATCGTAAAAAAAGTCATCGGACCAGGCACATACAAGTTGGTAACTGAAGACGGAAAAGAAGTCAACAATACATGGCACATCAGCCAGCTAAGAAGATTCTACGCATGAAAACAACTCAAGGGAAAATATATACACAAGCCATAAGAGATCAATGTTCATGATCAATAAAGATGGTGCTCATCAACAACATATGTACTATTATGACTTATCAATGTTCATGATCAATAAAGATGGTTCTTTCTCGACAACATATGTCTTATTATGGCTCTCCCCGAGTTGTTTCCAATGAGCATACCGGCCGAGAGCAAAAGAGCTGAAAAGATGCTTGAGCCCGCCAATGAGGGTAGCTAATAAGCTAACACCCGAACCAAAAAGCAAAATGGCTGAAAAGACGCCTGAGCATACCGGCCAAAAGCAAAAGAGCTAAAAAGATGCTTGAGCCCACCGATGAGGGTAGCTAATAAGCTAACACCTGAACCAAAAAGCAAAATGGCTGAAAAGACGCCTGAGCATACCGGCCGAGAGCAAAAGAGCTGAAAAGCTGCTTGAGCCCACCGATGAGGGTAGCTAATAAGCTAACACCCGAACCAAAAAGTAAAATGGCTGAAAAGACACCTGAGCATACCGGCCGAGAGCAAAAGAGCTAAAAAGATGCTTGAGCCCGTCGATGAGGGTAGCTAATAAGCTAACACCCAAACCAAAAAGCAAAATGGCTGAAAAGATGCCTGAGCATACCGGCCGAGAGCAAAAGAGCTGAAAAGATGCTTGAGCCCACCGATGAGGGTAGCTAACAAGCTAACACCCAAACCAAAAAGCAAAATGGTTGAAAATACGTCTGAGCATACCGGCCGAGAGCAAAAGAGCTAAAAAGATGCTCGAGCCCGCCGATGAGGGTAGCTAATAAACTAACACCTGAGCCAAAAAGCAAAACGACTGAAACTAAGCCTGAGCATAAATTAGAGCAATTTCAAGACAAGACCCTCTAGCTCCTTGTTCCAAATAGCAAGAGGCTCGGGGGCTACACTCAGAAGATCCCAAGAAGCACCACACGGTTTTACTCAGTGAGTGCACTCAAACGACGCTTTACCTACTCGGTAGGACCTGAAGGAACAAGATGAGGCTTCTAGAGCTCTACCATGAAGTGCTCGGGGGCTTGATGATCCTAGGATGTTTTTGCAACCAAGGAAAGGACCAGACGCCAGCCATATCTCCAGTTAAGCCGAAAAGAAGAAGCTAAAGATACTCGAGATCTCCTAAGTCTTTTTAGTACTAACAAGAACACAAAGTTTGTCAAGACAACGATCTATACCGAGTTGTTTACAAGGTACAAACGAAAGCCAGAAAAAGCACAACGATCTATACCGAGTTGTTTACAAGTCACAGACAAAAGCCAGACAAGCACTCGACAAATCAAGGAAGTCTGTCAAGACATCAATCTACATATACCGAGTTGTTTACAAGGTACAAATGAAAGCTAGAAAAGCACTCGGCAGAACAAGAAAGTTTGTCAAGACAATGATTTATCTAAATCGGGTTGTTTACAAAACAAAGAAATACAGACAAAGAAGACATCAACAAAAAATAAAAAATCTCCATTCAATCTTCAAGTATAGTGTTCTATTACAGAAGCTGGAATACAAAGGTCGATTACATCAAGCATTGTCATCAGGAGAAGAAATATCAATGTTAAGATTATCTACAATCTTCCTAGCTAAATCTTCGACCTCAGGCTCCAACTTCTCAATAGCATCCAGATACTCTTGACTCTCGGCTTCATCAGCAACCTTGGACAAAGGAAACTCCAGAGAAAGAACCCGGACCTGGGCAAGAACATTCCTGGTACACAGATGGGCACACCTCTTCATGAACTCCTAGAAATGGGTCGACACTTGGGGAATAAACTGAGCCCAAGAATGACCATCATCTACTGGAGTCCGAAGAAGGTCAGCTACTAACCGAAAAGACTTTCACAAAGCATTCCAGTTCTCAGTAGCCGTTGCCAACTTGCCAGACAAGTCTTCAATGTTTTTTTGGGCCTGCACAAGATCCCTATCAGCTCCACGCCTAATCAACTTAGCAAGCGCGAGTTCTTCTTTAGCTCGAGTAATTACCTCCTCAACCTTATTGTGGTTAGTACGAACAAGTGTCTTCATCTCCTCGATACCCTCCGAGAGCTTCTGCTTTTCAACTCGAAGAGCTAGACCAGGCAACAAAAGACAAGTCAGTAGAAAGGCAAATTTGAATACAAAAGGAAATGAAAAAGAACTCGCAATACCATGACACTCTTTCTTCATGACCTCCATATTTTTCAAGGCCTCTTGGGCAGCTGCATCCCTCTACTTTTCTGCCTCAACTACCCAGGCATAGAGAGCCTTCTCCTCCTTCTAATGTGTCTGACGCTCGGTCTCCAACTCGGCCCGACAGAGGTGAAGCTCTGCCTTCAGGGTACTCACCTCAGAAGACAACTTTTTCTCGTTTTCAGACGAGAAAAAGAAGCTGGTATGATCATGAGAAAAAGACTGAGCAAAAAGAGAGAGAGAGAAACAAGACATAAGAATAGTAGAAAAACGAACATCCAAAGAAAGAACTTTAGAAAAAACTTACCTAGAGCTTTTCCCCAAAAGAAGTCGCAAGGGTCGACAAGCTTCCCCAGGTGGCGGTTAGCTCTGATAATCGATGAGTGGCATCAAATTGCTGCACCACGTCATCAGCCAAAGACGAACCACCAAAAGTAAGAAGAGGAGAGGGAGAAGCTGACCGATGCAAAGAAGGCACGACCAGGGCAATCTCCTAGGAAGCCACGACCAACCCCTCAGATGAATCCGCTGCCATGGCCACGGTCACCTCAGGAGTCAGCAAATCAGCGGCTGCGTACTCTGTCCCCCTCACAGCCACCTCAATGACCGTGCGTTCCGAGTCCTGAGACTCAGTACACAAGGGCACACCAAAGGTCTGACAAGAAGTCGACTAAGGGTTCAGGGAAGACGAAGGCCTGAAAGTTGACAAGGAAACTCACCAATAAGAATAAGAAAAAAGGAGAACAGAAGCAAAAGAAATAAAACCAGAATTCACTCACTTAGCTATCTTCTTCTTCATAAAACCAAAAGAAGACCTCGCAGGGGGAACCACAGCGGCAAAAACATCACTGCCACCCTGCGATGGGAGCGGCGCGGCCGGTACTGGAGCCCCAGAAGAACTCGAACCCGACGACCGCTTACTACAAGAGAACAAGACCAAAGTCAAAACAAAAAGAAGGGTTCAACAACAGGAAAACGAGAAAAGAACTCACCGATGAGTAACGAGGGCGGCATCATCATCCTCTTCTTCCTCACTCTCGACCAAGGCCACCATAGCACCAGTTGAAAAAGGACAAAAGTACTCGGTCAAAGATAAAAACAAACAACAAAAGGACAGAGCGTATTAATATGCTCACCTAAGAGCATGCTAGCTACAACTGGAGTACCTAGATGAGTACTCGACTGGCGAGACTTCTTGGCAGCAGATGGAGCAGAAGAAGAACTATCCACTTGCCCCCTCTTTCCAAAAGTATGAGGAGCTCAAGGAACTAGATGAGGAACATACTCTACATATACATCAAGGTTTGCAGAAGAAACACTAGGAAATATTGTGGTGGTCTGAAACTTACTGGTCAAGGATGCCCCAGCAAAACTACCCCTAGCCTCCACATTTGCAGGAAAATCATCAAGGGGAATTGGATTAGTGAAATTACGCCCCAATTCCTATAAAAGAGTAAAACAACAAGATAAGGAAGATTAAGCAAAAAGTGGATACGACAAAAGACATTCAAAAGTACCCGCATAAGAAAAGAACAACTCATAGCAGGGGGCGAGTTGTTAGCATTGTACTCAAGGATAGCAAGCGGGACGACGCTTACTCCTTTCAGCATCTTCTCAAGACGCTCGAGCACCTCCTCATTAGTCAACTCAAGGGCAGGGACCATATGAGAAGGGTCCTCTGCCCTAGAGTACTCGAAACCGTAATGTTCTCGCTCCTTCAAAGGTTGAACTCAGCGGCAAAGAAAACTAGAAATAATCCCAAAGCCAGTCAAGCCTTGCTGTTTCAGAGTGCAAATCCTCTTAAGAAACGGCTTGATCGTCTGGAGCTCAGCCGCCGTCACAGGATTCTTTTCCCATCGGTCATTAACCAAGGGACCAGATCTAGAATGAATGGAAAAAGGAGGAATCAAGTTGGCGGCATAAAACCAGTCAGCACGCCAATCCCTCACAGAATCAACCAGGTCATAGTCAAAGAATTTGCTCTTAAGACCCTGGTGAAACTAAATCCCGCAACCACCAAGAACATTGGTGTCATCGCGGCGGGGTTGTGGCTTCAGACGAAAGAAGTAACAAAAGAGAGAAAGAGAAGGAGGAATTCCAAGGAAAGTTTCACAAAGATGAACGAAAACAGAAAGATGAAGGATAGCATTAGGAGCAAGATGGTTCAGGCTAATCCCAAAATAGTTGAGAAATTGATGAAGAAAGGCAGAAGTAGGAAGGCAGAGACCGGCATGGATAAAGGAGACGAAAAGAATAATCTCACTAGGACTTGGAGCAGGGACCCGATGCTCATCTAGAGCTCTCCAATCAGCAAACTCCTTGCTCTGGAGCAGACCATCACTCACAAGCTCACGCAACTGGTCCTCAGTCGTAGTCAGAGCCGGCCAGACCTTCTGAGCAGCCCTCATGCCCATGAATTCTTGATTTTCAATGACGGAGAGCGATGCTTCCTCGTCAACAAAGGTCACCTGGGACTTACTCGCCAACTTCTTTCTACCCATATACTAGCAAAAGCAATGGGGCACTAAGAATCGAGAAGACTCAGACGGTAGCGCTCAGATGACGGCGGCAATGGCGACGGTAGAGTTTCAAAGGCTAGGGTTTCAAGGCAAAGGCAAGGTACCAAAGAAAAGGAGGAGAAAGGCCTTTAAATAAATTTTACACCAGTAAAAACGTGGCCCACCAGGCCCGTTCTAACACGGCATGAGGATGCAATGGTCCATTTACCGACGCGGCTAAAATGACGGACGGCACAAATCCACACAATGGTATAGTTCAACGGACAGATTTCAGACTTATCCATCTAGCACCACGGCGGAGTTATCATATTACTACAAAAAGAACTCATCAACCATGAAGCGACGAAGGGTTACCTCCCAAGGAATGCAACAACCCGGTCCTTATAGAAAGAACTCGAAAATCTCATAAAAAACTGAGATATCAGCAGAATAAAGAATGACAGCTTAGAAGATATGATTCTTTCCATTATAAACGGTTTCAAAAAATAGAAGATTACACATCTTACAAGACCCAATGAATTCGGTACTACGACAAGCAAGGTAGCAAAGAGGAACCCGGACATGGCTAGGCTCTAGAACGACTACGTGTTCTAAATTGCTACTAGGTAGAACAAACCGCCCTTGGCTACACTATTTTCTTCAAAGGACGGGCGCAGTGCATCCAAGGCGGAAATCAGCAGCACGGCGGGACAACATGGAGCAGAGATGGCCGGTAGGCATCTGTCTACCCAAGACCGATGTGATGCTAGATATGGTGTTGATCTGCACCGGACAGTCTCAGGGCAGGCAACGAGGATCAACCCAGAACTGCCAGATGAAGGATCGCATCCCACATCACAAGACTCCCTCCAACTACCGCCATGTACTTCCAAGTACAATGCTGCTGCGGGATTAGCCTACCTCTAATCCCTATCACAAGACTCCCTCCAGCTACGGTAAGATACACAAGAACTGTAAAATACACCCGGAGGCTGCTCTACTTCACAAACTACTATGTTTATGACTATAGAGACTTCAGACCACGCAACAAAAATGCTCGATGAATCAAAATAGCACAGAAGAAGGATATTTATAGGCCAAAGAAGTGGTGCACATGGACCAGGAGCACCAGTGGAACAAACCTAACAAAGGACACAGTGAAAAGACAGAATTCAATGAAAGAGGAGTCAGGCGTAAAGCAGCAGTACTCAAGAACGAGCATATTCGGAAGAATATACCAATACTATACAACTCATGAACAAACAACATTTACTATCAACCACCACCATACAACTACATCTGACAATAGCAGACTACCAGAGAACATGCCAAGAACATGTATCCAAGTTCTTTTTGATAAAAGAACCCAGCAAGAGGCTCGGGGGCTACACTCAGAGAGTGCACTTTTTTCTTTAAAAAGCGCACATCACTCAGAAGACTTTCTCAAGAAAGTAGTTTTTTAAACAACATAAGATTCAAGACCCTCCAACTTTTGGTTCTAAATAGCAAGAGGCTCGGGGGCTATACTCAGTGAGTGCACTTTTTTCTTCAAAAAAGCGCACATCACTCAAAAGACTTCCTCAAGACAACAGTTGTTCAAACAACATAAGATTCAAGACCCTCTAACTTTTTGTTCCAAATAGCAAGAGGCTCGGGGGCTACACTCAGTGAGTGCACTTTTTTCTTCAAAAAAGCGCACATCACTCAGAAGACTTCTTCACGACAGACCACTTCAAGGCCACACGACAAAAAGAACACGAACATAGCTATATCCGAGCTCTTTTTGATAAAGAACCCGGGTATATGCTCAGGAGCCCTTCAACGAAGATTTAGGGCGATTTCAAGAGAAGACCCTCAAGCTCCTTGTGCCAAACAACAAGAGGCTTGGGGGCTACACCCAAATGGGAGTACTTTTTTCTTCAAAAAGGTACACACCACACGAAGATCTCACGAAGCGCTATACGGTTTCGTTCAAGAAAGCACTCGGACGATGCTTGTTCCTACTCGACAAGATCTGAAGGAACAAGACGAGGCTTTCAGAGTTCAACCATGAAGTGTTCGAGGGCTTGTCGGTGCGGGACCTACGGGATACCACGCAGGGAAGGGAGAAGATCTAGTCTAACTAGGATTCCTCCCATATAATCTTAGTAGTAGTATTATTCTGTAATCCTACTAGGATTCTCTCATTGTAAACCGACTAGGATCCTGACATCCTGACTATATAAAGGAGGGCAGGGTTCCTAGAGACGGGACTTTTAGATAGCGCAACACAACATTTTACAATCAATCCAACGCAAAGGCTAACGCCGACTGTACGTAGAGCTATTACTCGATCACAGTCGAGGGCCTGAACTAGGATAAATCGACTATCTCTTGCGTTTACCATCGAGTTCTGCATACGCTGAAACCCGAACATACTGCCCCGGGTACCCCCGTGGCAGGCTATCGGTGGTGAAACGATCCAATTCTCATTTTCGAGAAGTCAAACCATTTAGAGATTTTACCAAAGTTATAAAAAAATACAAACATTTATGATACACAATAAGGATCATTAAATTAATTATACAATTTATTTTTATAGTGGATCTTGTTGCAGATATAAATGTTGTTGATACACAAATTTCAGTTCAATTCTTTTGTGTGGACGAAGAGAATACAACGCAACCACATTTATTTGCATCCATGTATGTAGCCCGTACGACCGACTAGACTTATTGATGACCAGACATGCCTGTGTCCTGGTGTTAAGCATAAACAAATTAAATTAATTAACCCTAGACTAGCGCCCATCATCTATCATCGAAGGACTGGATCAGGATTATATATACGCATGTTGTTGCCAACCAAATCAAATCGGTGGTTAGCCTAGCCACACCTGCAATTAAACTAAGCCTTAAGTAGCTGGTTGCATTGGTTGAGATTACTAGCTAATACTGGCTAGTTTTAGCAACCGCATGCTTCGCTTGACAAAACCAACTCTTCCTACGGGCTCGTTCGGTTGCTTGGTTTTGAGGCCTTGGAATGATATCCAGTTAGAATTGTTCATTAATTTGTATAATCTTGATAATCTAGAATGGTTTCTGGGTCCAATCCCTTGCAACCGAACATACTCTTAGGCCTTGTTTGGATGCATGTGTATCCACCTCAATCTACATGTGTTGGAGTGGAATGTAATAAAATTTAGTTTAATTCCACTTCAATCCACTTCAACACATATGGATTGAGATGAATACATGCGCATCCAAACAAAGCCTTATGGGGTGTCGTCAGTGAAACGAGCATCAAGTATCATTGTATCAACCACCCTGAGAATTGAGTGTAGCTTAGCTAGTTAGATTTTCTTCGTGGAACTTGACTATTTGGGTATAAGTTCTCAATTTAACGTGGGTGATATATATTTTCTGGATTTATTTCAAGATTTAATGACGTTATTCTTTCAGTCGTAGTTAACATACGTATATGTAATCTTGATACCGGTCGGCAGCAAGGCGTCTATGGAGATTTTATTTTATTAATCCTGATATTTGTCCATCCAACCTAGTTTCGAAAATGTTCATAGAGATAGGACATGTGTGTGCACGTTCATAGGGATGTGTGTGCATGTATAAGAGAGCGTATGCATCTATACAGTGTGTTGAAAAAAAAAGTATCAACCACCCTACCCACTCTAATGGTGCTGTCACACAACATTACCCTCCAACTCTCTCAACGATCGCCAATTCCATCTTTCCTAGCATTTTGAGAGAGCTACTCTATCCGTGAAATCTAATGTTTGTAATCATTTACAATATATTCTAAATTATAAGAGATTCTAGGTAAAATAACCCCTCAACTAATTAGGTATCATTCACGTACATCCCTACCGATAATATCAGTCACTAACCCA
This sequence comes from Miscanthus floridulus, assembly GCF_019320115.1. NCBI lineage: Eukaryota > Viridiplantae > Streptophyta > Magnoliopsida > Poales > Poaceae > Miscanthus > Miscanthus floridulus. The sequence goes on along the minus strand of NC_089593.1, from coordinate 28,759,484 downwards.
AATATATATGGTAGTAATAACGATATCTTAAGAAATTGCTGCACGTGTCATTTACTTTATCTTATGGGAAATTATGTATACCAGAATTTCAAAGATACATTGCATTTCAGGACCGAGGAAGTATATATGTTTTGGCATATACACCAGTGTAGTCCTATTATTATACTTCTACGTGCTAATTTCTACTCCCTCCATTTTAAGTTATAAGTTGTTTTGGCTTTTCAAAATATTTACACTTTTTGCTATACATTTAGATATACTATATCAAATATATAGTAAAAGTTATGTACTAAAAAAATAACACCTTATAATTTAGGAGGCACGATGGTACTACATAATAATATATACACGCAAAGTCATTCTTGAAAATTCCTCAGCTAGCAGTATACTCACTCTGTCCCCAATTACACGAGACCAATGCCAAAGAAAAAAGACACTGCCACCCCTGTACAGGAATCTTGCAGCTGAATGTGACGTGAAGTCTGGGAGCAGCACTCCAGCTAGGGCCTTGTTTAGATTGAGAAAAATTTCAACCCGATGAATAGTAGCACTTTCGTCTTATTTGGTAAATATTGTCCAATCGTGGACCAACTAAGTTCAAAAGATTCATCTCGTGATTTCCAACTAAACTGTGCAATTAGTTTTTTTTTTTACCTACATTTAATGCTCCATGCAAGTGGCTAAAAATTGATGTGATGGAGAGAGAGTGAAAAAACTTGGAATTTTGGGGTAATCTAAACAAGGCCTAGAAAACATTTTTTTATTCAACTCTCAACAGTTTAGAGGGCATCAGTACATCGTTTACTGCTTTTTAATTCATGTTAAGGCGAGTGGACGACAGGAACTGACATTTTGATGGTACCTTGAGTATGATCAGATACATACGCAGGGCTTAAAACGTCAACTATTGCGGGACAATTTTTGAATCCTTCGCCGACTTGTATTTTAAGACGGAGGAAGTATATAGTTGCATGTGTATGTACACTAGCACACGCGAATATAATGGTAGGATGTGGAATATACTTGTGCTACAGTGCTGCACCTGGGTGGTTACCTAGCGCGCAATGGTACACCTGGCCCTAGCCTATGGAGGCCTCAGGCCTCCATTCTACCAGCTCTCTATGGGCCTTTTGGCAGCGCTCCTGCGTGCTTCGGCGGGAGCCGCGGAGCCAAATATTCGAGCTTCGTCGGCTTCATAAACAGTGCGATCTATAGTGAGAGAGAAAAGGTGGAGAGATAAAAACGGATTCGGTGAAAGCCAGGCTGAAAATACTATTCGCTGATTTATTGTGAGAGAAAAATACTATTCCATGACTAATAAGTTCAAGCGAACTGGGTGGTTTTTCATTAAGAAAAGCGACTCCTTATTCACGTGTGACCATGACCCTACCATTTATTCACATGGTGTGTGCAGTACAGAGGGTAAAAACTAACATGGGAGCATGCGTCCAACATTTCTACGATGGATTTCCTATAACATCAAGAGTCTCTTATACTCCCTCAATATTCCTATAAGGCACACACATGCATATCAAGATTCAAACTTTAAAAATCTTAATCAATAATTTAGCTAACAATTTTTAACTATTGTAATACAAACTTAATATGGATAGATTTGTAATCAAATATATTGTTCAATTATGATAAATTTATAAGCATACAAATAATACCTCTTCATTCTAAATTACAAGTCGTTCTGGATTTACTAGGTACATAGCTTTTGCTATGTATCTAGATATATACTATGTCGACTTATAATTTAGAACAGAGGAAGTATAAAAGCAAAATAAATAAATAATCAAAGTGTAATTTGAAAGACCATGTCATATCAAACTGTGCCATATAAAAAAGAATAGGTAGTCCCAAAGTAAATCAACTTCTAGCCATTGATGAAATGGTTTTAAATGTTTTTGGGATTGCATGAAGTTGCTTTTGGGAGCATCAAGCTCTTATTGCTCTTATTCTTTAGTTGTGTTTAGCCTTTGCCCTTTCTTTGAAAACCGAGAGTTTTATTTGGAGCTATCATGATCCTTCCATATATCAAGTGGTCTTTGTGTTTGCCTTTACTTGGCTTTAGGGCTTTTGGGCATTTGAGTGATAGTTTTCTGTTTTGCTTTCAAACCTAGCTCAAGTAACCAGAGGTCGATCGGGCTACTCCCTCCAACCAAATTACAGGCCGTTTTGGCTTTTTTGAGTATAATATATAGTTTTTATTATGTATATATATAATAAAACTATTTATCTATCTATAGAAAAGCTAAGCTGAATTATAATTTAGAATGTAGAGAGCAATGCGTGTTGACCATTCCTAACATTTACTAGGCCTGGGTTCAAACGAAGATGCAAGGCTCTTTATTTTGGTCCCTCTAGATTCTAGAAGAAGACATTTTTATATATTTTTTGAAACAAACCAGTTATCGTAGCAATAGCGCATTCTCTATGTTCTGGTGTTATTTGAATACAAAATTTTACTTTTTTATGCGCACGCATAATTTCCCCGGATTGCACGTTTGCCATTAGAATGAACTAATGAGAAAAATGCACCGTACAGATAGAGGATAGTACAGTTTCTTCCAAGCATTTCAATGGCACACATTGTCACATCGCAAGGATTTTCTTTATAGATAAATTGACCTTGCAGAGGTAGAGAGTACGTCTTTTTATATAGAGAAAAAAAAGTATAGTTAGTATCTCCAAGAGTTTTTCTAAAAGTCGCCCTCTAAATCATCATTTAGAGAACCATCTGCATAAAAATCGTTTTGTATATCTTACAACTCTCCAACAACTTTTCTATATCTGTGCACACTCTAGAGAATTATTTTCGTTATCTATATTTGGCTAGCGAGAAATCCGAAATAAAAGATAGCTATATTTGGATAACCACTTAAAGAAGTTGTTGGAGGATATTTCTATCAAAATCTCTATTCCTAACATTTAGGAAGGATATAAAGAGTGTCTCGGAGTTGCTCTTTCTCCAACGCACTTAAAACATACCCCCTCCATCCAAGAAAGCATGCAACTATGGGTTGCGTGGTGATAAAAGTAATCTACGTTTAATCAATTTTCTAGTGAATATTATTCACATTTGTGCCTCCAAATTAATTTATTAAGAAAATACATTTTGTAATTAATTTAATGGTATTTATTTGATATCATAAATATTAATAATTTTTTATCCATAATTAATCAAACTTAAGATACTAAACCATGATACTGTGCTAAAATTGCATGCTTTCTAAACGGAGGGAGTGAATTGCATGTTTCCGTGCAAAATAAAAGAACACAACAAACATGTGAGTGGCGGTCACTAAGGCTTGGGCTTGGGCCTGGTATGGCGACGCGAGATGCAGGAGTAAGAGTCCATAGTCAACTCGCCCATGGTGGCAGATGGGCCGGGTGGTCATCGTTCAACAGCCCATGGTGGCAGCTAAGCCCAGTCGCCCTATGCAGCGAATCGGCGCGAACTCGCGAAGTCTAACCAGTAACCGAGGGCACACTAGTGGCCCGTAGAGGGAGAGATGGGCTGCCCTTGAACCATATTTTCCTTTTTGTTTCTTCCCATAAAATTACGATAACTTTATTTAGTTACTCTCTTCATTTTAAATTATAAGGCATTTGAGTTTTCTATATACATATCATTTGATACAGACTTAGATATATATTATCTCTAGATACATAATAAAATAATATATCTAAAAAATCAAAACAAGTATTAACATCATGATACAAAATAAGTACCGTTAGATTAATCATAGAATATATTTTCATAATAAATTTGTTTAGAGACATAAATACTTTGGTTAAACTTGAGCTAGTTTGACTGGCGTGGATCCTATAACAGAAATGCTACGTGCAGGGCGTACGTTTGTCCGGACGCCCCTTTTGGGCCTACGTACTAACCCAATAGACCTATGCCCTACGCCCGCTTGTTTTTTATTACGGTATTCGCGTCCGTCTCTTCCGTTGCACCGATTGGATAAGGAAAGGAGAAGGAGACGGGAGACCTGCTCCGCTCTGCTTTGCGTGTTGACGATCACCCGCTTGCTCCTATTCCGTCAGTACCCCGCGCTGCTCCTTCTCCTGCTCCACCGCGCCGCCCCGCTGCTTTTCTGAGCTGCTTCTGTTCCGTGACCACTTCGCCTGACGGCACGGGCACCGCCGCGCCCACGTGTGCCGATCGCTCCCTCGGTCGCCATCTACCCACTGAGGCCGTCGCAAAAGGAGAAGTGTCGGGCCCTGGCGCGGAAGCCCTTCGGCCTCGACTCCTGCTATGGCTGCGACGCCCCATGCAGATGGCAGAGGAGGCCACACCGAGATATGATGCATGTTGCAAGCGTACATTTTAAATGTTTCAGATGTTTTAGAGGTACGTTGCAAGTGTTTCATAAGGATGTTGCAAAAGTAGAACGGAATGTTGCAATGGGCTATACATTCAAGTGTATGTTCCAAATATTTCATCTGTCTTAGACATATGTTGCACGTGTTTCATTTGGATGTTGCAAAACTAGATTGGGATGTTGCATATATATGCAAGTGTTTTAGGTGTTTTCATACGTATGTTGCAAGTGTTTTATCTTGATATTTGCATATGTTTGCAATGGCTACACACGTGTTTTCAAGTTTTTTCTGGTGTTTTGCAAGTGTTTTAGACGTATGTTGCAATCGTTTTATCTAGATGTTGTAAAAGTATATCGGGTGTTGCACGTATTGCAATGCACGTGAGAAGCGGAAGGGGTGCGAGTCCCTACGCGTGGTCTGGTTGTGCGGGCGTTGTCTGGACAGCGTGGGCCCCGCGTGGGCGCGCGAAATATGGGCTCGGGCTAGGGCGTGTTGGCCCGAGCGCACGGAGTGCAGCGCGGCGTCGTCGGGACGTCCGGGCCCTATCACTGTCTATCTATAATTGCATTTCTTTACGGAGGGAGTAGTTTTGTTCGATCGTAGGTAAGCAGATGGTCGTAATTATCATTAATTGCACTATCATAGAGCTGAGCAATCATGCACACAGACAAACAGGAGGATCCAGCCGTCCGCGTGGGTCCCGGTCCCTGCTCCTGCTGCATCGTTGGAAGTAAAACAACAGTGACATGGAGTATTCTGCATAGCTAGCTCTGTAAGAATATTATTAACCGCTATTTGGATGATGATGTGACTGTTCACAAGAGCTGGCACTACTATACAGATGATCTTGACTTTTTAATTCTGTTGGATCGGATCAGTACGTGCTCATCTTGAAAGAGCTTGCATCGTTGATACTACGACCCTGCCACTTTGATAGGAGCATATATATGTGCACAGCTAGCTACTCTTCTGGTTATGGAGCAATGGATAACGCAGACGATGGCCCAGATCAATCAATCATGGAAAGCATTTGGACAATGACGCACACACCTAGAATTATAAGAAACAGAAATGCATGCGTCGCGATGAGAAGTCTACACGTAGGCGGGCGCGGGCAGGGGCGAAGAACTTGGAATGCTTGACGTCGCGAGAATAGCGGCATGGCATGAGGAGCCCTGCACCCTGGTGGGGGGTTTTCGTTTCGTTTACTGTAATTTCCTTTTGCTCTTTCGGGCTTCGGCCAAACTTTGTATTTTGTTGAACTTAATGCAATGATACGCAATCCTCTTGCGTATTCGAGAAAAAGAAAGAAGTCTACACGTAGGCATGCATGCTGGTCGTCCTACTCTTTTGGAGACGCTGGTGGTGGTGGAAGGGGGACCGACCTGACCAAAACTCTCAACCAGTTACGCCTAACTTGGCTTGTTCGAAAATTGTGTTAGTCAACTACTCAACTCCGTTACAATAATCAAAGGGCACATCCTTGCAGTCATATACATATAATAAGAACATAAAATGGCGTATTATATTTCTCTTAGCTTGAAAAGATCTGCATCTGATGCGCTGTCTAACCAACAATAGTCCCACACGAGTCCACCCCATTCATTGTAGAAGACCCTGGCGGCCTGGACGGCATCCGGTTCCTATCGGCTGGCATGGTGCGGTGTAAGCAAGGCACTCACCGGATTAACTAAGAGCATCTCGAGTATCCTAATTTTTTTTCTCTAAATTAAAGCCATATAGTTTTTTAACTCCTAAAAAGATATTGGCAGAAAAAAAGAGACCATCTCCAAGAGTTTCTAATAATCTACTCCTAAAACATAGGAGACAATTTTACATCAGGAATCATATACTATTTCTAAATTATCGTAACCACTTTTATATATTCTTTCTCTCTCGTAAATTTGCATCAGGAACCCTTTCCTACTTCTTATTCTTTCCCACATCCTTCCACCTTTAGATTGACCGATACGCACGGGATCCGCGCGACCGCTACTACGCGCAAAGTTACGCGCAACGGGGGAGGATTTACCAAGTGCGTAAATTTTAGAAGCATATATTAGAAGTTGTTGGAGAGTTGTTTTTTCTCATCTTGCTAAAAACTAAGGATTATGAAAGAAAATATAATACTCTTGGAGATGCTCTAATATACTACACTCATATCTCTACACCTAAAAAGCCTCTAACAGAAACTCTACCCGACAGACATCGCGTGTCGCCCCGCTTCGCTCTGCCTCTCCGATAGATCCAACTACCCGAAGGAAATCGCGCACCCTCGGTCACGGAGCTCAACTCCTTCTAACCACTTCAAATAAAGGTACCAAATTATGCACATGGTCACTTGGATATGTTTGAATATAACCGGTCTCACACCCATCAGGAAACAATATCAATTAATTCCAGTTGGTCAAAATACATCACATTCATCAAGGGTGGATGAACACCCGAAGGAATGTAAGAGGAAAAGAGAAAGAGAATGAATTGCATCGACGTCTAAAGAGAGAAGGAATGAATTGAGCAAAAAGCGTCGTGAATCATACCAACGCAGAAAAGGTAATGCAACTTTGAGTATTATGATTATATACACACACACACACAAATACCATGGTTTCTTATCTTTAGTTTTTACAGTGGGTCAAAATGCGTGTGGTTCACGTCTAGGAGTCGTTAACCCTATAATACTTAGAAATCAAAGGGTAGAGCCTGCCATGCATCAATGCCTCCTGAGGGAAGAAATGAACAAGAAGCATGGTGATACAACATAATGTTTTCTTAATATACTAGCAGATGCCCGTGGGATGCTACGAGAGCCATACCGTGGACATAGTAGTACGCCACTCAATAAACAATGCCTTTTGACTTCTTGAGAGCTGTAAAAGTACACTAAAACACATAATGAATAACACATGGAGACTTTGAAAATCAATATTTTGAGATATAGTCTATGCCCGTGCGTTGCTAAGGCCAAAACAAAATCTCTGAGCATCAATATTCAACATAGCCAATATTAGTAAAAATGTAGCAATAATAGAGCTATACGTTTGCCTTAAATATTCATGCTCAATGTAAATATTCCAGAGTACACAAACCAGTTCCTGATCATCAATTGTCTAAACACAATAGAACATAAACCGTAAAAAAGTGATATCATCATGTACTTGGCATCAAGCACCGTTCGCCGAATGTGATTCATAATAATCTAAACAAAATTGTTTTTGTCGCTCTTGGAAAGCTCAAAGGTACTCACAATATGAGCTTTTTTATTCATCTGCAACCTGTAAAAGGAGAAAAATAATCCTTAAATCAATTTATTGATACTGACTGTCCAAATAGACATTCAGAATCGAGAAAATTTAGAATATTCACACTACACTTTTAGGCTAGTAGAAAGAAACTGGAACGCTTGAAAACATGATCACTCAAAGACCTAAATGCTAGAGGAGAAAGCAAAGACAGCATGAAGAAAGGAAGGTGCAGGTGCAGGTGCAGTTACTTACTTGGTTGTTCACCTCTGAATTTGCCGCCCTAAGCCGCCGATAATCGAGGTCCTCTGTGCGGTTGTTGACAGTGGAAATATACGAGAATTTGCCTTTGCAAGGACTGCAGGTAGCTTATGATCACACCAAGCATGACAACCCTGCCAAAACCTGAAAGGAGTATACATTTCCCAAATTCAAATCTGATAACACCAAACTCCAGAGTGACAGCAAGAGCTTGTGATACCAATTATGAGTGCCTTCTACTGTTACCTTGGTGCAACCCAGCACAACATCCTGCAGCAACTTCATCCTATGACTATTCTTTTCCCTTCTGACGTGAATTGTAAAAAAGAAGCGATTAAAAAAATCAGCACATAACTCTAACTCTACAGCAAGGGTTATTATATTCTTTTGAGGCAACGAAATCAGAAAGCCACATATGTCATGCTATGATATATCTTCAAGGTTACCACCGTGATATCAGAGCCAAAGCCTATGCACAACAATGGATGGCTGCAAAATGATCATATAGCTTCCAGATTAGTGACACCAAGATAATTCTTAAATCAAACTTGAGAGATGAAGTCTTAAGCATGTCCTGCAAAGAAGCCATTAAATATTTGTAGAAACTATAGGCAGACTTATAAGAATTAGCCATCATGTTTTGCACTGCTATAAGAATTTATGGTTCAATTGCATGACTTCATTCAACAATAACCAAGCAAGCAGATCTGGGGAGAGAAGATCAAGTTTTATTTCCTCAAGAGCAACAAAAAACATATCTGATTACCAGCCAACATAATTCACATCTGGTGTCACCCACAAGTGGCCACATCTCCATCATTTTTTTTCATTCACATAGAAGAAAACTACCAAACTTTATAAGTTCACACCATGAAGATGATCAGCTGACTTTCGTATTGGTAGTTTTGTTGAGCTTTCCTCCATCCTAAACTCCTAACTACCGACAGTAGTAACATTTTTAGTGTCATCAGTTTAAATAAGCGCTTCAAAATATCGGCACCTACCGACATTTATTTTCTTGGTACTGTAAAAAGCGTCACTACTCATTACAATTCGTTATTTCAATTTCTGCACTTTCTATATGATAAAACAGTTTCTGATGAAAACCCAGTTATAGTGAAAGCTAGCAACCATGAATCAAAGCAGTAGAGCACCAAAACAGTATTGGAGGGGTACAGTATAATAAAGACATGTGCAATAGAGAGGGAACTTCTAAGGCAATCATCTAAAAAACTGAAGAGCAGCATATTGCTTGATTAGTCAACCTTATCCTGATTCACAAGCATAATCAATGGAAAGAATTCCTAATTTCTAGTTGGTGAAAGAAAAAAATTGCTTGGTTCAACGACAATCAAGTTGCATCCATGCCATAATCAAGCCTGTAACAAGAAGTTCTTGATAGTTTGTAAAAGCGGAAACTGGGTTAGACAATATGACATAAATTATTCATTTTTTCCTACAATAGCCTAGAGTAGCAAGCGGCCATCACTTGGAATTAATGGAGCACGGCACCAATAAAGGATCTTTCCTAATGTATCAAGTGAAATGTCTTCCCTTCTAGCGGAAACAAATGTACTATGTAAGCACCTGAGCAAGTAGATAAGCGTCTTCCTAGAGCCAATGTGGGAGCCGAGCATGGAGCTAGTTCCGGCCAGCACCAGCGTCGCGCTAACACAATGGATCTCCGTGAGCTTGGACATGCCCACCTCTTCCAGTGCGGACATCACCTCCTACCCAAGGGCCAAGGCCGAGCTCCTCGAAACTCCCCACAACCTCGAGAGGGGTGGCGGCTTCGGCCTAGGTTTCAGGCGAAGAGGTGGACGGAGACGGTGCGAGGGCCCACTCCTCCACCTGGACCCGAACCCGAACCCGACGTCCTGGGGCTCAGCGGCGTCGGCGTCGGCCGCGGCGGTAGGAATAGGATGCTGCTGGCGTTGGGCTGTTTGGAGTTGGGTCCACATGTCGGTGTTGGCACAGGGGTGGAGGAGCGGAAGGGAGTTACGGAGGGTCATTCGTGAACGGGGGTCTAGTTTCCTCTCCGTAGGAGCAGAGATATATACCACGTAATATTATCTCACAATCCACATATGTTTTTGAAATAATATGTAGGTTGTGACATATCAATAAACAAGGAAAATGAGGATCCTGCTAACAATGGTGAACGGCTCAATAGGAACTCATACCTACGTTACAATGTTGATAATGGGAACATCTCAAATCGATTACCAGGTACTATTTCAACTATGTATATATGACAATGCGTATTCACTAATAAAACAATTGTTGTATTTAATGTTGTATAATGCGACGACCAAACGAACAAGAGGCAAAAAGAGAGCCTCTAAAAGAAGGCGAAATTAGTTGCGTGCAATCACTCTACACACGGATTCCATTGCCATGGAAAAACCCTATGTATATTTATGAGGCTACATCACCATAATCATGGTAACACCTTATGTAAATCTCTTCTACACCTAAAGAGACGGTAACGTTATCATCTACTAGGTGATACCAAATCTCGATCCTTGCTCACGCGTCCACGTCCCATACGAATCATCCTCCACTCGGAGCTCACACATCTGCGTCCTATCTGGTTTCGATACGAAGACCGGATCCATGTGTCCGTATCCGATACGAAGTCCTCGAAGTTCACACCTACATCCGATTACTGAAGTTCGGTCTAAAAAAATCGTAATCCCGGTACAACGCACGGGCATATATCTAGTCATCTGTAGAAGTATCATGTCTCATAGCAAGTCTTTCTAAAACTTATTCTATAAATCATTGTTTGGAAAGCCATCTGAATAAAAATTAATTTTTATATTGTCTACCCTGCAATAACATTTGTATATCTTTTGTTTCTATACGTACAAGTTAAGTTTTAATTTTTTAGGTGCTACAGTGGATATCATAATTTATACTAAAAAGATACATCAGAAATTTTCATGATTATTTTGATAGGTTATGACATTTAATAAGTAAACACTATAAATACAAAGTTGTACGAAATATAATGATGAAAAAATTCATAATTATTTTTAACATAAAATATGATGTCCTCTATCACATCACAAAATTTGAAATCAAAATTCAAAAAGACAAATCTTGTTAGGGGTTAAACTGAACCAACTAAAATAGTTGAGGGGAGTGAATTAATCAAACCAAGCATTAGTTTATGAGTTGTCTGGACATTTCAACTTGTACAAAGTAACTTGGACTTTTCCTATAAAAAATAGTTTCTATTTATAAGAGCTATTTTGTAAAAATATTTTAAGTAATATACACGTACATACTTTTGTATTGTCAATCAAAATCGTCCTTAAACACATATTTATTTTCTTTGAAAATTTAACTCGCGCTTTCTATTGCTATCATGCAGTGTATGTATGTAATGTACTTGTACGTGAATGGGGTAGTAACACTTAATAAGTTAGTGTTCAATGGACTTGTTAAGAACAATCCAAGTTACTATGAGGAATAGAAAATCTCAATATTAAATTATGCTACTTATTGATCTTGATTTCAAATGGAAATATATCAATAGTCCTCGCTTCGCAGCTGCTAAAAATATTCAAACATGCTTTCCAGGTTGGTGAATTTAGGGTTGGGATTACAGTTTCATAGGGTTAGGGTTTAGGATTAAAGGATTTTAGTGGACTTTAAGTGCACACAAGTTCATTGACCTAACTGACAAGTTTGGAGGGGCCAAATATCAAAATCGAAGAATTTAGGACCTATGATGAAACAAATATCAAAATTCAAGAGCTAGGAGATCTAAAATGACACCGCCGTGGAAATTTACAAAGCGCCCGTAAAATTTACTCGTTCATGATACATAAAACTAAGATGGATCTCAGAGAGCAGTGTAGAATAAGATATCCAAATGAAAACGACTCACCTAGCTGCGTACTCTCCGTTCTTCCACATATATACGCACAAAGGGCACAGGAGGCTGCCGGAGTAGACATGTGTTGTGCTATAGGCGGAACTCCGGAAGGGGAATTAACGAGAAGCTAGCGAAGGCAAGGCACACATGCTGCTGGCATGGAATCGAGGCGAAAGCGATGAGGACGATGGTGCGGAGATCCGAGGCGGCGCGGCGTGGAGGCAGCTCACGGGCGCGGGCCCCGGCGGGTGGTGCCCCTGCCGGACGTGGAGCGCCTCTCCGCCACAGGGGCCGTGTCCCCACCACCCGATCGGTGCATATACGCATGCAGTCGTCGCATACACCCCGCACTCACACACACACAAAAGATCTCCTTTTCTTTCGCTCGATCCGTTTCGCATGTAGGTACCTCTGGTGTCACGATATTAATTGCAGCTGGATCCATCGATCGGCCCCGCGTAGACTCACGCACGTAAAAAAACCCGTTAGCGTTATGTTGTACGTTACGTTGCGGCATGCATTGTGCCGTGCCGTGTGATATATATATGTCACGTGTGTCGTGTCATGCACAGCGTGCACACGTGCGACGACAGTGAATACCACAACATCTTGGCTTCCCCTTCTTGTCACCGTGATCGAATTACACTGGCCGATCGAGCCATCGATCCTAGACCCGTGCATGCATGCTTTGGATCCACGTACATGCACGTAAGACCATGGCCGGCCGGCCGGTCGGTCGGCATGCACATGCATGCGGTATGGACGGGGAGCATGCACGCACGAGGGAGCATGCGAACACCGAACAATAGCCACCCGCCGGTGTAACGACCCCTTGGTGCCGGCCGGTGGCGAGTCCAGGCCCGGCACGCAAACGCCAGCAATATCCCGGGAGCCGATCGATGCGCCGGCCCGTCGAAGCCAAGCCGGCGACGCGGCGAGCCCCGATTGGGCGCGGCGGCTGACCCACCCCGGGGACGCCGCTACGTGTCCCGGCCGCACCTGACTGCCACACCACAGCCACACGTACAGGTACAGGCACCTCGGACCGGAAGGGATGCACGCAAGGAAGACGTGTTTAGTTCAGAGGCCGTAAAGTTTTCGGCTACTGTAGCATATGTTTAATTATAACAATTAGTGTCTAATTATGGACTAATTAGGTTTAAAAGATTTGTCTCACAAAAATATATACAAACGGTGCGATTGGTTATTTTTTTATCTATATTTAATGCTCTATACCTGTCTTCCATGCATGTCTTCGAACATCCGATAGGACGATAGGACAGGTGTAAAGTTTTTGTTACAAACTAAACACCCAAAGCCGGACGACGACGACGCATGCAGGTAGCGCCGCGTGGCCGCGCGCGCCCCCACTCCGCGGCCGCCACGTCGGCGCCGAGCCGCCCGTACGGCAGCGACACGTCTCGCCCGCCCGTGGCCGTGCCGTGGTATATATACCTGGCCCTGGCGCCATCTCTGTGGCTGTGGCCTTCATCGTTCTCGAACAGGGCAGAGCTAGCAAACTCGAATCAGCATGAGAGGTTGTTGACGACGACGTCGTATATTACAAAAGGGCTTGGAGTATTTTCCGGATTTATTTTATTTATACATACGGCATCCATATTCCATGGCGGCGACGAGCAGCAGGGTGGAGGAGGCGGGGCGGATGTCGTCCATAGAGTGGGAGCCCAAGACGCTCACCCTCGACCAGATCAAGTTCGCAAGGGTAAGCACACACACTAATATAGTATATTATTGCTTTATATATACATCATACATTTCTGATTTGTGAGACTATTTTAACCCAGAACTTGCATCATTCTCGGCGATTTCCTTTTTTTTCTTTCGCCATCATCTCATGACGATAATTCTGCTCCCCGCCCTGATAAATTAATGTGTTTAATCTAAAATTTCTTTTCGCAAATCCAAAATTTTGTAATAAGCAAAGACACGAGTATCACATTTCCTCTTCATCATTTGTAAATAAATCTTCCCCTCCATCGTCCCTTCTTTTATTTTCTCTCCTAAATAAAAACATTGTCTATATTTCATAATTTCATGCAAGAAATATATAGTAGAGACAAATTTTCCTAGCTTGCGAACTGTTATGAATTTATAAATTTTCTCTCCAAAGTATATATACTATGATAACTAATAATAATAGTAAAATAATTCCCAAATAATTGGAGCGTCACTGGTCCTGAAATCGTATTCAATTAGCCAGTCCTTTCCACGTGTTTAGGTACCATTGCACCACTCCATCTTTCCCTGTAGTGACTCACCTACCTTCCTCCATCCACAAAATGCACTGAACAAATATTAATTAATGCCTAATTAAAAATCCTAACTAACTTTTTAGTGCTCGTAATTCGCAAAAAAAAACTTTTTTTAGTGCCTCTACATTTTAAGATATCCAGAAATATAAAGTATTGATGTATTCATATTTTGTATTAAATTAAATGTATTTTTAGGTGAATTAACTTCCTTCAAATTTAAAACACCAGTTACATGTATACTAATTATTTGTTGTGTACCTATTATTATTGTCTACAACCAGATTAAAAAAATATGATATGATGACCACAAAAATCTCTCTACATAGTTAAAAAAGGATACATGCGTCATTTGTTGCATTCAATAATCTGTTACATCTTATTTAAAATATGGTAAGTATAAAATCTCTCCATATAAACATAAAGTATACTAAAGTTTACAATAGATTATGTCATTTGTTTTATTTGATAACCCTATTCTAAATTTTTAGTATACCTTTGTATTTTATAAAAGAAGAAATGAAACATGCTCCCTCTGTCTCTAAATATCTGTCGTTGTTGGTGTGTGCCTCACAAGTTTGACTCGATTTATAGAAAATACGTGCAACATTTGTATCTTTAAATAAATTTATTAAAAAACTAGATTCAAAGATCTTTCCAATAATACTAATTATGTATCATAAATATTAATATTTTTTAATATATATTTAGTTAAAGTTGTTTTTTGAAAATAAAAAATAATAGATATTTAGAGACAGAGGGAGCATGACAACATGATTGGCGTGCGACGACGTGTCCATGACGACGTACGGGTCTCCGTCACGCAACCTGAACGTCGTACTCGTACGTGTACCCCATGCGCCCGACTGGCCACACGTTAACGGGTGCAACTGTGACCGACAGAGACGTGCCCTGCCGGCACAATAATTTAATATTGCTTCTGTGTGCTGTTACAACACGTCGCAGATGGACTATTCGTGTGCCGCGACCAGACGTCGACCTTGCGTCGCATCAACTAGCATAACTTGTGACGACGACCGTGATGATGACGTCTTTGCATTCGTACTTTAATTTACACGTACAGTCCATCCGTGCACGATACGTCCATACGTGTTAATTAACTGCACTAAATTAACCAGTGAGTGTTTTCTGTACGTACATGTTGCAGGAGGCGGCGCTGTACGTGGTGAGCACCAAGACGGAGGAGGAGGCGATCCGGATCTTCACCGAGGGCCTCAAGCCCGTGCACATGACCGTCCGCAAGTCCAGCTCCATCGACTCCTCGTCGGACGACGACGTCGAGCTCGGCTGCTGCTGCTCCTCCGCCGACGACTCCACCAAAGGCTGTTGCGGCGGCGGGAGCAAAGGCGGCCGCCGTGGTCGACGGCGGCGGCACTCCATGGACGACAGGGACGTCGCTACGGCGCCATTCTAGCTATCTAGCTGTTAGCTGCGTGCGCACTAGGAATAGTCTAGAGTCTACTGTACTTGTGTATTTTCTTCTTCTTTTCTCGCCTGTTTTTACTTGCTTTCCTTTGAGTTTGGCCCAGCTTTTTAGCGCGCGGAGAATTTTTGAGGCACAAGGCTCTCTTAACTAGTACTCCTAGCTTTATTAGATAGAAGAGATGTAAATACATCTAAGCTGCTAGCGGTGTACATTACAGCTTTTTATCTTCTCTCAAACTTAAGCACTCCCTTCGCTATACGTTTGTTTATTGTTTGGGTGCTCCCGCTTTGTTCCCTTCGGTCTTGTTTATAAAGCGTACACATGTCAAGATTTAAACCTATATCAAGATTGAAACTTCACAATTGTCAATCAATGATTAGCCAGCCAACAATTTTTACCTATGCTAATACAAACTTGATACTGCTATATTAATTTGTAATCAAATGAACAATTTTTAATGCAAAACTGGTTTCTATCTTCTAGAAACAAAATTTGAATGCAAGAATATGCTATGTTACAAGACTATGTATACAATAATTTTTTTTTATTTTCTTTATTGTACAGAATCCTTTTTCTCAATGGAAGTATTTACTGTATATGTTTTTTTAACACCTCGTTGCATCGTGTCTGTGCTTGATGTTAAAAAAACTACTAGCCAACTGTTTGTAATGACCAAGACCATTTGAAAAAAAAATACATTTTTGCTATCCACATCTGCAATGAAAACTTGCAAGATCACACATTGTATATTGCAACACATGTATGTGTTAGTAAAGTATGTTAGTAGATTGCAACGCTTATCACTACAAGAAATGTGGCTTTTTATTATGTATATGGCAAAATGTCACTAAAATCACCCGGTTTATGACTTTTTCTAAGTCATACATGGTAAGTGAAAAAATGTGCACGTCACAAAAAGGTGTCACAAAGCTTGTCCAATTTCATTCGATGAAAATCTTCGCCATAATAAAGGCTAGTTTGTAAAGGTTATAAATCGACAAAAGTGGGGCATCAATTTTCTTATTGATTTCTTTTTAAAGCACTAGAGTCCACACTAGCATACAAGCCCACCTGTCAGAACAGGTCCCTTTAGCACTGATCTAGTGGGTCCAATATGTCATATATTTTTAGTTAAATAAAAATACATATGATTTGGAAACTAGCTCACAAGAGTCAAGAGTGCATGGTTTTACCATCGAGCTATATATATATAAGTCTATTTTCCCTTCATTTTTCTTGTGCAACCCTCAATTATGGCCGGCCGGCTCTCTGCTTTCCCATGGGCTCGGTCGTTTCGACATCAACGACCTGCAGTCACTGCGATTCTACAACGCTGCATGCATCTGTGTGACGGACCAGAGTCCTAGGGGTTCCCCACGGGTGTTCTACCCAGATGGGCACTGAGATGGCTCATGATCTGTTGAAGGACGCGAGACAAGGTGGCGTGGACTTCAAGCTATTCCAGATCAACTTAGTCGGTTTACTATAAAAGCTAGATTCTGTAATAGGACTAGGACTCTTCTCTTGTAACCGACTAGGACTAGATACGTGCCCTTACCCTCTGTTTACACCAGAATTTGGAAGGAGGATCTCAAGAGCTCGAGAACTCCCAAAATCATGTCAGCAGGGAATCGATTGCGTGCGGATCGAAACCAGCTGATTCAGATGCAGCACTAGAATCGGCTTTCTTCAAATAGCGCCAGCAGATAACGACAGAGGCTATGATTGGCGCTGGGACGAAACATGCTGGACTCTACAAAAAGGGAAAAGATTAGAGTCTAAGTTATCTTAAATTAGGAATATTTTCATTTTTATGCCAAAGGTTGTAACAAATCGTGCTTGAGTAAGATTCATGTTTAGACTTCGGGTATAAATACCAAACCCCGGCTATTGTAGAGGACATCAATCAATCAAATACAAAGTCAATTACTTTTTTCGGCTCCGGCCACCCCTTAGGAGTAGGAGTAGAGTAGATCTCGGCAAGTTCTTCAGCGAGTTCGGCTGCATCGATTCGGTCGACCTCCACTGCTTGTCTATAAGTAACGTCATGGTTTATACCTCTGTTTGTATGGCTGCATCGATCCGATCGACCCCCACTGCGACTCTGGTATAGGGTAGTTATTGATTCTTGTCTAATTCAAGTATGGCCTGTGTGATTCTGCCTCACACTCCCTTAGTATGGCAGTCTTTGGTAGATCCATTAAGTTACCGATATTGCTTATTGCTTTCATTATTTATCTAATTACAACAATATCACTCTGCCCGATTGAGATTGATCTGGATCGGTCTTATATCTTGTTTAACTCATCGTTTGCTAATATAAAACTGATCTAATCTACATCTTAAGCGACAAGTTATGTTTTTATCGGCTGTTTTGCGTCAATCTTAATCGTGCATAGCGTGCGGTTAAGGCATGTCCAATCTTGAGTAGATCTATTAGTTAATGAAAACCATTCCATGGCCCGTCACCACGGCCTGTGGGATTCTGCCTCTCACCCTCACTGTTGGCACCGTGGAGTGGGGATCGTTAGTTAGTAGACCTGTTCCTGAGAAGGCATGACCTTAACTGTGCTCTATGCCTGAATCGGCTGTTTAGCCGATATCGAATGCTTTCACGAACAGTTCACATTACGAGATCATTGAAGTAGAGATAAGTTGAAAGATGCGTTAGCCCCATGATCTTGTTATGGTATTACGGCCTGCATGATTCTGCCTCATACCCCACTGATATTAGTAATGAGTTAGGATCGTCGAGTCTATTGTTGTTTCAACGGCCTGCATGATTCTGCCTCATGCCCCACTGGTCATGGCGATAGATGAGATCTAACATGTTCATTAGATTTATCTTTATTAAATGGTTAAGAGGTGTTGAGTTGTTTCTTTAAATAAAAGGAGTTTGGTTACTAGTAATCATTGGCTCAGTATAAACCAATCATCATTGATATCTTATGGCCATTGATTAATATTTGCTTAAATAACATTTATCCTGAATGATAACCGATCCTTCTTATACAATCCCATAAGCTTTAATCGATTCATTCTTATGAATATGCTGGGATCGGCTATTTAGTCGATTTCCTCTCATATCGGCTCTCAGAGCCACACATTCGGGACTGTCTGGCAACACCGGCACGTTCCGCCCTTAATTACTGATAAGCTTTCTCTCCTTGTCAATTGTAGGGTCAAATTGACTGGCACGTCTCGGGAGGATTACGCAGGATCGACCACCCTTGCGCTAAAGCCAGGCGGATCTACTCCATCGAGCGGACCCTTCTGGCTTGCTGCGTGTGTCCTCGGCACGGAGGTGAAAATTCTGGGTCGACACACGTTTCTGGCACGCCCGGTGGGACCCCATAATCATCATGGCGGCTCACAACAACGACAACATCATTATAATACACTATGAAGACCTACCTGATGAGGATAAGGATACCATTGGCAAGGCTACAGAAGAATTTCAGAAGAAGTGTTTGTTGTCCTACACCAAAACACGTAACAGCACAATTATTCAAAAATTTCCACTACCAAGAGTTCTACTACACGGGCAGACAGATACAGTTGAAGCTAAAGACATGCGTTTCTTTACTAAAGCCATAAACAAATCTGTTTTGTGATGCCATATCAAGCCGCAATGAAACTTTCGTTGACGCATTTCACAACGCCATGAAAGAGGCGATTCATGGGATTCCGGTTGGTCAGGTTGGATCGACTTGTTACAACATTCCAGATCCATCGACTCAAGGGACTAATCAAGTCGGTACCAACCATCAAGAAGCAGTACCAGCTGGTAATGGTGATGTCTAAACACTTCAAGGTTCATCTGAACAAACTCCAGGCACTGCTACGAATCAGGATATCAAGGCACGTGAGATTTCAATCCACAGATGGGTCAACAAGTACCGAGAAATCCAAATCCGCAAGCTGATGAGTTGCTGCTAAAGGTGACCGAGATGATGAAGAATCAGTTCGGTCTGAAGCCGAAGGGGTTGACCTTTTCATACAAATGTCCATATCCAGAATGGTATGATTTGGTCGCTCTTCCTACAAATTACAGGCTCCCAGAGTTCGCCAAGTTCACTGGTCAAGACAGTACAAGCATAATAGAACATGTCAGTCGGTATCTTACACAATTGGGTGAAGCATCAGTTGAGGATGCCCATTGAGTTCGTTTCTTCTCCTTATCCCTGTCAGGGCCAGCCTTCACTTGGTTCTCGTCACTGCCAGTCAACTCTATTGCCAATTGGGCTGACTTAGAGAAGAAGTTTCATACATATTTTTACATGGGACTGGAGAAAAGAAGATCACCAATCTGACGACCATGAGATAGAGGACTAATGAATCAGGCACTGAGTTTCTTCAGAGATTCTGAGAGACTAGGAATTTGTGCTTCTCATTGAGTTTGGCCGATGATCAGTTAGCTGCTTTAAGCTGTCCAAGGAATGCTGCCAATGTGGAATGAAAAGCTGCTAGGACAAGAATTTGATAACTTGGGTCAATTGGCTCAATGAGTTGCAGCGCTCAACAGCCAATTCCAGAGTATGCGCAGAGACACCCGATTCCAGAAGAGTACCACCGTAGCCGAAGCTTATGATCCATACTCAGCAGATGACGGCTATGAAGAAGAGAAGAGGAGGTTGCTGTAGCTGAATGGAATTAGAGCAAGAAGACAGTAATGGTGCCAAATCCTTGGGGAAGGAAGAGTCGAGGAGAGCTATGACTTTGATGTCACGAAATCGGACAAGCTCTTTGACTTTTTATTTGAGAAGGGCCAGATCAAATTGTCGGACATCATGTTATGTTGCCCCCTGAACAGTTAAAGAATAAAAAGTTCTGCAAGTTCCATAATGCTGCTTCTCATTCCACTAATGAGTGCAAAATTTTCCGGCAACATATACAGAGGGCTATTCAGAAAGGGAGACTCAAGTTCGATACGCCTCGAAATATGAAAGTTGATGATAATCATTTCCTAGGAGATCAAAATATGGTTGATGTTGGGATATTCAAAGGAAAAACTAAGGTCCTAACATTGGCCAGATCAAGAAAAGATGGAACAGTCGATCCTAAGATACGGATATCGGCTGATGAATACAGAGAGGTTAAAAAATGTTGTGATCAGCAGAAGAGCCGATACGAGCAGGGGGAAACGTCAAAGGATGAAGCGACGAGGCCACGAGTCACATCTCGGATCCTGTTGAATAAGTGGCGGCTGCAGAAGGAAAAAGATTATCAGCAATGGTTAGAGGATCAAGAATACCAGCATCAACTGAAGAAGAGAGGTATGAAAGGAAGCAAGCTGAATCGCACTGGAATTGTCCTTTCTTCAGATACTGCTGGAACGAAGGTTTGAAATTGCCTACCAGACATGACTGTTCGGAATGCAGTAATCAATATTGGGAGTTTAGGCATCTCAAATAAACCGCTGGTCTATCCATGCCCAGAATGCATATCATCATAATAACATGGATCGGCGCTTAAAAAATAAAAGTATTCATGATCGGTTGGGAAAGAGAATTGTTGACCAAGACTGGGCTGATCATGAAGAAGGAAACAACCAGAGGGAACATGTTTGGCAGGAAGGCCAATGGTGCCTGGAGGTTTAACAAGAAGCCAGAAGAGAAGAGTGCAACGCCTAAGGAATAAGGAGATGGAATAGACTCAGCCATCCAGTAAAACTCAAGTGTGGCGTACCAAGCAAATAGCTGATAAGAAACAACCATCGGCTAATATCTAAATGGCTTTTCTGTTGCTATCAAAATTTAGAGCTCCGACGGATCAGGAAGTTTACTCAAACTTCGATGAATCAGAGTATGAAGAGATGGTTGCCAAGTTGATGGTTACACACCAAGCGATATTTGATAAGTCAGTCAAACATCGGCACTTGAAGGCTTTATACATGAAAGGTTTTGTTGATGGGAAGCCGATGAACAAAATATTAGTGGACGGAGGTGCTTCTGTCAATCTTATGCCTTACACTACTTTTCGTAAGCTTGGCAAGGGACCAGGAGATTTGCTTGAGACCGACATGATGCTTAGAGACTTCGGAGGGAATATATCTAAGACTCGAGGGCAATAAACGTCGAGTTAACAATCGGGAGTAAAACTCTACTCACCATGTTCTTTGTCATCGATGGAAAAGGCTCATACAGTTTACTCCTCGGTCGTGACTGGATTCATGCAAACTGTTGCGTGCCATCAACCATGCATCAATGTTTGATTCAATGGCATGGGGATGATATCGAGGTGGTTCATGCTGATGAGTCTGTGAGCATCGCAACAGCCGATCCAGTGTTTTGGGAATTAGGAGATTTTGAATGCCTTTCTGGCAAAACATGCGAAGGGGCTTCATTAGGATTAACAATGAAGGCCAACAACCAGTTCAAGCAATCGGCTCTGAAAGTTTGTTTTAATCAATAATCGTGGCGTCGCGTCGGCCATTGAGTTAAGAAAAAATAAACATTGAAGTATTAGAAATGGGTTTAGGCCGACGTAGGTGAATGCGATTCAGAGTTGATGGATTTCTTAAGAGAAGCTCTGTTTCGCTTAATAGGATGCTTGACTTGGATTGATCGATCGTTTGATCTTTGGAATGAAAAATGCATGAAGAGATGTTATTCTGACATCCGAATTTGATAGCCGATTCGTTCTCGGCTCCAAAAGCCGGTACCAGGAGGGTATCACCTCTAGTTCAAAAAGTAAAAATCTTCAAAAATAGTAAAAGCCGATACGATATGTATCGCCTACAGAGCAAAAATAAAAAAGCAAAAATAGTCATACGCAAGGATGTCACACAGAAGCACAATCATAAAGGAACATGAGTCTTCATTCATCGGCCTATCCTAAATACAAACTAGTCAAAGACCTTGTTCACCACATCCTGAGCGGGTGTGATGTCCATGATGGCCTCTGCCACTGTAGTGAAATCTTCTATCAGATCTTCATGTCCCTCAGGGCCATCGTTTGTCAGGAAGCCAACCTCCATGGTGTGGAGATCATGCCCGGTTTGGACCTGCGCCGCAGCTAGCGCCGTCGATGCATCGTAACGAACACCGTAAAGGGCAATCTCCTGGACACGGACCGGGATGTCTTGGAGACGAGCATCAATAAGGGAACCCCTGGCATTGACGGTGTCTGTGGCCGTTTTCGCCGCTAATTGAAGAGACTCTAGTTGCACCGTTTGGGCTGGCGATTGCAGAAGAATGTCAAGACGAAAGCAACGGAAAACTGAATGGAAACATTCATGGGGCCCATTTTACCTACTACCCCGGCATCAGACTCTGCCAACTGTGCTCGAATGGTGTTGGTCTCCTCCTCCGCCGCATTAAGAGCAGCCTAGAGGACTCCCAGACGAATCTCCAGTTGGCCGTTGTTCCGAATCACCTCGGAATAGCGGTCCTCGACCGCCCTCCATTCTCGGAAGAAGCGCTGGGCATCATCACCATCATACGAGTTGGAAAAACCCAACGATGAAGCCGGCGCGGAAGACACAGCGTCGGCAGGATTGTCAGTCCTGGGAAAAGGGTGAAGGTTGTCATTCACAATGAGCTTATAGGCAAGTCGGAATAGATCATCATAATGAACAGGGGTTGCTAATCTTACCTTATGTGTCGGAGATGCTGGCTCATCGGCATGTCTTGTGCCGGGATCTCCTCTGCCACGCGCTTACCTTGATTACCTTCGCCGGCCATGAAGAATGATTGAATCTGCAGAAAAGAGGAATGGAACTGCTGCAATGTTTTGGCAGACGAAAGAAAGCGAAGGAACAGTTGCAGATGAAGAGGCGTTTGAAGCCGAAGCCCTCAGTTGGTATTTGAAGACATGAAGCGAATAGGTGGACGCCTCAAGACGCGTAGAAGGCAACTACAATTAATAGAAGGCAAAATGCCACTCCACAAATATCGAAATATAGCGCTATATAACTGAGGATAGGAGATCGGAGGGCTCTCTTAACAAAAGCCGTGTTTTCAGACCTAAGTGGGATTGAGATCGGGAGTTTGGAATCGGTTATTTTGCCAAAGAATAGGCTCTTTAGCCGAAGCGGAGGTGATCAGTCGACTGTAGTGATTCTTTAAGCCTCCCGCCTGTTCGAATGCCCCTTGGCCAAAGGGGTTTTGCGGTCAAACAAACTCCTCTGAACCTGTTTCATCTTTAGGACCTGATCTTCAAAAATGTAAAAGGGAGACAAAACTCTGGGGAAGGCTAAGAATAGGTTGTCCTTGATGACCAAGAGCAGAGGAGCTAATGTGACCGCCTTATGGACTTGTGCATAAATATAATGCAGTCTTTCTTTGAGAAGTTCAAACTAGATCAAGGCGTGCTACGTTGCAAAATGATTTATCAAGCCGAAGTCTACTAGAATTTTGTGATGGATGACTTTAAAGACTTGAGGTGCCTTCGGCTGCATGCTCTTGAAAAAATACTGAAACCAATAAACTGAGGATTGCAAGGTATTATGATTAAAAGGTCAAGATCAAGCAATTTTCTGGAGAAGACTTAGTCTGAAAATAAAGTCACCAATCAAGTTAGGGAACAACAGGTTCGGCGGAAGGTTAGCCAACTGGGAAGAACCTTATCGGATCAAATGTTATGCGCATGGCGATACTTGTAGATACTGAGAAGAGAGAAAATTTGGTAGAGCAATCAAATGGGAAATATTTGAAGGAATATTACCCTAGCATTTGGATTGATACTAAACAACCAATTTGCTCGGTCATCAGTTTTAGTAGTCGATACCGGAGGGGTATCGTTGCTAGCTAGAAAGTACGCCTGAAGGGGTGAAAGCTGGTACAATGCGTATCGATTATGCCAACAAAGTGATGCGTGTAATGTGGGGTATAAAACAAAGGAGAAATCACTCAAGACGAAGAAATTGTTTGCTAAATACCACCTATTACAAGTTATGGGCCGGAAGACACTTTGCCTACTATACCACTGGCCAGGGTGTTGAAGGCCACGGAGTCGGCGACGCTAAGGAAATCCTCAGTCAAGCTGCTCGTGATCCCTAGGGTGCACCGCATGCAGAAATCCATGAGGAAGAAGCCGAAGATTGTGGCCAGAACAGGCCTGTGCGACAGCCAACACCGTGGTAGCACCATGACGGACGCCATGAAGAGCGACCTCCCTGACGCGATTTGGGATGTCATACAGGCGAACTATTGGGATGGCACCTCTGGCGTTGACAAATCCTGTTGCGTACTCCACAGCTAGTTGAAGGCTCTCCAGTTGAGCAGATAAATCTGAAAAATTCAAAAGGGAGATGATCAGAATCTTGAAGGTGAAGTCGAAAGGAAACAAAGGTTATGATATTTCACCCATGATTCTGGCCTCGGCTTTGGCCAATTTATCATACACTGAATCAACCATGGGGGACGATCGGCATTGAGCCATGGTTAGGGTTGATTCTATGAGAGAAAGACATTCTGCAAGACTCTGGCCGTGGGCTGTCAATGGTGGCGAGCAGGTCATCATTGCCGATCCGCCGCCCTGGGTAGCAAGGAAGCTGGCGATAAGCTGTTGACAGGGAAGACCCCAAAGGTCGAACGGAGTCGGCCCTATGACCTGAGGCAGTGGGTGCATCATGGGCTGCACCCTCTCGACGATGAAGGCGCTGGTGCGATGTTACAGATCCATCGAGAGCACCCTCAGCAGACCTCTTGCTGATTTCCATGATCTCAAGCTTATAGAAAAAACAGGGACTATATTGAGGATGCGAAGGGATTGAGACAAAGTAGATTGTTGCTCGGCCTTCAGCCGTGGCCCGTATATATAGCCCAGGAAGGCAAAATCAGTTTCACCGGAGATATGAAGTTGAAGTCAGAACAGGAAACGGATCGACACAACAGGAATTCAGGGGACAGATAACTGGAAAGGTAACAGATTCGGACTTATCAGTCCCCCAAGTTACGAAGCATCGTGGGACTGATACAAAGAATTTACATGGACCAAAGGTCAACCCACCAAGGCTTCTTTGGATTGAAGGAAGTCCGGATCCCCACAAGGCCGAGGATCATCATAAACCAAGTCACATCGGCCCATTAATAAGATTATGCCAAAGAAAAGGAAAGGCCGCCTGACTAGCAGATGCCCATAGGTTTCTAGGTGACTGGGGAAACCGCTAGGAAGAAGCTTGTGGTTCTCCCGATAGGCATTTGATGGAACGAACAAGGGAAAAGTGTCCACACATTCTAGCCCTTGCAAACACTAGAACAGCTCTGCGAGCATGGTGAGAAGACGCATGCACGTCACAAGACTTCTTCTAGCCACAGCAGCTGATCCTCTTGCTCGACAAGGTGCTAGAATGGGCGACACAATCACCCTATGCACAAGAATTCTTCTAACCGCTCAAGATCTTTATCGCAAAGAGATAGGCCACTGGAGGGTCTAGCGGGGTTGGGAGCACTCGAAAAGACAGATGGAAGAAAAACATGGCTGAAGTGTTGAGTTGCTCTCGCCAGGGTCAGACGAGCGTTTTATAGCCGGTCCGGGAAGGTGAATCCAAATGCCCGTGAAACAGTGGTGCTCTTGCAAATGTTTTGAAGCATGGGCTCGTGAATGGGTGTAAGCGGCGATAAACGGTGGACCCCAGATCAAGGTTCTCTACCCATGACTGTGGACCAATCAAGGATGCAGACATGATAATTTTGGAATAAAATTACTTTTATCCCAAAATTGGGGGCATGTGTTTACACCAGAATTTGGAAGGAGGATCTCAAGAGCTCGAGAACTCCCAAAATCATGTCAGTAGGGAATCGATTGCGTGCGGATCGGAACCAGCTGATTCGGATACAGCACTAGAATCGGCTTTCTTCAAATAACGCCAGTAGATAACGACAGAGGTTATGATTGGCGCTAGGACGAAACATGCTGGACTCTACAAAAAGGGAAAAGATTAGAGTCCAAGTTATCTTAAATTAGGAATATTTTCATTTTTATGCCAAAGGTTATAACAAATCGTGCTTGAGTAGGATTCATGTTTAGACTCCAGGTATAAATACCAAACCTTCGGCTATTGTAGAGGACATCAATCAATCAAATACAAAGTCAATTACTTTTTTTGGCTCCGGCCACCCCTTAGGAGTAGGAGTAGAGTAGATCTCGGCGAGTTCTTCAGCGAGTACGGCTGCATCGATCCAGACGACCTCCACTGCTTGTCTGTAAGTACTGTCATGGTTTATACCTCTGTTCGTATGGCTGCATCGATCCGATCGACCCCCACTGCGACTCTGGTATAGGCTAGTTATCGATTCTTGTCTAATTCAAGTATGGACTGTGTGATTCTGCCTCACACCCCACTGCTTGAATTAGATCAAGGTCAAGTTATCGGCTCTACCTTAGTATGGCAGTCTTTGGTAGATTCATTAAGTTACCGATATTGCTTATTGCTTTCATTGTTTATCTAATTACAGCAATATCACTCTGCCCTGATTGAGATTGATCTGGATCGGCCTTATATCTTGTTTAACTCATCGTTTGCTAATCTAAAACTGATCTAATCTACATCTTAAGCGATGAGTTATGTTTTTATCGGCTTGTTTTGCGTCAATCTTAATCGTGCATAGCGTGTGGTTAAGGCATGTCCGATCTTGAGTAGATCTATTAGTTAATGAAAACCTATTCCATGGCCCGTCACCACGGCCTATGGGATTCTGCCTCTCACCCCACTGTTGGCACCGTGGAGTGGGGATCGTTAGTTAGTAGACCTGTTCCTGAGAAGTACCTGACCTTAACTGTGCGCTATGCCTGAATCGACTGTTTAGCCGATATCGAATGCTTTCACGAACAGTTCACATTACGAGATCATTGAAGTAGAGATAAGTTGAAAGATGCGTTAGCCCCATGATCTTGTTATGGTATTACGGCCTGCATGATTCTGCCTCATGCCCCACTGATATTAGTAATGAGTTAGGGTCGTCGAGTCTATTGTTGTTTCTACGGCCTGCATGATTCTGCCTCATGCCCCACTGGTCATGGCGATAGATGAGATCTAACATGTTCATTAGATTTATCTTTATTAAATGGTTAAGAGGTGTTGAGTTGTTTCTTTAAATAAAAGGAGTTCGGTTACTAGTAATCATTGGCTCAGTATAAACCAGTCATCATTGATATCTTATTGCCATTGATTAATATTTGCTTAAATAACATTTATCCTGAATGATAACCGATCCTTCTTATACAACCCCATGAGCTTTAATCGATTCATTCATTGTGAATATGCATGGGATCGGCTATTTAGTCGATTTCCTCTCATATCGGCTCTCAGAGCCGCACATTTGGGACTGTCTGGCAACACCGGCACTGTTTCGCCCTTAATTACTGATAAACTTTCTCTTCTTGTCAATTGCAGGGTCAAATTGACTGGCACGTCTCGAGAGGATTGCGCAGAATCGACCACCCTTGCGCTGAAGTCAGGCAGATCTGCTCCATCGAGCAGACCCTTCCGGCTTGCTGCGTGTGTCCTCGGTACGGAGGCGAAAATTCTATGTCGACACCCTCTCCTCTATATAAAGAGAGGTACGGCGTACCCCCTTATAACCCTAACAATTATACAATCAATCCAACACAAAAGGCAACACGCCCGAACCAGTATAAATCGTCCATCTCTTTGCGTTTACTGTCGAGTTCTGCGTACGCCGAAGCCCTTCGAACATCGTCTCGGGTAACCCCGTGACGAGTTGTCGATCATCAAACACTGACAGCTAGTGCGCCAGGTACAGACTTTTGGTGCAATTGCGTTCGAGAGCTCAGCGGACCTCAAGAACAACATCGTTGGTGGCAACCTGACTTCCCGCGGCGGCGTTCTTCAACAGCCTTACGGGCTAGATGTCATGGCAACGACAGCCTGCCTACGACAGGGACTTCATGTCTCAAGCAGATTATCACAGTGACGACAACCGTCCGGCTACCTGCGACGGACTTCACCTTCTCAAGCATCCAGCTCCGACTCGCCTGGATTTTGGCTAGGACCAACACCAGAAAGCAAGTCGGCAAGAAGCCAGGCGACCTCAGCTGCAACAAATTTTATCAGATCCGATCTTAAAACTTGCGTGAGATCGGAATCTATCCCGCACGCATCTCGTGTTGACGAATACGAAGTCAAAGCTTCAGCCACGGCATGCATCAACGACGAAGACTTCAAAGCACCGTTATGCCATCACGTAATGATCTACACCACCATGCAGGCTAATTATAGCTTCCATGTACGTCAGACAAGCAAACAAGGTCATGCTCGATCAGGGAGCCCGCGACCGTGATGCTCTCGCTCTCGCTCAACACTACGCCTCCGTCGGGTCACCTGGACGTGCATGAGCGCGTGCAGCCCCATGGCAAGAAGGTCGTGTCCGAGGCATACAACGCCATTGTCGACATGCCAGCCCGACTCGGGATTGCCGCGGGTGCACGGGATCGCGTGGTAGAGGGAGTCGGACTCTAGTCGGATAAGAGCCGATCAGCAAGCAAGCAAACAAATTATGCGTGGTCTACATCACCATGCCGTGAAGATGATGCAAGGAAGCTAGCCAAAAGTGTTCGACGTATTAATCTTGGTTTCTGCATATACGTGTATACGCATGCACGGGTCGCACCTGCAAAAATCCTCATGACCTGCCTCCTACATGAAGCAAGCCGTCCGACTACATCAAACTGTCCGACTATGTCGTACATGGGCCATCGAGCCCACATCCATCTACTCTCACCGATGGACTACTCGGCCACAGTTATCGACTACTCGTCCGTGGGTGTCCGGCTACTCATCCGTGCTGATCCACTACTTGGCCACGGCGATCGACTGATAACGCCTGGAGCTCTCAAGCCCAACACACCGAGATCGCACGCTGATTCCTCCACGCGGCCAATCAAGATAAGTCATGTTTTAATATTTTTTCAAATATTCTTTACTTTTTATATATCTCCGGATATTATACATGTTCCCCGTGATCATATAATAAATTTGCGTTCTCGGCTACTCACACACTGCTCCGTGCTTGGGTAGTCAGAACTACACCTAATTGGTGTATAACATGTGCTTAGCGCGCATTCTTTTTTTTCGCGTAGCGCCGACTGCTTTAGTCTTCTCTTAACGGTTGTAAAATTACTTGAGTAATACGAACTCATATTTGTGACGCATTTACTAGCATGGCTCACACGGTCATGGTCATGAACTTCACTACCATAAACCGAAGGTACAAGTGCTTACACATACAGGCTCAACTATTTGAGAAATTTACACAGCTGAAAGGTCCTAATGGCTAGAGGGGGGTGAATATCCTAATAAATTTTTTTTACAACAACACTTAACAAAATGGTTAGACAATTATGAGGTGAAGCAAGTGTTGCGCTAGCCTACTCAAAATGCAAGCCACCTACCACAATTCTAGTTTAGATAATATCTATTCACACAATAGCTATGACACTACTCTATGTTAGTGTGCTCTCAAAGGCTAACTAAAGAGCCACACTAAGCAAGCAAGCAAGCTCTCACAACTAACTACACTAAAGAGCTTGACTACTACTTTGCGGTAATATAAAAAGAGTGATCAAGAAAGTTATACCGCCGTGTAGATGAAGGAATCAATCAATCACAAGAGTGAATAACAATGAAGATCAATCACCTCGGAATCAAAGATGAACACAATGATTTTTTACCGAGGTTCACTTGCTTCCCGGTAAGCTAGTCCTCGTTGTGGCGATTCACTCACTTGGAGGTTCACGCGCTAATTGGCTTCACACGCCAAACCCTCAATAGGGTGCCGCACAACCAACATAAGATGAGGATCACACAAGCCACGAGCAATCCACTAGAGTACCTTTTGGCTCTCCGCCAGGGAAAGGTCAAGAACCCCTCACAATCACCACGATCGGAGCCGGAGACAATCACCAACCTCCGCTCGACGATCCTCGCTGCTCCAAGCCGTCTAGGTGGCGGCAACCACCAAGAGTAACAAGCGAATCCCACAGCGAAACACGAACACCAAGTGCCTCTAGATGCAATCACTCAAGCAATGCACTTGGATTCTCTCCTAATCTCACAAAGATGTTTAATCTATGATGGAGATGAGTGGGAGGGCTTTGGCTAAGCTCACAAGGTTGCTATGTCAATCTAAATGCGCAAGAGGGTGAGCTTCAACCGGCCATGGGGCTTAAATAGAAGCTCCCACGAAATAGAGCCGTTGGGCTACTCACTGCACTGAACATGGGCCGACCGGACGCTCCGGTCAGAATGCACCGGACGCAGCACCGGACGCTCCGACCGTGAATACCGGACGCGTTCGGTCAGCATACCGGACGTTTCCGGTATCTCCCAGACTGCCACGTGTCCAGTTCAAACCAACATAGCCGTTGCCGCCCATTCTGCCGACGACCGGACGCTCATACCGGACGCACAAACACAAATGACCGGACGCGGAGCCGCCGAGTCCGGTCGAGTCCAGTAAGCCACCAGGGCCGACCGGACGCATCTGTTAGAAACTGACCAGACGCTGAGCCTCAGCGTCCGGTGGAGTACAGTAAGCATCCAAGCTCGACCGGACGCGTCCGGTCAAACCGGACCGGACGCTGCTAGCGTCCGATCAACTGTTCTGCCGAACTCTGCGTTTGCTGATTCACACCGGACGTGTCCGGTGTGGCGACCAGACGCGTCCGGTCGCTGAGTTCGTCGCCAAATACCGGACATGTCCGGTCACTCTGTAACCAGCGCGACTAACTCCTTTTCAACTCTATCTTCTTCACCCTTGCTCAAATGTGCTAACCACCAAGTGTATCACCTTGTGCACATGTGTTAGCATATTTTCACAAACATTTTTCAAGGGTGTTAGCACTCCACCAGATCCTAAATGCATATGCAATGAGTTAGAGCATCTAGTGACACTTTGATAACCGCATTCCGATACGAGTTTCACCCCGCTTAATAGTACGGCTATCGAACCTAAATGTGATCACACTCTTTAAGTGTCTTGATCTCTAAAACAAAATAGCTCCTATGGTTTATACCTTTGCCTTCAGCTTTTTATTTTTCTCTTTCTTCTTTCCAAGTCCAAGCACTTGATCATCACCATGGCATCATCTTTATCATGCTATGATCTTTGTTTGCTTCGCAACTTGGAGTGTGCTACCTATCTCATAATCATTTGATAAACTAAGTTATCACTTAGGGTTTCATCAATTCACCAAAACCAAACTAGAGCTTTCAACAGCCTAACAAGAGTCAGACACAAAAATTTACATGCATTTCATAATACTGGGATCCGCTCCCAACCTATTATTTTACATATATGGGACTTGCTCCTAACTTGATATCCTGAATATTAATACCTATAAAATTTTATATATTTATTTTGCAGGGACCAGATCTGAACCATGCTGCTGGGTGAGGTACGTGCCTCCGCAGACTACTTACTTGGCCACCACGCCGCTGGATGAGACACGCACCCTATGCGGGCTGCTGATTCCGCCTCGATGACCGAGTTCGACTCCAACTCGCCCTCACCGAGTCCAACTCTGCCGGTGCCGACTATGACTTCGTCTCACCGAGTTCAACTCCAATTTCCAGCAGTCCTGCCTATGCTGACCCTGTTCTCCCGAGCCCGACTCCGTTTCTACTCGGCAAACACTAGGCTCGATCAAGAATCTACCAGAGGGCAGTTTAAGACATGCAAGCTACAAATTTGTGCGTATACTCCTGCGAATTTGTGCGTGTAGTCGTGCGAATGTGCATGTGTACTTGTGCACATACAACCAGCAAGTCAATAGCAATCAAGGAAGTAAGCTATGGGCGACGTACACACATATACATCGTTACGACAAGCATACACGTGCATGCTTATGCGAAGACGATCATGAGCAGGCAAACAAGAAGACCCAACATCATCTACAGGACCATAATCATCGACGAGTTCTGTGATCGAGTTTGACTCCGCCTTCACGCCGAGTTCGACTACATCAGAGCCAACTCTGACTTCAATGGCCACACATACTGTGGATCTCGAGCGGGCACTCGTATCCCTTCGTCATCCCACGATGGCACCCGGACAATACCCGCCATGGCACTCGTTGTCCGTCGTCATCCCACGGTAGTACCCTGACCGCACGCCGCGTTCACGTCAACGGCGTCGACTACTCTACTCGGTCATCAATCAAGCTAAGTCACAGCTTTAATATTTTTCTAAATATTCTTTAATTTTTATATCTCTGGATATTATACATGTGCCTCCGTGGCCATACCATACTATAAAACTGCGTTCCCGACTACTCACAGCTCCAAGTTTGTGGTCGGGACTACACCTAACATGCGTTCCACACGCATTCTCTTTTTTCGTGAAGCGCCGACTGCTCTAATCTTCTCTTAACGGTTGCAAAAATAATTGAGTAGTGCAAACTCACATGTGACGCATTGTTTACTCACACGGCTCACATGGTCACGGTCATGAACCTCACAACCATACGCTAGAGATACAAGTGCTTACACATACGGGGTCAGCTACTCGTGACATTTGCACAGCCTAACAAGAGCAAGACCCGAAAAATTTTACATGCCTTTCATAGTACTGGGATCTACTCCTGACTTATTATTTTACATGTATGGGACCTGCTCCTGACTTGATATCCCGAATATCAATAACCACAAAATTTGTATATTTATCTTATAGGGAATCAGATCTGGGTGAGGTACGTGCCTTCGCAGGCTACCTTACTCGGACCACTACTTCGTTGGGTGAGGTATGTGCCTCCGCGGACTGCCTCATGGCTCTCGTTGGCCCTCATCGACAACTCGCCATCGTGGCTCGCGTCGACAACTCGCCGCTATGGACCACCTCGGCTCTCGTCAGTTCTCGTCGATGACTCGCCGCTGCAGCTGCTTCGGCCCTCATCGTCAATGGCTCCGTCCATCGTTGTCAGCATATACGGCGGTTATCACCGTCAGTATGCAACGGCCCCGGTCGTTCCTTCTCACTACACGGACGGGTGGCCACGCCGCTACCTTACGTTCGCTATAGAGATATGTCGTTGATGGCTCACATCTTTGCGACTAATGTCGCATCTATTTTACAAGGTACACAACCTAGCGTTGTTCACACCTTTGACAAGTAGCCATGCTACTACTTTCTAAACTACGAGATAGTCCGGCTATCCACGCTGCTACATATCTCTCCGACTATGATGTCGCCACCCGGCACACAACCTTGACAAGTTGCATACGCCGGATACTGGGCTATATTGCCTTTTGCGAGGTACGAAGACTACTCGCACGGCTATACATCCCTAACTACGATTGATATCACTTGGTACGCAGTCTTACACTGCATACGCCGAGTACTTGGTTGTATTGCCCCTTCACGAGATATGCTGACTACTCAGTCGGCTCACGTCTCTGCGGCTGGTGTGTGCCGCTAACCGACATTTAGTTAACGCTATTGTATGTCGTCCTAGGCAGGGTGATTCCCGGAAGCAAGGTACCTGATTCATTCGTTACAGGGCGGGATCCTAATATTGAACAATCGCTACAAAGGCCCCTTGATACAAGTGGTATTACGCACTTAACGCCGACGGAAGGGTCTAATATGATTTCCATCATAATAACTGCATCGACTGCTCTTTACTCGGCTAACTTGTCTTATACGCCTTTCTAAGGACTATACAAGGCAAAAACAAGCCCACACTAGAAAGACTACAATCTTATTTAAAGATTAATAGTCTAAAGCAACTTTTTATAAACAAAAGTTACTCAAACAAGCCGACCCTGGGGCACTCGGCTTACTAACATAATCTATTGACGATTCCATACAGTCTTACATTGTCTACAGGCTAAGTTTAACTGATTAGCAAAGGTGGAGGCTATCTCTTCAACGACGCGGATGCCAACAGAGAAGCAATCAACAAGTATCTTGATTTACAGTGCTTAATGATGCATACTCGTCCTAAGTCGTCCAAAACCTTTCACTCGGAAGCATCTTACTCTGCGAACCGACTAAATAAGTTCAAAAATAAAGTCTAGATTTCTAGTCGGCCGTTGCCATGGCAACTCGACGTCACACAATGGCGTCCTTCAGCAGCTTGCGATAGACAGCATGTAATGGGACTTCCTGACTCGGAGTTATTGGCAGTGGCATCTTACCCACTAGCTCCCCGGAGTTCACTGGAATCAACATCAGGAAGCAAGTCGGTGACGACGATATCGATATCAGTCTCGCATGCATCCCGTATCGACGAGTATAAAGTCAGACAAATGACACATACTTATAATCCGGCGGCAGTGCCATGCAGCGACACCCCATAGCAAGTGAGCCTTGCAATTTTCAATCAAGCAACGCAGCAAGGAAATACTACACATCAGCCATGCAAAGTCGAGTACAAATCCTGCATGCATGTGTGCATGCCTGTATGCATCAGGCATCCAGGAGTTGGCGTGTAGAAGAAGCAGCCCGGGCATTCATCGTGCTCAGCAGATATGGTGGCTTATTCATGATACGGGTAGCACCACGTCGACGGCCACTATTCCAATAAGCAGGGCCAACTCCACATCAACCCCAGCAGAGGCGCCTGATCAATAGCACGCTTCAGTAGCATCAAACGACTCTTACATGCAAATCCGAGTTCGAGTCTAGTGTTGCTGCCGTGCACCGCGGTACCGGTCTGTCACGGCAAAACTCGACCAACTCGGCACGCATACACGGGTCTCAAGATGTATGGAGTACACATCAAGCCTTCAAGCTGTTGGTGATCCGAGAACGAGCTATCCGAGCCAGTGCCAAGCCACAAGCAAGCTAGTCGAGCTGTAAATCAGCAAACACAAAGCAAGACGCCCAGCCTACAACAACATGCCAGAAGACGACAAGCTTGAAACTGTTGGGAGATTTAGATCATACATACGTACACGCTCTCACGACAGGTGTACATGTATATGCTCATCCATCTACTTAGATACCACGCCACTAAGCTCGGGGGCTCTGCTATTATCACGGCCTACTCGGCTTCACTTGAACTATGCTCGGGGACTCGGATTCAAGGATGGAAGACCAAATTTACAAGCATTCAACCACTCGACAAGCGGTCATTGATCATTGTCTCCGGAGGGATACTTGCCTGCACCCTTGAGGATGTCTACAAGATCCTATAATTGACTACTGAGTAGTCAGATTGTAGGCTCGGGGGCTACGGGATATATATCCTCAGAGGATGCATTTAATTTTTTTCGAAAAGGAATCGAAGACAAGACCCTCCAACTCTTTGTTCCAAACAGCAAGAGGCTCGGGGGCTACACTCAGTGAGTGCACTTTTCCAAAAAGTGCACACCACTCGAATATTTCAAGAAACACTACATGGTTTCTCTCAGAAAGCACTCAGAAAAAGCATGGTTGGAAGAGGAGATTGGTGGTGAGTCACATGCGGACCGGAGAGCCGACCGGCCCGAGGCAAGGCGGATATATTGGAGAGCTGAGCTCAAGCGCATGGACAAAGTTACGTTTGGAAAGTACGCTGCACAACTACTCCGTTGCTCCGACTCTTCAGCTTCATTATGGAAGTGGGGCGGGGCAGAGGAGATTGAAGGATTCTGGGTGGAGAAGCGCAAGTTGAGGGTAAAGATTTATTGTAGCTTTGGACACAGAGTCGAAGAGGTGCTTTATATTTAGTACGAGTCGGTGAAACGAGGGAATCCATAAAAATTATTCAACAGGCCGTAGAGAAAATTCCTAGAGGAACTTATGAGAATTTAGAAGCTCGACGCTTTTAGAAAGCAAAGAATACTGAATGGAATGATTTTGAATATCGATTTCTTTGTAAAAAAACCTTCGCCCAATTTTGAATTACCAAAGCAAGAACTTTATGTAAGAGTAGAAGCTCCGAGCAACGCAGAGTCGAAGAGGTGCTTTAATGGTACCAAGCCAAGAAGAGTATGGTGTCTCTTCATTCCTTGACGATATTTTTGGTGGAAATAATGCAATTTAGAGTGCTTAGTGATTTGTGGGTCCTATGTTATGATGTAGCTTCACGAAATCTCAGGTGAGGATCTCCTATTTAGGTATAATAGATAAAAGATGTGCAATGGTGAAATCTAAGTCGCGTTTGCAGGAGCAAATGCTATAAATATGGGGGGGGGGGTTAATTAAAATTATGGTCAAAAGTATTTCTACTCAGCAAAAATAATTCAAGTATGCTTGAGATTGTGCACATGTATTCTCTATGACCTTCTAGAGAACTCATTGTAAATATCTCTCTCTAGACTATTCTGATATTTATTATGGCAAAGATATTCTTGAGAATCATGGCATGTCATGATTGTTGTAGAACATTCTAATTGGTTTGCCTTGTTCATATTTAACATTGTAGAATTCTATATATATTCAACAATGTGAAGAAGAGTTCAAAAAAATATTAGATGTCTAAACTCTGAAAATACATAGCATTTTCATTTCTTAAGCATATCTCTTCATCCCAAAATCAGTAAAAAAAACTTAGGTAGGGTAAACAACTAACATGCATATATACACTAAAAACAATTTGTATTTTACTAATAAGCATATCAATTCATTGTATCATCTCTTCACTAAGTGCTTTATTGTCTAAATATTCTAAAATTTATAACAACTCATAGTATACAATTTCAAATGTTTCTGCGAACCTATAAATTTTGATGCTACAAATAAGGGTAGGGTAGTTCTTTTTCTCATCCATAAATATCTAACTTTTCTTGTGTACATCGGTGATGCTTACCCGGAGGTGGGAATCCTTGTCGAATCGACCATTTCTTCCTATCGGATTTTCTTTTGTTTTCTATCGACGATCAATCTCAGATTTTGTTTTGGATTCTTTTCCAATACGTCGTGCCTCAGGGTTCGTGTTTAGAGAGGGACGCGCTTCAGATCTCCAGCACTCGATCCGCGGCAAGTTTTCCCTCCTGCGGAAGCACATGATCTTAAAGAAGAGAATGAACAATCTACCTCTACGCTAACGAGAGGTCTGATGAGAGCTCCATTGATGAGCAGAGTGATGTTCGTGACTGCATTGAGGGTTACCTCTAAGAGATCGTTGATATGATGGTCGAGCTCCTATGTGGGGGTGTGGATCACTTCCGCCCTATCCTTATCTTGATGCAGATGTTGTTCAGTACCTCAACATGTTGCTCATGATGAACGAGGCGCAGGCGAAGGGGGCAGTAGAGGTGCAAGCGAAGACGGCTGCAGAGGCGCAGGGCAAGGCGGCGGCAGAGGCGGAGTCCAAGTCCAAGCCCAACGCGGAGCCCAAGTCTGAGCCCAAGGAGGAGACGAAGTCCAAGCCCAAGTTCCAGGCCAGAGTAAAAAGGAAACGCAAGGAGGAGCCAAGTCCAAGCCCCAGATGGGTTAGCTTATTTAGAGATCATTAGCTTATTTATGTTGGCAGGATAGGTCTTTATGTCAAAACTATATGGGAATACCACATATATTATGCTTAGCACTGCAATAGTTTATATATCTGTTTTTGATCGCTTTGCAAAGAAGGAAAAAACTATGTGCTCCTTTTCAACCTACAGTAGCATATTGGAATTTTGCTAGGCATCTTTGTGATAGATTGGGGTCGTTCT
This sequence comes from Miscanthus floridulus, assembly GCF_019320115.1. Classification (NCBI taxonomy): domain Eukaryota; kingdom Viridiplantae; phylum Streptophyta; class Magnoliopsida; order Poales; family Poaceae; genus Miscanthus; species Miscanthus floridulus. Next base: position 28,721,494 of record NC_089593.1, on the reverse strand, counting down.
TTGACATAAGTGAACTATTGTCTGGCACTACTTATGTCACAGCAAACCTGTTCTGTCCTAAAGTTTGTGGTATTTATCTCGCTATTAGGAAGTAGAACACTAGTGACAACCCTATCATACTAGAGATGTCAGCAGCCATGAAAGAGAATTTTGAAATATTGGACAGATGTTCATGGTCTCATGGTTGTTGCCATAGTTCTAGATCCTAGTTATAAAATGAAATTCTTGTATGCCATGTTTAGTGAAATTTATGGTCCTAAAGGTATGGCTAGATAAACCAAGAAAGTTAGGGATCTATTGGTAGATTTGGTGAAGGAACACCAAAGTTATATGGAGGATTGGGACAACAGATGGGATTGGGTCATGTTCCAGCAGTGCTATTCAGAATGAAGGTGATGCAGCTGTCTTTGACATATTTGAGAAATACTTGTCTTCAAAACCTGTTGCTCCATCTAGTTATGTGAGCACAGATAGCTTTGTACTTGGAGGAGGAAATGCTGTCAAGAATAACAAAATTGGACATCATTAATTGGTGGAATGTTGCATGGATGAAGTATCCTACTTTGAGAAAGATTGCTCGAGATATTATGGCCATTCCTGCAACAACAGTCTGTCTTTAGCACTAGTGGGAGGATCATTAGCCCAAGTCATAGTAGACTTGCCCCAAATATGGTGGAAGCTTTGATGTGTATGCAGGCTTGGTCAAGGGCTGATTTGTTAGGTATATATCTTATTTTTAATTCAATACTTCTGATCTATGCTCTTCGATTAATTTATAATGCATAGAAGCATAACTTATAACTGCTGAATATTTCTTTTAGGACCTGAGTCCCCAGTTCTCAATGCATTGATGACTTGTCCTGATGATGAAGAGGAAGCATCGGTACTTGATTTATTCTTTTATTTCCATTCTTGGAAAACTGCAAATTTAATCTATGTTGAATCTGACATTTTTTTTTTGTTGCTAGGATGATATTCAATCTGACCATTGATCCATGATATGCTCATATGCATAAGTTGTTTGCTTCTGAGATGGATGGATGGCTGCAGTATGATATATGCTATGTTGTTGGCTGGCTGCCTTCCTGCATGTTCTTGTCTACCTCTACAACCTGTGACGTTGTGACTTGTGATTGACTTCAAGTTCAAGATGGCTGGTTGGTTTCCTGCATGTGTACCAGCTGTGATATGTTGTGAGACCGAGACATCAAGTCATTATTTGATTGTATGATCTAGCTGCTACTCCTACTGCAGTGTGCAGTTCTTTTGTGTTATCAGCATGAACTTAGAATATGTAATATATGTTGTGGCTTGTACAATGTTCCAGACTTCCAGGAATATGTATGCGACACTGTTATTTGCTTTTAGTTGATATATAACTCGTTTCTTGTTGGTACGGTGGAAATATATGATAGATTTGAATTATTCTTACTGCTGTGATCACTACGATATGATATTGATCTCTGCCCGGCGGGCGCGAGTGTGAAACCTTACCCACGGGTATACTACCAGGCGGGTAAAAGTTAGAGTCGCGGGTACGCTCGCGGGCGGGTAAATCCTTTTCCGCACCTTACCCGACCCGCTGCCGTCCCTGCAGGAAGAAGGACCTTTTTGTCTAGCTTTGTATTATCAGTTCAGTTATGCATCTGATGTTCAGGGAAAAAAAATGTTCAGTTATGTATTTTAGTACCCAGTTCATATTTTTAGTTAGCATTTGTGAGGCCTGATCTCCTGTCCTATTTTCTAATTCTTTTTTTCTTGTTTCATGTCGGGGCTGTTTCTCATATTGTTGTTTTCTCGTTTACCTATATCATCCAGCTAAGAAATGCTTTTCATCTTTTGTACCTATATCATCCAGCAAGGAGACAGCGGCCTAGCATCTGCACCTTGGTGAGAACTCTGTCCTATCCTCTTTTCGTTTTGCCTCTGGCCCTCTACCATCCTCATCTTCTTAGTTGCGCGGCATAAGCAGTGCACCTTGTGTATAGTAGTATGAGAGGTTGTGAGTAGTAGTATGAGAGGTGGTGAGGACTATGTTGTCTTTGGAACTTGTGGTATGTACTGTCACTGTACGGCTGGTAACCCCAGCAAAACTTGGGCCCCGTTTAGTTGGCTGGCGAAGTTGGCGCCGCATGAATTTGCTTTCCATGTAGCGCACTGTAGCATTTCGTTTTTATTTGGTAATAATTGTCCAATCGTTGACTAATTAGACTCAAAACGTTCGTCTCGCAAAGTACAACCAAACTGTGTAATTAGTTTTTGATTTCGTCAACATTTAGTACTCCATACATATACCGCAAGTTTGATGTGACGGGGAATCTTCTTTTTGCATAGTGTCAAAGTTTGGATTTTGGGTAACTAAACAAGGGCTTGGCTGCTTTCAATATAAGCAGGGGAAACCTTTGGTCTAAAAAAGCAGTGCACCTTGCAATTTGTGGCAGTGGTTGCTTGCGATTGTGAGTTTGTGATTCGTGAGGCAGCCATGCTGCTACATCTGCACACATTGGCGGTGGCTGCGATGCGTCGGCTACTCAGCTGTGGTGTGGTGGCGATGGCTTCAGCAGGCCATGGCTGCCCTCAACGTTTGCCTCTGCACATTTCGGTCGCAGCATACCGCGACCGCCTCACTGGCGGTTGCCTCCACCTGTTCAGGCGTCAGTGTTAGTGCGGTGCCGGTGCGGGCCGGTTGTAGCAGCAAGTGGCTTCATCACCGTGACTTCTATGAGGTAATTCTTGGCTCCTCAGCCTGTTAATATCCAGAGCACGTCTCATCTGTTATGTTTGTTGGCCTACAGGATCACCGGCTCAGATGAGTAAACCACTTACCAGTCTTCTCGAGCACTCGCTAGCCGTGCCGACCATGAACAAGCGTTGTCCGTCCCTACACACTATGGCTGGAGTTAGAAGAAGAAGGGAGAACAGAGCATGCACACACAATACAAGACACCAGCGTTGGCCGAAGCCCTGTCTGTGAGATGGTAAATCTGAACTCTCTTTACTGAGTTGCCGTGGTAGTCTATTTATTCAACTCTATCTATCTAGTCCTATCACAGCGCACATGTTGTAACAGTAACTGGATAACATATAGGGCTGACTCCGCGCCAGCCTCTGCATGTGGCTATAGTGCTGCAGGTGAGCCGTGCGGCGCCTGCACCTGTAGCGGCTACAATATCACAGCAGGGGGTAGTTCGACGTCGTCTTCCCTTGCTGTGTTCACACAAGAAAAGTAGTAGTTTATTCTAACCATTCTTCCCCTAAACCTACTGCTATCCCTTGTATCCCTCCATGCCGATCATCTCCTTCAGCTCTGTGAGTCGAAGTCGTCTGAGCGGCTTGGTGAGGACGTCCGTGAGTTACCGACCAGTTTCGACGAACTCGATGACGATCTACCCTCCATCGACAGAGTCCCTGAGGAAGTGGAACTTCACGTCGATGTGTTTACTCTGGTCATGCAGAACCGGATTCTTCGCGAGGGCGATGGCGGGTTGGTTGTCCACCATCAGTGCTGGTGGGTGAGCTTCCACGCCGGTCAGCTCGCCCAGCAGCCGACGTAGCCACACAACTTGGCACGCCGCTGTGGCCGCCGCTACGTACTCTGCCTCGCACGTAGATAGCGCAACCGCCTTCTGTTTCAGCGACAACCATGAAATTGGGGCCGACCCGAGGAAGACGAGCACGCCAGAGGTGCTCCGTCACCCGTCGATGTCCCCCACCATGTCTGCATCGCTGAACACAGTGAGCTGTAGCCTACACTCGCCGGTCTTTGGGAAGATGATCCCATGATCCACCGTCCCCTTGATGTAGCGCAGTAGCCGCTTCACCGCAGCCTAGTGATCCTCTCTGGGATCCTCCATGAAGCGACTGACGTAGCCCACGGCGAACGCAATATCCGGCCTCGTGTGGACTAGGTAGCGTAGACCGCTGATGATGCTCCGGTAGAGTGTTGCATCTATCTTTGCCGCGGTGCTGGCCTTCGTCAGCTTCAGCCGCTCCTCCATCGGAGTCACGCATGGCTTGTACTCAGCCATGCCGCTCCTCTCCAACAGCTTGGAGGCATACGCGCTCTGACTGAGCATGAGTTCCTCCTTCCCCTGTCTCACCTCAATGCCGAGGTAGTAGGAGAGTACTCCGAGATCGCTCATTCGAAAACGAGCCGTCATCTCGAGCTTGAAGCCGTTGATGTCCTCCGTGCGCGCGCCATTGACGATTAAGTCATCCACATACACGCCGACGACGAGCTCCTCCTTCCCCCTGTCACCGCGTGTAGAGCGCGTGCTCGGTTGCGCACCGTTGAAACCCAAGCTCGCCCAGCGTGGTGTCAAGCTTGGCGTTCCATGCTCGTGGGGCCTACCGCAGCCCGTAGAGCGCCTTGCGTAGTCGGAGCACCCTGTGCTCCTCTCCCTTGACGGTGAAACCTGGAGGTTGCCTGACGAAGACCGTTTCCGCCAGCTCGCCGTTGAGAAGGCCGATTTAACGTCCAGGTGATGGACGCGCCAGTCCTTTGCTGCTGCCAAGGCTAGTAGCAAACGGAACGACTCCATGTGCGCTACTGGCGCAAAGACCTCCTCGAAGTCTATGCCCTCGCGCTAAACAAAGCCTCGGGCGACGAGGCACGCCTTGTGCTTGACAATGGCGTCGAGCTCATCCCGCTTGACCTTGTACACCCACTTCAGGCTGATCGGACGACATCCTGGAGGTGGATCGACGAGCTGCCATGTGTCGTTTTCCTCGATCGCCTTCATCTCCTCCTGCATCACCCATCGCCAGTTTCCGTCCTGCTCGGCCAGCGTGAACGTGGGTGGTTCCTCTACACTGACTAGCAGCAACTCTACGTCATTGAGCAGTCGACCAGCCAGTCCTGAGGGTCCTGTGCCATCGACGATGTCGTCCAGCCTGTGGAACCGCACCTCCTCACCTTCGTGGAAGACATCCATGAACTCCGTGATGTCACTTGGAGGTGAGGCGAACTCGATCAGCGTCGATGGAGTTCCCTATTCTGCCGGAGTGCTCGGCATAGCACCTTGAGTGCTCGGCACCCTGGTTGTAGTGCTCGGTACTACTTCTGGATAGCTCGTCATTACTCCTGTAGTGTTCTGCCACACTATAGGAGTGCCCAGCCTCAGTCTTGGAGTGGTTGGCACCACTGCAAGACGTCTTGGCTCCGCCACGGGGGTGCTCGGCACCTGTCTTGGAGTGGTCGCCACCACTGTAGAACCTCCCGGCACCACTCCTGGCGTGCTCGACATCCCTCCAAGAGTGCTCGGCCCTCCTCTCGGAGTGCTTGGCATCCCTCCCAAAGTGCTCCGCACTGCCCCAGGAGTGCTCGGCTCTACTGCTGGAGTGCTCGGCGCTCCTCCGGGAGTGCTCAGCACCTCTTCCCCAGCGTCTCCACCACCGTGGATGACCAAGTGTTTGACGATGAAGGTGTTGGTGAAGCTGCCAGCTTCCCCCGTGCTCGGACTGCTCCGGTCCAAAGCTGCCTCCTCGTCGAACATGACGTTGCGCGAGACAAGCACCTTGTCTCCACGTGGGTCATAGAGCCAGTACGCCTTGGTACCCTCCGCGTAGCCCAGGAACACCATGGGTGTGCTCCAGTCCTCTAGCTTGGTGAGGTTCGGCTTCGTCTTCCTAACATGGCCGATGCAGCCGAATGCCCGAAGGAAGGACACGCTCGGCCTCCGCCCATACCAAGCTTCGAACGACGTCTTGCCCGTTAGGGCCTTGGTCAGAGCGCGGTTGAGGATGAACACCGCCGTGGTCACCGCCTCCCCCCAGAAACTTGCCGGCATGCCTTTAGCCTTCATCATGGATCGGGTCATGCTGACCACCGTCTGGTTCCGCCTCTCCACCACGCCATTCTGCTGTGGCGAGAACAGCGCGGTGTGGTGTTGCCCCACACCCTTATCCGCGCAGTACGCAGCGAACTCCACCAAAATGAATTCGCCGCCGCGATCAGTTCTTAGCACACGGAGCTTCTTGCCACTCTCGGCCTCCGCGCGCATCTTGAACTTCTTGATTGCCGCCGCTGCTTCGTCCTTGCTCATCTTGAGTTGCGGCCACATGTAGCGACTACAATCATCCACGAGCAAGAGGAAGTACTGCCGACCACCATTTGTAGCAGGCGTGATTGGCCCACAGAGGTTGCCGTGGACGAGCTCGAGAGCGTCCTTCACGCGATACTTGGCCGCCTTTGGGAATGGTAGCCTCCTCTGCTTCTCGGCCAGGCAGCTGTCACACAGCTCGCCTCCGTGCTTGATGTGGGGTAGCCCTTGGGCCATCTTCTCCAGCCGACCAAGCGCATCAAAGCTGAGATGTCCGAACCGGGCATGCCACATCCGCGGTTCCTCAGAGTGCCTTACCGCCAGGCACACCAGTTGCTCTACCTTCAGGTCAAGCAGGTACAACTGGTTTAGGGACCTCTTCACCTTGGCGAGAAGTTGCTGCTCCCGGTCCCTGATCCTAAGGACTCTATCCTTGATCAATACCTCACTACCGCACTCATCTAGCTGACCAATGCTGATGATGCTGGAACGCAGCTGCGGGATGTAATATACATCCGTTAGCGCGCGGTGCTCCCCGTTCTGGCACCTGAAGATAATGGTGTCGCGCCCTTGGATAGCCACCCTTGAGCCGTCACCAAACTTCACTGTACCGGTAACATCGTCATCGAGCTCGGAGAAGGATGCCTTGGAGCCTGTCATGTGGTTGCTGGCACCGGAGTCTAGATACCACCGCTGCTCCTGGTCGGCGCCCACACGTCCGAGGTGGACTTGGGCACATGGTTCGTCGAGGTTGACGGTCTTCAGGGCCTTCATTGGTCCTTCCACCGTCGTCGCCTCTTCCTTCTCCTCGGCCTCAACGTCGTGCAGTGCATAGAACGTCGCCATCAGGATAGTGGCCTCATCCTCATCGTCGGCTTGCGTCAGGTGAACCTGAGCCTTCTTCTCCTGTTTGCGATTTGGGCACTCCCGTGTCCAATGGCCCATCTTCCCGCAACGCCGACAGGCGTTGGGGTCGACCTGCTTCTTCTTCGAAGAAGCCTTGTCGCGGCGCTTGTCATTGCCACCGCGGCTAGAGGAGGCTGCCTTCTTGGAGTTCGTCTGAACAGCCCACTCCTCTTCCGTCAGTAGGAGTTTCCCACTGTCCTTCGTTGCTATCGCCTGCTCCAGGCGCTCGTCCACCGCTCGCAGACGGCCTATCACATCCTCAATGGTGAGGGTGGACAAGTCCAGCATCGTCTCTATGGAGAGAGCGATCTGGATGTACTTTGCCGGCACGGAGTGGAGGTACTTGTAGACCCCCTCCTCTTTGTCGATGGTGACGCCATGGCTCTTCCGCTTGCTGATAAGCGTCTGCAGGCGGAGGGAGAAGTCCTCCACCGTTTCACCATCCTTGAACTTGAGGTTTGCGTACTCCTGCTACAGAAGCTGGGCCGTCGCCTTCTTTGCGTGGTCGGAACCGACGCGCATCGCCACAATAGCCTCCCACGCCTTCTTAGCAGAGCTCTTCGTTCCCAACGGCTCCCTGTACTCCGTCGGTACAGGAGCGAGGATAGCCTCCAGCGCTGACATGTCATCTTCTTCACAATCGGTGCCCTTGTCAACAGCATTCCAGAGCCGTCGGGCTTTGAGCTTGACCTTCATGGTCACCGACCACTCTCCATAGTTGGTGCGAGTCAGCGTCGGCCAACTGGTGCCGATGACCTCCCGCACCATGCGAACAACGACCTCCGGTCGTGGTTGGGCAGCCACAGCAGTGCCACTGTTGTCGCCCACTTCCGAACCGTCCGTCATCGCCAGCGGTTAGTCTGGCGACGGCGCTTGTATGGCTCCGATACCACTTGTTGGCCCACAGGATCACCGGCTCAGGTGAGTGAACCACTCACCAGTCTTGCCGAGCACTCGCTAGTGTTGCCGAGCACCCACTAGCCGTGCTGACCACGAACAAGCGTTGTCCGTCCCCACACACTATGGCTGGAGCTAGAAGAAGAAGGGAGAACAGAACATGCACACATAATACAAGACACCAGCGTTGGCCGAAGCCCTGTCTGTGAGATGACAAATCTAAACTCTCTTTACTGAGTTATCGTGGTAGTCTATTTATACAACTCTATCCATCTAGTCCTATCACAGCGCACATGCTGTAACAGTAACTAGATAACATACATGACTGACTCTGCGCCGGTCTCTGCATGTGGCTACAGTGCTGCAGGTGAGCCGTGCGGCGCCTGCACCTGCAACGGCTACAGTATCATAACAGGGGGCCAGTTCGGCGCCGCCTTCCCTTGCTGTGTTCACACAAGAAAAGCAGTAGTTTATTCTAACAATGCTTTGCTACCCAACATGAACATGGTTTAGTACATCCCATCCTTCCTCCATAGCAGCTGTGTTGTGATTGCTTTGTTTGTTAATTTTCACGAATAGCTGCAACTGCAGGACTAATTTGGCGCTTAATCCGTGAGAATTTGTATGCATGGTTTGGCTGAATTTGCTTCTAGGGTATTATGCACACAAGTTGTTTGTTGTATTGTCTCAACATATGAGTTCATGACCGCTCCATGTTGAATTACAACATTGCAGGTGATTGAAGAGAGTCTGAACAGAAATGGCTACTGTGAACAGACGATGCTTGTGGTAGTATACAAAATCCTCCTTGTTGGAGTTTTTCCAAGTTCTGAACCAACTTTTTCTTATCTTGAATCCATGAACATGTATGGAATTATATTTTATCTGATCCGAGTTTTTGGATTTGGTACAACTCTGAATCCATGACCCAAAGGGGCAACGATCTTGTTGCATTTAATTTATTTATCATAGGCTACCGTACCTATCTAAAAATCCCCCTCCATTTGTTACAGACGTGTCTTTCTCTTTACTAAAGACTTGGCTTCAATTGATTCTGCACTTCAATTAATGTGGAAAGTGCATCATAGTTTACCACAATAATTGAGTATCCTAACTAACCAGCTGGTAAAGGCTTTCCCGTTCTGGAGTTCTCACCGTACAAGTTTAACCACATGTGGCTTCCCCCGGGCCTTCTAAATTGGTCAAAGATCACAATGATTTGAAATATCCTTTGGTTAATGGGTAAGCTTGTCAATCAATTGGAGTATATACAATGAATACCTTAGCAGAAATAACAAAATATCGTAGTCAGGATCACTGATTAAGTTTTTGGCATTGTTATCGGTTCATGGTTGTCATGTATTGTTGAATGTATGGTCTGATAATTAAAGTTAAATGAACTATATTTAAATTATATCAATGAGAGTACTATATATTAACTTGGGTACCATGAAGCTGTACTTTATTGATAGATGGGAGGTGTAAAAAGGTAACTGGGCAGACGCAAAGAATATTTTATTTTGAGATGCACAAAAATGCTATTCGTCCAGATTATTGCACATATAATGCATTGTTCAAGGGATTTAATGAAGGCCACATGTACCATGCAATTGACTACTTGGAGAATATTGTTTTGGGTGAATAGATTGGCCTCTCTGAAACATTGTCCTGCTGGCCTTGCATCGCAGATATTACTCATAAGAAGTTTCTCGTATATTGCAAATTTCTCTTCATCAGTGGTTCATTATTTAGCTTTGCTCATTTCTTCAAGCATATTTTGCTCTTGATTCAGTCTAGAGATGATATGGTGTTTGTGGGCAATACCTTTCAAAAGGGAAAGAAAAAGGGAGTTTGAAAAAAAATGTTCTCTGAGTAATGTTTATGTTGCTAGGGGCTTTCAAAAGATGATAGTTACACTAAAAAATATCTCTTGCTGCTCTCGAGACCATAAATGGAGGAGTTTCGAGGCAACTAAAACATGAAAACAAGACTTTGAAACCATGATGCCTTAGGCCCCGTTTGGCACGGCTTTGGCTCGTGAGAAAACAGCTCTGGCTTGGGCTCATATGGAAAAGCAGCTTTTTCTGGCTCTGGCTTATTTTGTACGAAAACGTTTGGCAAAACGGCTTCTTCCGGCTTTTCAGATTGGAAAGAAGATGTCAAATGTCCAAAATACCCTTATATTTCTTTTTTTCTCTTTTCTTTTTCTTTTTTTCTCTTCATTTTCCTTTTCCTTTTCTTTCCTTTTCCCCTTCTCTCTCCTTATCCGATCGGCCTTCCCTTCTTTTCCCCTCCTCTCTCCTTATCCGATCGGCCTTTCTTTCCTTCTTTCTCTCTTGGGCGGCGTCCAGGCCACCACCTGTGCCCCCACCTCCGTGCTCTCCGCTGGCGCATCAGGGGTCTGCGCCGCCGCCGTCGCCGGTGCTCCACCCGCGCCGCCGAGCTCCGCCATGGATGCCGCCTCCGCTCGCGCAGTCAAGCTCCGCAATGGCCGTGGCCTCGGCACGCCACCAAGATCCAACATGGCCGCGGCCTCGGCACACCGCCGTGCTCCGCTTCGGCTGCTGAGCTTCGGCCCGGCCGTGGGCTCCGCACGCGCCGCCGGCCACCATGGCGTCCGCCGGCCACCACCCCCGCCGCCGCCTCCACGCTGCTGCCGAGCTCGCAGGCTTGCCTGATGGCAAATGTTGTAATTTCTGTGAAATAGCAAGGGCACATGCATACTTTAGTATTCTGGGTGGAGGAATGAGCCGGTATGAGCCACTATTTTTGGCTTCTCATCGGCGGAAGAACCTAGAGAGCGGAAAAGGTGGGGCTTCTCCTGGTTTTTCCTCATGAGCCATTTTGAGTTATAGTGTTTGGCAGGGCTTCACCATGAGCCGCTCGATGAGCCCTGCCAAAGGGGGGCTTAGTTAAGAAGTTAGGTGCTTTCCAAAAGAACAGTTGAGCAGAAGCAAGTCTTCCACTTGCAGCTTAAGATGTTTCATTATTCTTTGCTTGGCATTATCCTCATGGAGATGTTTTTTTAAACTAGAAACTGGGTTGCCGGTTTCTGAAAATCTCTCATGATATTGGCCGCTTTTGTTGATAAGGTGTGTTAGACACTTGGCATTTGGGATTCGGCATTGAGACAAAATTTCGATTATTTCTCATTCCTGAAATTTGCTTTAGCGAATTAGAACCTATAGTATTATTGCCAACAAAATTTTGATTATTTCTCAAAATATCTTGCCTAGTCGGATTGCCAACAAAATTTTGATTAATTCTCAAAATATCTTTTCTTTCGAGATCAAGATGCCTAGGAGGGAGAGGATGAATTGGGCTTATCTATAATTCTCTTGAAATTAAATCCTACCGCTTAGCCCATTTCAACCTTGTGCCTAATAGTATTTCTATCCTAGGCACAAAATATAGCAACCTAATTCCAACCCTATACTAGCATGGCAATATTAAGAATGTAAAGACATGAAAGTAAATTGCTCAAATGTAAAAGAGAAGGTTAGGAACACGGCGTTGTTTTTCTAAGGTATTGGAGAGTCAACACTCCCCACTAGTTCTCGTTGGAGCACCCGCGCAAGGGTGTAGCTCCCCCACGGTCTGCACATGGACCAAGTGCTATCGATGGGTTGATTCTTCACCACTCTAGCATGGCGAATCACCGACAACCGTTTACAACATGAGTTGGGCCTCTCACAAGCTCCACCAAGAGATCACCAAACTCCCAATTGCCACCAAGTCATCTAGGTGATGTCGATCACCAAGAGTAACAAGCACAAACTCTCACTTGACCTAAACAAGCCTAATAAGGAAGAGCTGGAGTCCTTAATCTTGCAATTAGCAAATCACAATCATTCCACTATGCTTGAGACTTCCCTTGCTCTCCAATATGTATAGCACATGTTTCAGCCAGCAAGAGAGCTTCCTTGGATAATATGGAGGGGTATAAATACCCACCAATCACCCAACTAGTCGTTGGTAGTTCACGCACAAAAAATAGGACCATCGGATCGTTCGATGCCCATTAAACCTAGGCATCGAATCAATCCGATGCCCTTCCAACAACACTATGTTGGAACTATAGAACTAGCAGCCATTACTATACGGGGGAGGTAGCGCATGCTCCGATGGAACCGATCGGATCAATCCGATGCGCTCAAACCCTCTCTACAAGGCATCGGATTGGGAGACTTTAGTTCCATACTCCCAACTGCTCTAAGTAAACCCTAGCTGCAAAGCCTCTGTAGCATATAGTCCGATGGTCTTTGTGGCCAGGCCATTGGATCAATCCGATGCCACACCAAACCCTAGCTTCTCAGCAATGCATAGCATATAATCCTATGGCCACCATGTTGACATTCCGATGGAGCCTCCATTCACTTCCTTTCAAACACCTTTGTGAATGGGGTTGCTTCCAATGGATTTTTAGTCCTCCTCCGAGCTACCTAGTGCTAAGTTTGACAAGTGTGTATCACACCTAAACCATTGGACTCACCTAGGTCAAGCTACTAGTTCATACCCCTGTATAGTACAACCAAAGGAAAAACAAAGTCCTAAACTACTCTAAGTGTCTCCCAACTCCACATGGCACTTAGAACTAGTTCGTCCTTAACCATGTCATCCATCCATTGAAAACCGAAACTAATTTCATCAAATAGGGGCATGAAAACCATTGATTCCCCAATCATCAACTATTATTGTGACCTAACTCATATTGCCTCTACAAAACACATGTTAGTCACAATAATTATGTTGTCATTAATCACCGAAATGACATTAGGGTCTTAGATGATTTCAATGTCCCCCCCCTTTTTGGTGATTGATGAAACACGACCTCGAGTATGTCTGTAAGAGAGATGGGTGAGGTTTTCGAACACTTGTTTTGCATAAGCATGTCACAATAAGAGCAAGGGGTTAGGCATGCTTATACGAACCAAGTCCATAACATGTACACAAGATATATGAAATAAGCAACGTGTGTACAACAACTAAAGCTCGATTGACATAAGATATAGAGGAAGCATAACAAATGAGCAACACAAGGTAACATGATTATATAACAAGGTAGAGAGCACACACATGTCACATAGAGTATCTTACAAAGCATGCAACCACACATATAATATAATGCATGAAAGTAAACATGAATGCATGAAAGTAGCATATAAAAGAATGAAGTCCATCTCACACGCTCCCCTAAGTCTAACATACTCGCTCCCTCTCCCCCTATGACATCAGGCACCAAAACCTAAGGGTCTGTAGGTTGGGTGGAAGCAGTCGAACCGGGTGCTGTGGTGCGAGGGGTAACCTTGAACTGAGAGAGAAGCGTCTCCTCATCGGTCTCTGAACTAGGTGCGAGGGGTACCTAAAAGATATTTGTTGATAACTTTTAGGTCTAGAGATTAGTGATTGACTGAAATGAACATAGGTAGCTATGAGATCACCTTATCAATGTGTGGTATTTATGTGCATGTCCTTTGCAAGTTTCATCTAGGATGTGTAATTTAGTATCAATTGTGATTAGAATATTTACTTGTTTGATGATTAGAATGTTATATGGGTGGGTTTGTTATTTTGCTATTGGACAGGGTCTGATATATATAAAAATATGGCATGAAGTTTTTTTTGTAAATTGTTATCAGAGACGCTTTTTGGTTATAAGAGTCTCTGATGAAGGGTCATCATTGATTCATTTTTGGCTAAACGCGTCTTGATGAAAGGTCATCCATGACGCGTTTTTTTGTCTAAACAGGTCGACTTCCATGAATCACATAAATGCATTATCAGACTGCAAGCCCTTGTACTGGCTATGCATGCGTTTCCCATTGGAATTTGGATGGAAGCACAAAAAAGTCAAGTTCGTTTACTCTCCATTCTGTTCCTTAGGGATACGAATCGAGATTCAAGAGCTCCAGAAGACGAGAACAACCATCTGTGCGGAACAGAAAGCCAAAGGATATCATGAGTGAGCGGCTCCAAAACTCTCCAACTCCAAGCACTAGTAGTGTGCCCGTGCTAAAGCTCTCCGGTAAAATACAAAACAAGATAAAATTTTAAAAAATAAAACAAACAATCAGATTCATTAAGATTCACATCTTATATATTGTATAACCAAATATTTTTGTCACATAATGAATATCACATAACAACTGGTCCTTTCAGGAGGCGACAACATCATTGGATTCACCCACCGATGACTTTCTCCATCCTCACACTGTTTAAACTTGAGGATACAATGAAAACAAATATTTTCATATAAAGAAATTTGAAACACGGCAAGGAAATAGATGTTTGTGGACTATTTACTTATCACATCACCACACTAGGATGTCTTTATACACAATATTTTTGGTGCTCCCTTCCCTGATGCATCTACTTCTTTCTTTGGTTTGGCCAAAATTCTTGTCATTTGTCTTGATACACCCCTTGATAGCGTGGCATAAAGCTGTCCATGCGAGAAAACAGGCTCTGGAAAGTAGATGCCAACATTTGGGATGGTTTGGCCATGCGCTTTGTTTATGGTCAGTGCAAAACTCAGGCGCATCGGGAATTTTTTTCTGCTTGAACTTGAAAGGAGTGAGATATCGTCGAACGGAGTATTACAAGGATTTAAAAGAGAAGATTATCCTTGTAACACCCTAAAATTAGGATTTCAGAAAAATAGGTTTAAATTGATTTAATTATGCATTTTTTTGTGTGCACGGAACCTAGACAACTAATGAAAATTTGAAACTTTTAAAACAAATATAAGGTTAGGAACATGTTTGTGTTCATGCTGGTGCATTTTCTCTTTGTACTGTGTGAGTTGACTCTTTTCAAACAGTTTTTGAATTTGGTTTGTTTTGTTTTTGAAAAAAAACAAAAAGAAAAGAAAAACTCTCCTCTCTCTGTTTCTGGCCCGAGGCCTCTCTCCCTCACCTTCTCTTTCAGGCCCAAGCCCTTTTCCTTTTTCTGCTACCGTGGCCCAGTTCTGCAGGTCTCTCCTCCCCTCACCCAGCTCCCTCCATTTCAGTATGTACGTACTTCTCCAACCGCTGGTTGCTGAAAATAGGGGTGATATGTGTAAAAAAATCGTTTATACCTAGTAGTGTCTCTTGATCACTTTTGCAGAGCATACATGCGAATATAGACCTTTTAAAATTTTCTTGTACGTCAATGGATCCAAAGGCAGAACAGCAGGCACGTGATGAGTTTGAGCTGCAACTAACGAGGCTGCAGCTTATTAAGCCTATTTATTCAGCTGTGAATGTGATCCAACGAAACGATCGTTTTGCATTGCACACGCCCGATCAGATGGTGGAGCACGTACATGCACACCTCGCACGGCCTCATACAGACTCGTCCACAACACTTTATTAATTACCAAACAAAGACGTACAATCGGTCTTGACACTGAGAATGAGCGCATGCACTGCACGGCATCATCCCCACAGACTCGACAGTACGTGTGCTCATGCACGACACTATATATGTATGTTATTACTTGACCAATGCAAAACAAACAAACAAACCACGACAAGCCAGCTGCTGCTGCTCAGTGCAGCTCTCTCCATATGCATCCTCATTTGGACGCTGCTGGTGGATCGAGGCACCTGCATACCGGTTCTCCCCAGATAAAAATGCAAAAAGTTATTATTTCAAATTATTTGTACCGGTGACGGGTTAAGAAATCTGCCAATGTGCTTCACCGTCAATGTAAATACATCTCTACTGGCAGTTTTCTTAAGGTCACCATCAGTACAAATCCTCTACATCGGCGGCAGGTTCTTAAATCTGCCGCCGGTATAAATAGAGATTTGTACTGGTGGTAACCTTAACTAAGCCTGCCATTAGCATATATAAATTGAGGATTTGTGCTGGCAGTAACCTTAAGAAAACCGCCGATATTAGAGATGTGTCTCTCATAGTCATGGACCCACCACTATAGGAAACCGGGACTTTGCCCAGTGCTCAAATCTTTGCTGAGTGCCAAATATCGGGCACTCGGCAAAGGCCACCTTTGCCGAGTGCCGCACTCGGCGAAACTTGGCACTCGGCAAATAGGGTTTTGCCGAGTGTCTGGCACTCGGCAAAATAAGGCACTCGGCAAAGCCAAACTTTGCCCAGTGCCAGACACTCGGCAAAGTTGGGCACTCGGCAAAGAGGCGCCCGGGGATAACGGTACCCAACGCCGGCCTCTTTGCCGAGTGCCTTCTGTTTGGCACTCGGCAAAATATTAGCTTTGCCGAGTGCCTAGGGCTAGCACTCGGCAAAATATTCACTTAGCTGAGTGCCAAACCTGGGCACTCGGCAAAATTTTTTTTTTGTTTTTTGCCACCAACTTTTTTTCTTAGATTTGTATTGTATCATGAACAACATGTTCAAATTTGGCCTAATTTCATTGCTGTTTGCTATATTTCTTCACTTTATTTCGTTTTCTTGCAATTTTCCGGAAAATGTAGGTTTGAACTGCAGGTGCATCGAATAATAGTTTTGATCCATTCCAAAAATGTTATTCTTGTTTGTTAGTGTCACTTTATGCTAAATCTAGGAACTGTCTCCAAATTTCGATCAACGTGCTCACGGGGCAACGTCGCGAACTTGCGTGCGAGTGGTTATTTAATTCTATAAAATTCAAACAAATCCCGAAAATCATGAAACTTGGCGAGATGTCGTGATATCACATGCATATGCGGTGGTAAAAATTTGAAAACGTTTGGAGGACGTCATCATGTATGGTGTTCACAAACCAGGACATCATCATATATCACATGTGATGATGTCCTGGTTTGTGAACACCATACGTGATGACGTCCTCCAAACGTTTTCAAATTTTTACCACCGTATATGCATGTGATATCACGACATCTCGCCAAGTTTTATGATTTTCGGGATTCGTTTGAATTTTATAGAATTAAATAACCACTCGCACGCAAGTTCGCGACGATATCACATGTGATGATGTCCTGGTTTGTGAACACCATACGTGATGACGTCCTCCAAACGTTTTCAAATTTTTACCACCGCATATGCATGTGATATCACAACATCTCGCCAAGTTTCATGATTTTCGGGATTCGTTTGAATTTTATAGAATTAAATAACCACTCGCACTTAAGTTCGCGACGTTGCCCCGTGAGCACGTTGATTGAAATTTGGAGACAGTTCCTAGATTTAGCATAAAGTGACACTAACAAACAAGAATAACATTTTTGGAATGGATCAAAACTATTATTCGATGCACCTGCAGTTCAAACCTACATTTTCTGGAAAATTGCAAGAAAACGAAATAAAGTGAAGAAATATAGCAAACAGCAATGAAATTGTGCCAAATTTGAACATGTTGTTCATGGTACAAATACAAATCGAAGAAAAAAAGTTGGTGGCAAAAAACAAAAAAAAAATTATTTTGCCGAGTGCCAAGGTTTGGCACTCGGCAAAGTGAATATTTTGCCGAGTGCTAGCCCTAGGCACTCGGCAAAGCCAGGACAGGAATTTTTTTTTAATTTTTTATTTCGTCGAGTGCCAGATCGGGGGCACTCGGCAAAATACTTTCTTTGCCGAGTGCCCCGGATCTGGCACTCGGCAAAGAGGTTTGAAATATATAAAAAAACCGGACACAACACACACCACGCGCACACCAGACACGCACACACACGCGCGCCGTAGCCGCCCCGCCGCCGCGCCGTAGCCGCTGCGCCGCCGCCGCCGGAGCCGCCGCGCCGTAGCCGCCGGCTCCCCGCGCGCCCGCCCCGCCGGCTCCCTGGCCCGCGCGCCCGCGCGCCTCGGCCCCGCGCCCACGCCCGCGCGCCGCCGGCCCCGCGCCTGCCGCGCCCGCTGTAGGAAGGAGGAGGAGGTAGGAGGTAGAGGAGGAAGGAAAGCAGGAAGGAGAAGAAGGGGAGGAGGAAGAAGAAGAAAGAGAAGGGAGGAGAGAAGGAGAAGGGGAGAAGAGGAGAAGAGGAGAAGAAAGGTGCCGCCTCGGTTCGTCGACCCGCACGCCGTAGCGGTCGTCCCCGTTGTCATCGCCGGCCCTCGGTCTTCGCATTCTCGCTGGCAAGGTATGCCCTAATGTTAGTATTAGTTAGTAAGTAGTAGTGTTAGTAGTAGTAGTTAATTAGTAGTGTTAGTATTAGTTAGTAAGTCGTAGTGACAGTAGTAGTTGTAGTTGTTGTTCATAGTTTTAGTGTTAGTAGTAGTTATTGTTGTATGTATGTGGTTGATGGCCTTCGTGCCTATGTTTGATATACATGTGGTTGTTGGCCTTCATGCCAATGTTTTCTGTAGGTTTTGGGAACCTCTCCGTGCAGGGGTGGTGCTGCCGAAATTTTCAATGGAGTCTAACCATTTGCCTTTTCTTTGCAGGACGAGGACCGTTGGGAGGTACTCGGTGACCCCGATCGTCTTCGTTGGCGTTGCGGTTCTGCCTGCACCGCGTCGCCTCGCCACTGCAGCGACTCGCCACCGCCCCACTAGCCTGACCTCACCGACACCCTAGGTATAACCCATCTTGCATACTTGCATCTCGTGTAACCCCAGTTAGGCGTCTCCCGTCCGAAAGAGATACGGTCGTTGGTATGCAGATCTTTGCATACCAAATTCCGTACCTGTTTCGGATTGTCCACGTTTTTTGGACAGCCCGCGGATGCGTAGATGGGTTGGTTTCCGTGGCCCGCTCCTGTCCGAGACAGAGTTTCGGCACCACCTCCTCGTTGTTCTCCTGATACACAATCTCCCTGCCAGGACGTGTATCGGGAGAACAGCGGGGAGGTGCTGCCGAAATTCTGTCTTGGATAGGAGCGGACCATGGAAGCCAACCTCATCTACGCATCCTCGGGTGGGATTAGGACCTATCCTTCACCTATTAGATGTATAGTAGGAATGCCTTGTGGATTTACCTGCAGTTTTTATTACTCGCTTACATATGCATGTGCCAGAGGATGGATAACCGTGAGTGGATGTACACGGGCCACGCAAGTATGACCCCAGAATGGATGACCAAGACCAATGCTTTCCTGGAGCATGCATTTGGTGAGGCTGCTAAAGGGTCAGCCCGGATGCCGTGTCCGTGCAGCAGATGTGGGAACAAGAAAAGAAAAATTAAGAGGCTCGTGGGGGAAGATCTTATCAAGTATGGATTCACGGCAAACTATACCCGCTGGATCCACCATGGTGAAGCCGATCGTATTAGAGAGGAGGTGGTGAGACAGCGTCTCGAGGATTATGATGGAGATGGCGGGGTAGCAGACTGGATGGATGACATTCAGCAGGCACGGTTCGGTGAAGGATTGGAGGAGAAGCCAGAGGAAAGCGCAAAGACGTTCTATGATATGCTGTCTTCAGCGCAGAAGCCCTTGCACGAAAAGACAACGGTATCGCAGCTGGATGCAATTGGACGCATCATGGGGTTGAAGTCGCAGTTTAGCATGAGTCGGGACAACTTCGATGGTATGTTGGCAGTTTTTGGATCCCTGCTTCCGGAGGATCACATCCTGCCGAAGAACTTGTACGAGTCACAGAAACTTCTTCGTGCACTTAAGATGCCGTATGAGCAGATCCATGCTTGTCCGAATGGATGCGTCCTTTTTAGGAAAGATCACGAGGGAGCAACGCACTGTCCAAAGTGCAAATCCTCTAGGTACCTGGAGGTCGACACTAGTGATGGCAAGAAGGAACAGCTGAGTATCCCTACGAAGGTCCTACGCGGTACCTTCCTTTCATACTGTGGAGAGGATGGAGGCCGAGAGGGTCGAGAGGGAGAGGGAGAGGGCCCAGAGGGAGGCCGAGAGGGCCGAGTGGGAGGTCCTGAGGGCCCAGAGGGCGGCCGAGGCGCAGAGGATGCAGGACATGTTCTCATTCATGTCGAGCCTCGGCACCACTCTCCCGGGTGTGGTGGTGCCCCAGTCGCTGCTCGCTCCAGTTGTGCCTCCTACTCCTCTGGCTCTAGGCACTCCGGTGAGTATATATATATGGTTGATCAAGTCCTTTAGCTTGTGTAGATACTAATGAATTCAATTCTCCTTTGTGCAACAGTCGTCGGGTTCGAACCCGACTCCTTCGCCTCAGCACACACACCCCGGCTGGACAGGTCCACCACCGCACGGAGGTGCCCCTTCAGGCTCCCATTGGGATCAGTGGCAGTAGGTGGTGCCCCTTCATGTTTCATTGACTTTTCTTGATCTAGGACTTGTGTTGGATGAAGACTTCTTAGATGTTGTCATGGATTTGCACATTGGATGTGCGTGTGATGGATTATGCAGGAGGATGTGCTTGTGATGGATGTTGGATGTGCTTGTGATGTATTATGGATTATGTATGCGTTTTGTGTGATGCTAAATGCATGTGTGCTGTCTCATGTATTATATATGAGTTTTGCGTGTTTGTTTTCGAAGGAAAGCAACAAACAAAAAAAATTGCAAATTTCCCAGCTTTGCCGAGTGCCAACACTCGGCAAAGAAGTCTTTGCCGAGTGCCAGGGGTGTGGCACTCGGCAAAGCTGGAAAAAATGTTGCAGAAACAGCCACTTCTCCAGTTTTGCCGAGTGCCACAGCCTGGCACTCGGCAAAGAGGTCAATTTTGCCGAGTGCCACAGCCTGGCACTCGGCAAAGAGGTCAATTTTGCCGAGTGCCAGATGGTACCACTCGGCAAAGACTATTTTTAAAAAGATTTTTTTTTTAAAAAAATTGTTTCTTTGTCGAGTGCTCAGCCCTGGCTCTCGGCAAAAATTCAAATTTTGCCGAGTGCCAGTCCCTAGGCACTCGGCAAAGCCGGCGTCAAATGTTGACGGCAGTTATTTTTTTGCCGAGTGCGGGCTTGGCACTCGGCAAAGACTTTGCCGAGTGTCGATTTTTGGCACTCGGCAAAGAAATTTTTGCCGACAAAATCTTTGCCGAGAGACCTTTGCCGAGTGCGACACTCGGCAAAGCCTTTGCCGAGTGCTTGGCTGGCTTTGCCGAGTGCCCCCAGCACTCGGTAAAGAGGGCGTCTGCAGTTGTGCACAGTTCTATTTCTGTAGGTTCATGTTCTTTATGAACCACTAGTGAAAAAAATCCCTAGCATAAAAAAAATCATTTATGTACTACTGTGTTATACATTTATCTATATCTATCTCTACTCATGTACTACATAAACATTTTTAGAGGAGCCATAGTTTCTTTTCAAAGATGGCAACGAGCAAGATCAATAATCGTCTCTAAATATGCCTCCAAGGGGCCCCAACTAACGGTTCACATCTGAAAATTGATTTTTAGGAGCGCTAGGTCTTGCCTGAAAATGGTCTACATTTCTAAAGGTGGTTGGTAAGGTTAGACGCAGCTGTTGAGAGGTGGTTTTCAAGGCTAGCATGGGTCATATGTGATTTTGGTGGCCAATTAATAACATGATCAAATGGAATAATGCGTTTTGCTAGTATACAAGGTTTTAGTTTATTTGGATGCAAGGATGACTTGGACAAAGGCAACATAAAGATCAAGTGATCAAGACCTCAAGAAAGACCAAGAGTATTGTTGAAGATCATAGAAGACAAGCTAGAAGTCAAAGATATCAAATAGAAGAAGCCCGGATGAAAAGACACGAAGATTTGAAGCTGAACAAAGGTTACAGCCAGTCATCGAATAAATTTCCTGAAGTTTCGTTTCTTGGAGGCAAACAAGGGGGTTGTTGTATGGAGAGCGTGCCGAACAACAGTGCATTTATCCAGATTGCCTAAACCACGCACACTCCAGGACAACATATAGAACAGTCTAAACACATTATTCATTGGGGACAACACAGCACCTAGCCGACCTGTGACCTCGCAGGGGCTCCCTAGTCCAGACATTACAGACGACAGCAAAATTAGAGACACAGAGACACAAACAACTAACTATACAAACCAAAAGGGAAAAAGGCCATTTCATCGGAAGACTAACACACACACATAACAGGCACCACAACAAGATATCCCCTAAGCACATCCACAAGCAGAACGTGGCAAGTTGTGGGTAGAGCTTTAGGGGGCCATTGCGTTGTCCCTTCCCTTCGTATTTTGGCTCCATTCACCGCCCCATTGGCATTTGCATTGCAGCCTTGCAACTGCATACTGGCTGCAAGCTAGGAACTTTTTGTTCCAGTAAGGTCCTATTTGGCCGTTCTCCATTCACCACCCCAATCCAGAATTAATTTGGATTCTGGATAGAAAAAAATGAAGGGTGTTAGAGTTTGGTAATTATTGCCTTTGTATTGTGAAATTCTCCAAATAATAGGTTTGGTGTGCCTTTGTATTGTGAAATTCTCCAAACAAGAGGTTTGGTGTGTAGATAGTTGGATTCTAGAATCCAAGTGTTTGAATCTCATTCTTATTTTTCTATCTCATACTCATTTTTCTTAGGATATCCAAATATGGCCTACTCGAAAAGGCTGAATATGTGGAGCACATCGTTTCCCTGCTCCACCAAAAATACACTTAGAGGCGCTTGCTCTGCCTAATGTTGTTGGCTGCTCTAGAAAATGATGGAGCTAATAAACCGATTCTTATGGAATCTAAAAGCATAGATCCTAAAGTAAGAGCTATGCCAAATGGTGGACCCTTAGATATGCTAAATACAAAGATTTTTTTTTTCGCGATCGGGTGTTCAGCCCGTTTTTCATTAAGAGAAAAGGTAACCAAATGTTACAAAGGTGATACATAGGACTCACAAGTAATTCTTGGATTACCAACGAAATCCCACAAACACAAATGAACAGCAAGAAAACACGAGGGGGAGACCCTCCACCTCAAAACCTCAACCCACTGAGCCTAATGCATGATTACAACACATTGGTAGCCAGTAGTGTAGTGAAACCGCAAAGGCGACGAGGCAAGCGTCCCATAGCTTTGGCGGCAGAGCATCCGCCCCGGGGAAGGACCCATCAACCTCGACGGTAAAGCATCCGCCAAGGGCGCCAGTACGACAATCAGCGGCAAAGCATCCGCTAGAGAAGAGACCACGACGACAAAGCATCTGCCTGAACTGCAGCACGGCGGCAAAGCATCCGCCAGAGACGACGACCATCAAAGCGGCAAAGCATCCGCTGATGGGGGGCTATCACACTCCCAGCAGCAAAGTCTCTGCCTGAGAGCGGAGACCGAAGCGACACCGGCGCCAAGGCAACCGCCCGAGCAACATGACGGCAAAACATCCGTCCAAGAAGAGCGATAGCGGCAAAGCATCCGCTACAGAGAAGCAATCGAATGCGGCAACACCAACCAACTACTGGACAAACCAAAGCAAAGAGTAGCATGAAGCACAATCATGCACAAGAATAGCAAGGAGGCACTCCGGCGGGAGGAGCGAGACGGCAGCAGAGGTGCTCCAACAAAGCCTTCAAGAAGGGAAACACATCCGCAAATACAAAGAGTTGTCTTGTAGTGTCAACTGTGAAGTTCGCAATTAGCAGATGAACATTATTTTCATTCCCTTGTCACCACCATCGCCGTCCTAGCATGTGATGGTATACTGTACCATTCGTGTGTGCCCTGCCAATAATGTCATTCGCACTACCATATCGTGTTTGTGTGGTGACAAAAAAAATGTCAGCTGGTATATGTACTCATATATCCAGTTGGAGGACCCTCTCCCCTCCCGTAGTTTAATCAAAAAAAAAAATGTGTAACCTTACGAGATCGATCGATATTTTCAGCACCACTTCTTTTTTAGAAAAAGAGAAGGTACTAGAAAGAAAACGTAAGGCATGACATGATAAAGGTGAGTGCCTTTGGTTATTTCAGACTGTTTGCTGGAGTTTTTGCAACAAGGATAAACTTTTAAAGTAGCGTGTTTGGATCCATAGGGATTTTAAGATTGAATCCGGATAGAAAAAAAATGTCAAAATCCTAAAATTTCATTCAATCACCCTAGAATTCTAGACGACTCTATGACACAGGCACACGATCCAAGGAACATTATAGATTATTTTTTATCCACAATCCAGGATTTTAGAATCCCATCCAAACATGCTCAGCTCATCAACCAGAAACACTGCGTCGTAAGCATATGCACGCTTGCTGCTGGCTCTAGTGAGAGTCTTCCTCCTCGCAGTGCTTGGTGTACTTGGCGGCGTCCAGCAGGGCGTCCGCCTCCCCGGGGCTGCTCGGCTTCACCTTGATCATCCACCCATCCTCGTAAGGGCTCCTGTTGATCTGGATCATCATCATGGAGATTTTGCATGATATATTGTCAAGGAGAGATAAATTAATTGCAAGTAAAAAAAATAAGGTGATCCATCGATCGATCCAGGAGGCGAGCTAGCTAGAGCTAGAGGCAAGCATGCAGTAGCAGTAGCAGTACCAGGCCGGGCGTCTCTGACAGTTTGGAATTGACCTCGACGACCTCGCCGGAGATTGGGGAGTTGACGTCGCTGGTGGCCTTCACACTCTCCACGTTGCTGAAGGATGCTCCCGCGGAGACCGTCGTGCCGGGCTCCGGCAGCTCCACGAACACCACCTCTCCAAGGTGGTCCTGCATGCAGCGACCAGCGAGTAATAAATCAAGTGTTTAAACCATTTCAATTTTAACCATCCAACATTTATGTATATTTCTGAACATTTTGTATGGTCTGCAAATCAAATTAAGTGTTATATATGTTCAGATCCAAATTAAATACTATGGTATATAATTATGTATAAGATTCTATAATGAAATATTTGTCCCTAGCTTGTAATGTTTCTTGGAATTACTTGCTCTCGTCCGCTAGCTAGAAGAGCTCAGCTGACAGACAACTGGATCGAAAGCATGTCGCTAGTTCACTCACCTGAGCATGGTCCGTGATGCCAACAGTGGCCACGCCGTCGCCTGTCTTGACCCATTCATGAGTCTGAGTGTACTTCAACCCGTCATGAACTGCATGCATGCGCAACACACCAAAATAACAAAAATACAAAGACTATTACTATCAATATATAATAAGACAGTAACCCAATGTTTGTTTCCCAGAAGAGGAGAGGACCAGCATCTTTGATTCTATATATATATCTTGAGGTAGAGACGCTAGCTACCATACCAGTGGAGAAGAATCTGGAGATGGAGAAGGCCGGGGCAGCGGCAGCCCCGGCTCCGGTGCCCGAGAGCTTGAGCGCATTGGCGGCTGACCTCGCCCACAGCCTCAGAGCCATCCTGCACTGCCAATGCCGGACGACGGTGTGCTGACCAGAGAAGAGGAAGGTGTAGATCTCTTCCTAGCTAGTAGTAAGGAAAGCCAAATTAAAGCTAGAAGTGGTTGAGCAGCCAGTGGTGGAGGACTAGTGGGCGAAGGGCAAAACAGTGAGAGGATTGGATAGGGGATATCTTTTGATTGTTTGGCTCAGGAAGAAAGGTGTGCAGGGATAGGGTTTGTATGGTTATGGAGTGTGGAGTGTGCGTAGCCTCAATATCTGTCCTTCTTTAGGCCTGCACCGTTAATTCTTACCAACTTGATCCGAAATCAAGGGTGGTTACGGATAGTGAGGGGCCTATAATGTCAACAAATAGATAATGCTATTAGCGTCCCAAATAGGAGGTAAGAAGGGGTAGTAGGCCGTCCCAACAGCTAGCTACTTGGCTCGCTATTTTGATGTGGACAGTGAAAAAGTAAGAGACAGACTAGTCACTAGCGACGAACAAATAGCTGATCTATTTTACGTAGTCCAAGAATATGAGAGAGGAACCTATAGGTTCAATAGTACATAGAATTTTTTTTAGAAATGACGGCAAAAGCTTTGCCGCGATTTCTATTAGACAAATAAAGGATTAGGCAAGTGCCCGCCTAGCTTTTTTGAATGAAAACTGTGCCAAAAAAACCATACAACTGAGAAGAGTGCTTCACTCATCCTATACAACTTTGATACAACAACTATCAAAACTCACGCCCCTACTTGCTCCAACTTGATCGAATCGACCCAACTAACAACTAACAAGAGACCGGAAAAAACACAACGACCTGCCTGTATAAAATAAGAATATATAAAATAGTCTTTGCTTTTGTCTCTCACCTCTACGTAAGCTGCCTACGTACCTAGCAGACGTCCTGATGTTGCAGCGGGAAAGATATATCGTGGAGATAGTAGTAGAAGCACATAGTAGTCGCGGCTACAACTGAGTAATAAGAAGGAATAAAAAACTTGTGCCACCGCCGCTCACAGGCAGGGCGATGGCGGCAGCCCCGGCCACGGACGTGTACATGCCGAGCGGTGGAGGAGGCCCTGGACATGGACTTGACGGCGACGGTGGCCTAGCGGCGGCGGCGGTCGATGTCGAAGAACGAGATGGACAAGCCTAAAGGGTCGCAGTCACACATAATTACTTGTATCAATTGGTGCATTCATGTCATTGCACGCGGTCGCGTGCTGCCCGGGCCGCCCTCACCGAGCTCATCCTCGAAGTGCAAACGCCGCAGCGTCCTACTCCGCATCCCTTTCAGCGTGCTCCGACATTGCCAACGTTCCCGTGAGTTCTCGGAGGGCGTCGCTTCGGTTTCGCGAGTCGGGGGCGTTTTTCTGTACTCAGGAAAACTGAAGGCCTCCAAGTATGATTTTAACAATTTCGTACAAAGCAATCAAACCAGAATGAGACAAAAGATGCTTTGGGTGTGATTCGACCCTCGCTCAAATCTTATAACTCAACAAAGCGTGGATTTTTCAAAAGAAGCTCGTACTTATCCCGTGACGAACCGTATCGTTTTCTAGAATTGACCCGATCGAATTCGTATTTTCAGACAAATTTGAATTCTGTTCAAAATACGGAACACCAAATTCGAAATAAAAAATAGAAACGATAGATATTTTCTGACAATTTTCTACTTTTCTTGTTTTAATTTAGCATATCTCGAATTCGAAATTCGGTCACTGGACAAGCGTCACACAGTCCAATCACGGCTCTTGCGGCTTGCTGGCTTGCGCTTGCTGTTGCCGCTGCACGTTGGGCTGCAGTGGGCCGTAGCGAGCCCAGACTACCCAGATGCGGAGAGGAGTCTCCAGAGGATAAGAGCATCTCCTAGCATTTTTAAATCTCAATCTCTAAATTATTATTTTAAGAATCATTTGCATAAAAATCATTTTCAATATCTTTTATCCTCCAATAGTTTTTCTAAATTTTATGCGCACTCTATAGAGCTATTATCGTCTTCTATTTTTGACCAGTAAAAAATCCGAAATAGAAGATGACTATATTTGAATGATCATTTAGAGAAGCTATTAGCCAAAATCTAGCCAGGATATGGAGAGCCTTTTGATCGGACATGCTCTGCTATGCTCGTTGTGTGGATGAGAGACCGTGAGGAGGAGGTTTTTTAGCCGCAAACTCTTAGGGCCTGTTTGGGACTGCTCTGTTCCACCTTTTGTAGTTCTGCTCTCAAACTTTCCTGCCAAACAGGTCCAACTCCACAAACTCTGCTCACAAAAAAAGATGGAGTTTTGGTCCAACTCCATGTTTTTCGCGGAGCTCCTCAGAGGGTACTCCACAAACCAGCGTTTCGTATGTCCTCGTGGAGTTGGAGGTAATTACCCGCAATTGCCACTCGTTTCGCAAATACCGTTTCGTTCTATTTCCTCCCGTCGCCCCCCACCCGACGCCCTCATCGTCCTCTACTCCCGTCGCCTCTCTCCTCTGCTCCAGCCCGTCCTCCCCCAAACCCTAGCGACACCAGGCCGCGAGCGCCCCTCCCGCTGGAGCTCGTCGGAGGTCACCGGGCCCGTGCTCCCCGCCCGTCCGCTCTGGTCCGAGCTCCTCCCGCCTCCGTGGCTACGCCGCCCACCGCCAGCCGTCCATGGCCGCGCCGCCCGCTCGCCGGAGCACGCAGACCGCCATGGCCCGCCGCCGGAGCTCGTAGGACCGTTAGACCTCCACGCGCTCCCACCCAGCCATGCCCGAGCCTCCATCCGCCCACTGGAGCTTGCCCCGCTCATGTATTCTATACACATGGCTTGTGCGCATGGTGAATCTGAGACTGACCTTCCCAGCTCGATGTGCGCCTGATACTGAAAAGGATTTTTGGGCACTGAGAGGGATTTCCCAATAGCACGAGTAGCAGCTGGCATTTGAGAGGCTACTAATTCTGATCTACTAAAATCAGTTCAGTATATTTAAGTATCATCCAGTATATCGGAGCTCTTCTTGATGGTTTTTGTCTTCGATCATGTGTTCTAATTGCTGTAACCTTAGTTTAGTATTGATTGATTCAGACCTGCACACTACCGCATCTTTCTTTGCAGTGCTAATGCATCTTGTAAAATTCTGAATGTACTGAATGTGCTCGCAGGATCTTTTAGTTTCAATTTAATGTTTTTTTTATTTTCAGTTTTTAGTTTTTTTTTTGTTTCATTATCAGCCAAGTTTTTTTATTGTTTTAGTTTCAGATTTCAGTGACATTTTTAGATTTGAATATCTTCCTAAATCTTGCACATTAGTTTCTACAAAAGGGTAGCCATTGAACACATAAGTTGCCATAAAAGAATTTGCTCCTAGTTTTAGTTTTCTGTCTTGTATTAGAATGATGGACTTTGTTATCTTATTTATCATTAGTCATGTATGGACAATTATTTGTATCCGAAATATGAACTTTGTCAATTATCCATCAAGCGCTTTGAAATTTACGTGACAAAAGTATGGAATTATTTGGCCGAAATATTTGTTTTTTACTTTTCTCCAATAAATTAAATGAGATTATAATATTTACACCATATTTGAATTGGTAAAAAAAATATTCAATTACACATGCTCTGCATACAACAGAACATACACCAAACATCGATCAGGGGCATAGTAGACCTTTCCTATAAAAACCTCATGTTTTCAGAGCTAGAGCTAAACTGCGTGCCAAATAAGTCCATTGGCTCCAGAAACTCTATAATAGAGCTACTCAGAGCTGAAAAAAGTGGAGGAGAGTAGTCCAAACATGCCCTTAATCGCTACCGGCTGCGCTCCGTTGCTTTCGCGCGACACAAGGCCGCGACGGCGTAACACTAGGCCGCGACGGGCCAGCCCAAGTACCAATGCAATGCGGCGGCCTTTCCAAATTTTTTTACTATACTTAGAGGCTCTCAACCTCCCGGGAAATCCACCTCCCGCGCCCGCTGCTACTTTTGGCATTTTCAGTTATATTTTTGAGTATTTTTTTCATTTGTCTACTTTAGTTTTCATTTTCTATTTATCAATTTCAGATTTATTTTAAATTCTCCATGCTTGTTTCAAGCTGCTACATGCAGTCCCGATCATAGTTATGTGTGATTATTCATTTTTTTCATTGTTTCTTTTATTTTTAGTTAAATGAGTTTTTCAATGTTTTTTTTTATTTTTAGTTTTAAGTCAATTTTTTATTTCACTTTTCAGTCAAGTTTTTTAATGTTTTTAAGTTTCAGTTTTCAGTCTCCCTTCTAGATTTGAATGCATTCCTAAATCCTACGTATTAGTTGTATAATAACTTACACTTTAAGTTGGCACCTTATGCAATACTTATTCAAATAAGAGTTAAATGCATCGTAAGCCCTTGAACTTGTCTTGGGATACCACTTAGGTCCACAAACTCTCAAATTATACTTTTGGCACCCTAATGTTGTTTAAGTATGCCACTTAGGTCCATAACTCATCGGAAGCAAGGTTTTGGCCGACATGGCGTGGACAGCGTGGCGCTAACTGGGTCCAAGCGCACGTGAGCTGCGCGTGAGCCTGGTTTAGGGCGTGCAAATAAGCAGAGAGGCCACCCAGTTCTCCTCCTCTGTAACACCTTAAAATTTGCATTCTTTTAAAATAGTAAATTTGATTTATTTATGCAATTATGTGTGCATTCAAATATAGAAAAATAATATTTTTTGTAAAATTAAAATCAATCATAAGGATATACACATGTTGATGCACTCATGCTGGAGCATTGTATTTAATATGTTGAGTGGTTTTGATTTAAATTCAAAAGGATCCAAAAATCATTTGGAAATGGAATTGGAAAATTTATTTGGAAAAAGAAAAAAGGAAATACTTTTTCCCTCTCCCTTCCTCATTCTGGCTGCCAACCCAATTCTCCCCGCCGGCCCAACTTCCCCTCCTGCTGGCACACTTGGCCGCTGGCCCTTCTTTCCTCCGCGACAGCCCAGCCTCGCGCGGCCCAGCAAACCGCCGGCCGCTCGCCCCCTCCTCCCATTTCCTTCCTGGGCCGGCCCAGCACCGCACGGCAACCGTTGCCGCCGCCTCCTCCTTCCTTCTCCCCGCTGACGGCCCGGGTCCACCCGTCAGTGCCATCACTCACCTCCCGCGCCGCGCGCGTCAAGCCGCAACCGCCGCTCCGCGCCCACGTCTCGCGTCGTGGGAGCGTCCTCCCCGCGCCCGGCCTCTATAAAACGTAGCCGAGCCCATCGCTGCCCTCCCTGCTGCCTCCCCACTCCACTCTCGCGTTCATCCGTGCACGAGGAAGCCGCACCGAAGAACGCCGAGGTCCGCCGTCCGTCCCACCGCGCGGTCCGTCTCCCCGAGCCGCCTCCGTCTTCGATTTTCGTCGTGGTGAGATTCGCCGTGCTCTTCTCTCTCTCCCTGACCTTTTCCCGTGGAAATGGTGGCTTGTATGGCCGTTTTTGGGTGCGCCGACGAGCTTTCGCCGCCGGCCATGGCGACCACCCCGCCAACCGCCTCCTCCGGCCGCTCTCTCGGCCAAGGCGAGGTCGTGTGCACCCCCTCTCTTCCCCGGTGCCCTCGGTTCGTCGAACCGTGGCCCATAGCCCCTAAACTGCGTGCGCCGGTGACCTCCTTGCCGCCGGCCATGGTGCCCCGCCGCGGCCGCCACTGTTCTAGCCACCACTTTTCTCTCTCTTCCCCCCAGATCTAATCCGATCCGTCCATCCATGATCCAATGGCCACCGATGGCCGATACTCCTTCACGGGACATTTTGCTAAAGGGACCCCCAAGTTTGGTGATTTTGAACCCGCAGTCCTCGGCTGGTTAAATATCCCAGATTTAATTTTATTTAGATTCGAAAATAGTTCCTTCTATTTACAGAAATGCCACTTCACTGTTTTGCTCATAAAATCGTCGTTTTAGCTCCGAATCGACCCGTTCAAATTGCGTTAGTTTCGTAATTGCATAATCTACGTGTTAATAGCACTGTTAACCATGTTTACAACTTTTAAATTTCAAGGTTAGGTTTAATTAAATAAATTGCCATAGGAAACCCCGTTTAATTCATAATTTTCGCGTTTTAGCTCTGATTTTCGTGAACTTCGCATTGACGTGATCGTAGCGAGACATTGATTCTTTTCATAAACCTTTTATCTTGTTTTCTATACTGCTGGTGTACTGTTCTAACTATAGGATTGTTTGCTTTGCATGAATGTTCCTGAAATGTGGTATGTTGCCGTGTTGGTCGTGTTCAGACGGTGAGGAGAACGTTGGAGACCCAGAGTTCTTTGACGACCAGCAGGAGTTTGTTAACCAAGGCAAGTATAGCATGGGATCTACCTTAATGTCCTATTCACTATTTATTAATTACTCATTTGCATGTGTCTAACTTTGATAACCGTAAGGACATCCTAGTGGTTGATTACCATGTTCCCTTGTCACCTACGGGTTATATGCATATGGGTAGTTTGCTAGCGCTCAACATAGCTGTACATGATCTACATATTGAACAATGATGCTATGGAAAGAAAAGGTAAAAGTTGCTTTAAACAACTGAATTATAGGGCGAAGGAGCAAATGACTTTTGATCATGATGCTCTCGGCCCTCCATAAGGACTTATCTGTCGGCAAAAGCTGGGACTGACAGTGCAACCGTGAGGGTCACATGGCTCTGACTTTAGCTCACTAATAGGACATTTTCTAGCTTGTTAGAGGTTACCTTTATGGCATAAAAGGGGCTTGCCACGTTGGGTATAGGGCTGCCTCTGTTCCTATGTGTATAGCCGCGATGAACATGTGCCATAGAAAATGGGGGTTCCTACATCTGCCTACCGAGGAAACCTAGCGGCCCTAACTTGTTAGAGGAACCTATGAAATGGCTTCATAGTGTACCCCGCCCTCTCACCTTGGCAGTGTTATGAGAGTAATTAACCTGGGCATAGGGGAAACACGACTCACGGTGAATGTGCACAACCTCTGCGGAGGATTACAAACTGTTATAACAGCCGTGCTCACGGTCACGAGCGGCCCAGAAAACTCACAGAATAACTGGTTATTTATTGTTGTTCATTTATGATGTCCTATGATGATAATATGATACAATTGATTCTGATATCTGTCCATGTGGGTTTAATTGGGGCTTAAGCATAACATGATAATAGTTGATGATAAAATCTTGACTTACTAAAAATGCTAACTGCAGTAAACCAGTGTCATCCTTTTTGAGCTTTTATAACCCCATGTTATCTTGTTAAGTACGGGAAGTACTTATGCTTGTTTACTTTCTATATTTGGATAAAAATCCCGGATGGGTAACAGATGTCAACGAGTATGAGGAGTTTCCTGAGGACTTTTAGGCTTATGGTCAACCAGTTGACCGTCCCTGTGTTGGAGCTACCACGAGAGAGCTACTTTCTTTTATTTTCCGTTGTGTTGTGTAAGACTATGTTATGGTAATAATCGTGATATAAGATACACTGTGATGATACTTTTGTAATTTGTTAACTTATGTGTGTGACTGACCCCTGGACACATATGAGTTTAGTGCATTCAATTTTATCCTTAAAATCGGGTGTGACAAATTAGTATCAGAGCCGTGTTGACTGTAGGACGCAAGCCTAGTTAGAGATGGTCGTTTTAGCATCTTTGCTCCTCTGGTTTCTTGCTTACTGTCTCATTCTTGTTATTTTATTAAAATATTTATGCTTTTCATACCTTAATCTATTATATAAAATTATTGATTCTAATTCTATCTTACTCTAAATCTATAGATGTCTCGTAACCCAAAGTCCGCCCGCCTCAGCACTGCAGGCTACCGTGCCATGTTCACCCCCTGTGCTCCACAGGTGGAGAAGGAGATTGTGGTCATCTTCGATGATGAGGAGTGGATGGCTACCCCGACTCCTGCACCAGCACCTGCTCCCACTCTAGCTGTTGCACCTGTCTATGCTGCTGCAGCTACATCAGCGGAGTCATCAGCTACTTCACCTACGCCTATGACATCCCCAGCTGTCCCTATGGTGGATGAGGAGATGGGCTGGACGTGCAAGTACTACTTCAAGCAAGCCCCAGAGATGGCCTACTACCACACCCTCCTTACTCATGTGCTGGATGACTACTTCACTGATCTACATGCTTCCATCAACTACTACTGTGTGGAGTACCAACATCCTTTGGAGGCAACATTTTGGAAGGTAGAGCTAGTTGTCACCGCCTGGAATGACATAAAGAATGCACATGAGGTGGTGACTGTCCATCTTGCCACTGCCAGACGGGCCCATGCATTAGATGGCATGGAAGATGCAGCGCAGGACGCTTACATCTACTACCATGGTCGTCGTTTTGAGGCCATAAAGGAGGATCGTTTTAGGTTCCTTCCTCGCAATGATCATGAGGGTAATTGGTAGGTCCTGGCACCACCAGAAAGTGATCCAACTCTGGAAGCAACTGTGCAACATGTCCATGCCATGCAGGGGGTAGATGAAGAGGTCAAGGGAGAGTTGCGAGCATCGTAGAGGGCCAAGAGGCGTCTCCAGAAGCAAGTTGACGAACTACGTGCTCAACTTGGGCTGCCACCTATATACAAGAAGAAGCCCCGGTCGTTCACCATGATTGACACTGGCCCATAGATGTTAGGTGCCTTGTTTAAAGCTATGACGTTGTTAGTTCGTGAGTCATGTTTAGTCTTGTCTTGTCTTATGAACTTTAGTGATTAGATGTTTTTAATTGTGAACTTGGATGATTTAGAGTTTGCTTGATTGCTGAAAGTTTGTGGGCATGTCCACAAATTCCATAGATTTGAACCTTAAAGTTTAGATGAGGTCTTAATGCAAATGGGTTGCTTTATCATATCTCTGCTATGCTGTTTTCTGGAGCAGCCTGTGTTCTTTATCTTGTATCTCGAAATCTGGGCTGCCAAAAATTCTAAAATTTTTGTGGAGATATCTAGACTTCTGTATCTTTCAAATGTCTTTGGAATCACGTCAATATATGTTCAGGATTGTGAGATCTAGCTGTCACAAGTTGATGTTTCTGCGCAGACTGGAACCCAGAACAGATTCGGTTTAGCCCTGTTTTTGACCATGTATATATTAGAATCTGTAAAAGTGTTCTAAATAAAAGTTGTAGCTGATCTCCTAAGCTTTCTAACCGTTCTTAGTACGCCTCTATTGGGTCTCTGAAACTCAAGTTATGACAGAGTTACTGAACTGCTGTATTTGAATCTTGTCCAGAAAATTCTCAGCTCAGCATTGTTCCTTATCTTTTATAAGCTCGCTATAATTTGGAAATCTCTAAAATTTTGCGCATTTGTTTGGAAAACAGATGGCCGCAAGAGGAGGAAGAGGCAGAGGCCGTGGTGCTCTCATGAATCCACCACCACCGCCACCAGTGACTATGGAGCAATTGATGGGAATGCAAGTGCAGTTGATGCAAGCCATGATGCAACGCTTGGATAACGAACCGACAAAAGACCCACCACCTGTTCAGGTAAGAGACAAGCGTGGAGAATTCATGAAGGGTCGCCCTCTGGTGTTCACCCATGCCTCAGACCCCTTGGAGGTAGACGATTGGTTGCGTGCTGTGGAAAAGCAACTTAACATAGCACAATGCAATGATTTTGAGAAGGTGTTGTATGCTTCTGGTCAACTCCAGGGAGCAACTCAGGATTGGTGAGATTCTTTCTAGTATGGACGCCCCAACGATGCTCCTACTGTTACCTGACGGGAATTCAAGGATAATTTCCGGTCATATCATATCCCCGATGGACTAGTGGAATTAAAGCAGGAGGAATTCAGGTCACTTAAGTAAGGATCCATGTCTGTGGTGGAGTATCGTGACAAGTTTGCTCAACTATCACGCTATGCTCCAAATGATGTAGCTAATGATAAGGAGAAGCAACGCCGCTTCCTCAAGGGACTTTATGATGGACTGTAGCTCCAGCTGATGTCCAACACATACCCTAACTTTCAGTCATTGGTGAACCACGCTATTGTGATTGATGATAAGCGCAAAGAGATGGAAGCTAAGAAGAGGAGGCTTCAAGGGCAAGCTTCTGGAAGCAACACCCGCCCACGTGCCTATCCCCAGCAGGGTTTTCAGCAGAGGAATCAAGGACCATCTAACCAGGGAAACCGTGGTCAGTATCCTCAGCGCAATCAGTTCCAACAACGCCCTCAGTACCAGCAATAGTTTGGTAATCAGCGCCCCCAGCAATAGACCGGCAACCCAGCATCATGCCAGGGAATGCCCAACAATGCTCCTATGAAAAGTGGTGCACCCAATAACCCCAACGCATGCTACCGCTGTGGAGAAGTAGGTCACTATGCTCATCAGTGTCCAAAGAAGCAGAACTAGCAAGCTCCACAGAACCAGAATGGCAATCCGAAGTTCAATGCCCGACCACCTCACACTGCAAAAGTGAACTATGTGTCATCGGATGCAGCTCAGGAGACGCCTGAGGTCATGTTGGGTACGTTCAGTGTCAACTCTATCTCTACTATAGTACTTTTTGATTCCGGTGCTTCGCATTCTTTTATTTCCCAAGCTTTTGTTAGAATGCATAGCATACCTTTATGTGCCATGAAAAACCCCATACTAGTAAAT
This sequence comes from Miscanthus floridulus, assembly GCF_019320115.1. Classification (NCBI taxonomy): domain Eukaryota; kingdom Viridiplantae; phylum Streptophyta; class Magnoliopsida; order Poales; family Poaceae; genus Miscanthus; species Miscanthus floridulus. Next base: position 28,685,980 of record NC_089593.1, on the reverse strand, counting down.
TCACCGGGAGGTAGTATGCCAGCTTCTTATTGGAGTCCCTCAGCTAGCATTTCCTTAAGGGGGGTAGACTTCAAAGTAAAACCTATTGTGTTGAGAACAGCGGGAATTGATCTTATTTTGGGAATGGATTGGATGAAACAACACCGTGCAGTGATTCAGTGTCCAGAGAAATCTGTTGTTGTGACATCACCCAATGGAGATAGAATCTATGTAGAAGTGGTAGTGCATGCTCAGCCAACAGCCACTGTGAACCAGTTGGATGGTGATGCCAATAAACAAGATCGTGTTGTGGAGGAGTTCCTAGATGTCTTCCCCGATGACTTGCCAGGTATGCCACCTGACCGTGACATTGAATTCATTATTGAATTATTACCTGGAACTGCACTAATAGCTAAACATCCATATAGAATGGGGTTAATGAATTAGAAGAGCTTAAGAAACCACTAAAAGAGTTGCAAGAAAAAGGTTTCATACGCCCCAGTTCTTCCCCATGGGGGGCACCTGTGATCTTTGTGGATAAGAAGGATGGTAGCCAACGGATGTGTGTGGATTACCATTCACTTAATGAGGTTACTATCAAGAATAAATACCCTTTGCCAAGGATTGATGATTTGTTTGATCAGTTGAGAGGAGCCTATGTGTTCTCCAAGATTGATCTCCGCTCAGGTTACCATCAGCTTAAGATTCGAAACTCGGACATACCCAAGACAGCATTCACTACACGGTATGGCTTGTATGAGTATACTGTTATATCTTTTGGATTGACCAATGCACCTACATACTTTATGTATCTGATGAATAAGGTGTTTATGGAGTTTCTTGATAAATTTGTGGTGGTATTCATTGATGACATACTGATATTCTCCAAGACTGAAGAAGAACATGCTGAACATATAAGATTGGTCTTGCAAAAGCTTAGAGAACATAAGTTGTACGCTAAGCGAAGCAAGTGTGAGTTTTGGTTGAAGGAGGTATCTTTTCTGGGTCATGTTGTCTCCAATGGTGGAATAGCAGTGGATCCAGGCAAAGTGCAAGATGTATTGAATTGGAAACCACCAACCAATGTAAGTGAGATTCGTAGCTTTTTGGGATTGGCTGGATACTACAGGAGGTTCATTGAAGGTTTTTCCAAGCTTGCTAAGCCTATGACAGCTCTGTTGGAAAAGAATGCTAAATTTATATGGTCTGATAAATGCTAGGCAAACTTTGATGAGCTAAAGAGGAGATTGACTATAGCTCCAGTGTTAATTTTGCCAGATTTAAGCAAGAACTTCTCTATATATTGTGATGCATCTCGTTTGGGCCTTGGATGTGTTCTTATACAAGAAGGAAGAGTGGTGGCATATGCATCTAGACAATTGAGGAAACATGAGTTGAACTACCCTACTCATGACTTGGAATTGGCAGCTGTGGTTCATGCTTTGAAAATCTAGAGACATTATCTAATTGGGCATAAGAGTGATATCTATATAGATCACAAGAGTTTGAAGTATATCTTTACCCAGTCAGATCTGAATCTAAGACAACGTCGTTGGTTAGAATTGATCAAAGACTATGATTTAGAAGTGCATTATCATCCGAGAAAAGCAAATGTCGTAGCTGATGCACTTAGCAGGAAGAGTTATGCCAATGGACTTTGGATGACATTGATGCCAGTAGAGTTGTGTGCTGAAATAGAGTATCTCAACTTGAGTTTTGTCATTAATGTAATGGAATTTGTGATAGAGCCTACCCTGGAGCAAGAGATACGCAAGGGTCAATTGGAGGATGAAAAACTTAAGGAGATAGCGGAGAATGTAGTGCTTGGAAAGGCACTAGGATTCAGGATAGATGAGAATGGTACTCTTTGGTTCGGGAAAAGGATATGTGTACCTAAAGTGAAGGCTATCCGTGATGAAATTTTGCAAGAGGCACATGAGTTTTCTTATTCTATACATCCTAGAAGTACCAAGATGTATTTGGATCTCAAAGAGAAGTATTGGTGGTATGGTTTGAAGAGAGATGTGGCAGAGTATGTGGCTTTGTGTGACTCTTGTCAAAGAGTGAAAGCTGAGCATCAAAGACCTACAGGGTTGCTACAACCAATGAAGATTTCTGAATGGAAATGGGAAGAAGTTGGTATGGATTTTATCGTAGGTTTGCCCCGACTCAAAGAGGTTATGATTCAATATGGGTAATAGTGGATCGACTCACCAAGGTTGCTTACTTTCTACCAGTCAAGACTACCTATACAGGTGCAAGGCTAGCAGAGTTGTACATGGAAAGGATAGTGTGCTTACATGGTGTTCCCAAGAAAATTGTGTCTGATAGAGGCACTTAGTTTACGTCACAATTCTGGCAGAAAGTACATAGATCTTTGGGGACAAAGTTGAATTTCAGCTCTGCTTACCACACACAAACTGATAGACAGACTGAAAGGATCAACCAGATTTTGGAAGATATATTGAGAGCTTGTGCACCGTAGTACAGTACTAGTTGGGATAAGAGTCTGCCATATGCTGAGTTCTCGTACAACAACAGTTACCAGAAGAGTCTCAAGATGGTACCTTTTGAGGCGCTGTATGGGCGTTAATGTAGAACGCCCTTGTTCTAGAATCAGACTGGTGAAACTCAAGTGTTTGGACCCGATGTCCTTAGAGACGCAGAAGAATAAGTGAGAATGATTAGAGACAACTTGAGAGTGGCATAGTCCCGACAGAAGAGTTACGTTGATACTCGCAGGAGAGAGCTGACTTTCGAAGTTGGAGATTATGTGTACTTGAAGGTGTCACCGATGAGAAGTGTGAAAAGATTCAATATGAAGGGAAAGTTGGCACCAAGGTATATTGGACCTTTCAAGATCCTAGAGAGACATGGAGAAGTAGCCTATCAGTTGGAACTGCCTAAGAGTTTGTCAGGTGTGCACGATGTGTTTCACGTTTCTCAACTAAAGAAGTGTTTGCAAGTACCAGAAGAGCAGATTCCTTTAGAAGAACTTGCTGTTAAGGAAGATCTCACATATGAAGAGTATCCGATAAAGATCTTACAGACGGCAGAAAGAGTTACAAGGAGCCGAGTTATAAAAATGTGCATGGTACAGTGGAATCAGTATACAGAGGATGAGGCTACTTGGGAAAGAGAAGAGGAATTGCGAAAGTCTTATCCACAACTGTTTGAGTAAGCAATCATCCGAATCTCGAGGACGAGATTCATCTTAAGGGGGGTAGAATTGTAACACCCTAAAATTTGCATTCTTTTAAAATAGTAAATTTGATTTATTTATGTAATTATGTGTGCATTCAAATATAGGAAAATAATAATTTTTGTGGAATTAAAATCAATCATAAGGATATACACATGTTGATGCACTCATGCTGGAGCATTGTATTTAATATGTTGAGTGGTTTTGATTTAAATTCAAAAGGATCCAAAAATCATTTGGAAATGGAATTGGAAAATTTATTTGGAAAAAGAAAAGGAAATACTTTTCTCCCTCTCCCTTCCTCATTCTGGCCGCCGGCCCAATTCTCCCCGCTGGCCCAACTTCCCCTCCCGCTGGCACACTTGGTCGTTGGCCCTTCTTTCCTCCGCGCTAGCCTAGCCTCGCGCGGCCCAGCAAACCGCCGGCCGCTCGCCCCCTCCTCCCGTTTCCTTCCTAGGCTGACCTAGCACCGCACGACAACCGTTGCCGCCTCCTCCTTCTTCCTTCTCCCCGCTGACTGCCCAGGTCCACCCGTCAGTGCCGTCACTCACCTCCCGCACCGCGCGCGTCAAGCCGCAACCACCGCTCCGCGCCCACGTCTTGCATCGTGGGAGCATCCTCCCTGCGCCCGACCTCTATAAAACGGAGCTGAGCCCATCGCCGCCCTCCCTGCTGCCTCCCCACTCCACTCTCGTGTTCGCCCGTGCATGAGGAAGCCGCACCGAAGAACGCCGAGGTCCGCCGTCCGTCCCGCCGCGCGGTCCGTCGTCCCCGAGCCGCCTCCGTCTCCGATTTCTGTCGTGGTGAGATTCGTTGTGCTCTTCTCTCTCTCCCCAACCTTTTCCCTTGGCAAATGGTGGCTTGTATGGCCATTTTTGAGTGCGCCGACGAGCTTTTGCCGTCGGCCATGGAGACCACCCCGCCAACCGCCTCCTTCGGCTGCTCTCTCGGCCTAGGCGAGGTCGCGTGCACCCCTCTCTTCCCCGGAGCCCTCGGTTCATCGAACCGTGGCCTGTAGCCCCTAAACCGCGTGCGCCGGTGACCTCCTTGCCGCCGGCTATGGTGCCCCGCTGCGGCCACCACTGTTCTGGCCGCCACTTTTCTCTCTTTTCCCCCAGATCTAATCCGATCCGTCCATCCGTGATCCAACGGCCACCGATGGCCGATACCCCTTCGCGGGACATTTTGCTAAAGAGACCCCCAAGTTTGGTGATTTTGAACCCGCAGTACTCGGCTGGTTGAATATCCCAGATTTAATTTTATTTAAATTCGAAAATAGTTCCTTCTATTTACAGAAATGCCACTTCACTGTTTTGCTCATAAAATCGTCGTTTTAGCTCCGAATCGACCCGTTCAAATTGTGTTAGTTTCGTAATTGCATAATCTACATGTTAATACCACTATTAACCATGTTTACAACTTTTCAATTTCATGGTTAGGTTTAATTAAATAAATTGCCATAGGAAACCCCGTTTAATTCATAACTTTCGCGTTTTAGCTCCGATTTTCGCGAACTTCGCGTTGACGTGATCGTAGCGAGACATAGATTCTTTTCATAAACCTTTTATCTTGTTTTCTACACTGTTGGTGTACTGTTCTAACTGTAGGATTATTTGCTTTGCATGAATGTTCTTGAAATTTGGTATGGTGCCGTGTTGGCCGTGTTCAGACGGTGAGGAGAACATTGGAGACCCAGAGTTCTTTGACGACCAGCAGGAGTTTGTTAACCAAGGCAAGTATAGCATGAGATGTACCGTGATGTCCTATTCACTATTTATTAGTTACTCATTTGCATGTGTCTAACTTTGATAACCGTAAGGACATCCTAGTAGTTGATTACCCTGTTCCCTTGTCACCTACGGGTTATATGCATATGGGTAGTTTGCTAGCGCTCAACATAGCTGTACATGATCTACATATTGAACAATGATGCTATGGAAAGAAAAAGGTAAAAGTTGCTTTAAACAACTGAATTATAGGGTGAAGGAGCAAATGACTTTTGATCATGATGCTCTCGGCCCTCCATAAGGACTTATCTGTCGGCAAAAGCTAGGACTGACAGTGCAACCGTTAGGGTCACATGGCTCTGACTTTAGCTCAGTAATAGGACCTTTTCTAGCTTGTTAGAGGTTGCCTTTATGGCGCAAAAGGGGCTTGCCACGTTGGGTATAGGGCTACCTCTGTTCCTATGTGTATAGCCGCGATGGACATGTTCCATAGGAAAGGGGGGTTCCTACATCTACCTGCCGAGGAAAGCTAGCGGCCCTAACTTGTTAGAGAAACCTATGAAATGGCTTCATAGTGTACCCCGCCCGCTCACCTTGGCAGTGTTATGGGAGTAATTAACCCGGGCATAGGGGAAACTCGACTCACGGTGAATGTGCACAACCTCTGCAGAGGATTATAAACTATTATAACAGCCGTGCTCACGGTCACGAGCGGCCCGAAAAACTCACAGAATAACTGGTTATTTATTGTTGTTCATTTATGATGTTCTATGATGATAATATGATACAATTGATTCTGATATCTGTCCATGTGGGTTTAATTGGGGCTTAAGCATAACATGATAATAGTTGATGATAAAATCTTGACTTACTAAAAATGCTAACTGCAGTAAACTAGTGTCATCCTTTTTGAGCTTTCATAACCCCATGTTATTTTGTTAAGAACAGGAAGTACTTATGCTTGTTTACTTTCTATATTTGGATAAAAATCCCGGATGGGTAACAGATATCAACGAGTATGAGGAGTTTCCTGAGGACTTTTAGGCTTGTGGTCAACCAGTTGACTATCCCTGTGTTGGAGCTACCACGAGAGAGCTACTTTCTTTTATTTTCCGCTGTGTTGTGTAAGACTATGTTATGGTAATAATCGTGATGTAAGATACACTGTGATGATACTTTTGTAATTTGTCAACTTATGTGAGACTGACCCCTGGACACACATGAGTTTAGTGCATTCAATTTTATCCTTAAAATTGGGTGTGACATCCTCTTACTTTTCCCTTCTCTGTCTATGTCTCTCTGCCCGAACTCACTCTCCAAGCCGCTACCGCCGCCTTGTCGATCTACTCCATGGCACCACCAGGGAGCACATCGTGCTCCAATAGGTGTGCGAGCGGCCTTCCCCTCATCCTGTGCGCCGAATGCGACGGTCAAATGGTGGTGAGGCGCGTTTCCACGCAGCCATGGAGTGCAGGGAAGGTATTCTACTGTTGCCCAGACCATAAGGTGAGTTAGGGTTTGGTGATTCAAATCTTTGGCACATGGATTGTTGTGTCCTTGTTGCAATTGAGTTGGATTTGGTTATTTTGGCAGAGGGATGGCAACGGGTGTTCATTTTTCTACTGGGAAGCAGACTATATCAATCACATTTTAAAGGTACTGAAGGAAGGCAGCAATGGCACATGTGAAGCCTAGTCCGAAGGAGAATCAAACCTACGTTTGTATGCTAGCCTGATGGACAATGCAGTGGCCAACAAAGGTCAAGGAAATCAAGGGAAGGACCAAGACATAGTTCGTTTACTGAATGTGATATGTGTTCTCTGTGTGTGTGTGTATAGTGTTGGCACTTGTGTTAGTTGTGGTTGTTGAAAGCTCTAGTTTGGTTTTGGTGAATTGATGAAACCTTAAGTGCTAACCTAGTTTATCAAAGTTTCTGTTCTGCACTCCCACTCTACAGGGGCTCATAACCTTGCGCATTGACCTTATTGGGTTTGCCACAATGTCATCCCAATCCAAGCCAGCTAGAGAGTCATCATGATCAGCATACAGAACAAATGTCCTCACTCTACCTACCAGAGAGGCCATCACCGAGGTATCTGAGTCACTAAAAATCAACCTACTGCCATATGAAATGTCTTTCCCAGGTAAACGCCAGTACATCTTCAAATTTGGGTTCTTCGGGTAGTGAAGCATGAACAACAACTTATTAAACCACACTAGAGACCAAGTGTCTGCCTCACAATGATCAAAGCAGTGAACTTTCCCACCAACATAGGCCTGATTAACTCCTATTCTAGTAAAAAAAACCTCCATGATGCACTCAACCGTGAACTCACCATTATCAGCTCCTAAAATTAGAAAGATTGCTAACAAATTAGGGAAGATTCATACAAACCAAGCCATCTAACATTATTGGGAGAAATAATAGTTCAATCCCAAACCCTAGATGAACAAAAATCATAAAAGATGGTAAACATTTGCCATTCCGATTCACAACACCATCTAACTACATTCAATGCGAAGACCAAGATTACCACGAAATAAGCTCAAGGGGATTCAATCACCATACACAGGTCGGCCTTGCCCTTTCGGCCGCAACACTGCCACCATCGTGTAGATTCATCGCGACCACCACGGGGTCCGCACACCACTAGGCTTCGGCATCACTCCTCTATCGTGTTGGCCTCCTAACTCGCCGGCGATTGCCTCCACAAGTAGCCGCCCCACGTGCTCCCTACGAGTTCATGTGTCCATGACAGCGGACTTGAAGAGGTGAAGTACTGAGAACTGCATATGAAAAGAACTGGTGTCCTCTCTGCTTATTTGCATGCCCCAACCCAGGCTCACGCGCGTCTCACATGTGCTTGGACCCAGTCAACGCCACACTGTCCACGCCACATCGGCCAAAACCTTGCTTCCGATGAGTTATGGACCTAAGTGGCATACTTAAACAACATTAAGGTGCCAGAAGTAGGATTTGAGAGTTTGTGGACCTAAGTGGCACCCCAAGACAAGTTCAAGGGCCTACGATGCATTTAACTCTTCTAATAATATGTCTCTTAGGGTACAGCTTGTCTTATTTTGGTTGCTACTCTTGTCTTTTCAATAAATGTCCCTCCAATTGTCAGCTAGTCATGTTTGCCGGTTTATATAATGGGTTTTATAATAACTTACCTCTCTAGTTGGTAGCTTATGCAATGCTTGTTCTAATAATTTGTCCCCAAGTTGCAGCTTGTCTTGTGTTGTATCGCTACCCTTATTTTTTAATAAGTGCCCCAGTTGGTAGCAAGTCATATTTCTTGACTTTTTGTAATGTGTTGTATAATAACATGTGCCCCTAATTGGCAGTTTATGCAATGTATATTTTAATAATGGGACAATTGTTTGGCGGACATTTAAAGTGATGGTCGTGAGCTGGCAGACACCTCGTTTTGAGTTGTTTGCCAGAAGACACTCTGGTTCAGTAAAATTAGGCCGCAGGACACCGCGGACCGGTTACAGCCGGTTGAGGAGAGAGAACAATAGTGAAATGACATTTTTGCCCCCGCCGCTTTCTTCTTCCTCTCTCCCTTTCTCTTCCCCAAGGCTGAGCGTCGTCCATCTCCATCCCGATGGCCGCACGACCTCCCTCTTCTCCCCTGCCGACGGAGAAGTGGCCTGAGGTGCTCCTGGCCGCCGCAGGTCGTGCACCCCCCTCTTCCTCGACTAGTGGATCCGATGGCCTCTCCAGCGGTAGCGCCCTCCATGGCCCGATTGGGGGCGGCGGCGCCCTCCATGGTCACCTTGGCATCTTTGGCAACGGCAGCGGCGGTTGAGCACAAGGTGCAGGGGAGGTGTGGCGGCCTTCCATGGCCACCTCTGGGGATGCGACGGCCCTCCACGACAACCTCTGCAATGGCAGCGCCCTCCATGGCCAGATTGGGGCCGCGGCGCTCCTATCGCCAGCAGCAGCAGCGCCCTCCATGGCCTGATTGGGGGCGGCGGCGGTGCCCTCCATGGTCACCTTGGCATCTTCGGCAACGGCGGTGGCGGTCGAGCATGAGGTGCAGGGGAGGTGCGGCGGCCTTCCATGGCCACCTCTAGGGCTGCGGCAGCCCTCCACGGCAACCTCTGCAGCGGCAGCGCCCTCCATGGCCAGATTGGGGCCACGACGCTCCTATTGTCGGCAACAGCAGCGCCCCCCATGGCTCAATTGGGGGCGGCGGCGGCGCCCTCTAAGGTCACCTCGGCATCTTTGGTAACGGCGGCGGCGGTCGAGCACGAGGAGCAGGGGAGGTGCGGCGGCCTTCCATGGCCACCTCTAGGGCTGCGGCTGCCCTCCACGGCAACCTCTGCAGCGGCAGCACCCTCCATGGCCAGATTGGAGCCGCCGCGCTCCTATTGCCGGCAGCAGTAGCGCCCGCATGGCCACAGCTGCAGCAGCTCGCCAGCTCGTCCGTGCGCCTGCGTGGCCGGGGTTGGTCGACGGTGGTGGCTGCTGCTCAGCAATGGAAGAAGAGAAGAGGAGAAAAGGAGGAGGAAGAAGATGGCATGTGGGGCCCGCGCGTCAGTGACAGGGAGAGGGGTGGACCAAACTGTGGTTTAGGGGCATTGGATGTCCAAAACAAAATTTTCTCTCTCCTCAACCAGCTGCAACCGGTCCGCGGTGTCCTGTGGCCTAATTTCACCGAACCAGAGTATCTTCTGGCAAACTGCTCAAAACAGGGTGCCCGCCAGCTAACGACCATCATTTTGGATGTTCGCCAGACAATTGTCCCTTTAATAATTTGCCCCTCTAGGTTGCAGATTGTTTTGCTTTGATTCGTTACTCTTTTTAGGAGTTAGTAACTTTATGTAAATACTATATAATAAATTTATTATATTCCCGTGATAACAATCCATGCGCATATCATGTAAAAAATTTAGTATATTTTTGGAGCAACAAGTTTAGTATTTCATGGTACGTAGCAACTCAATTATAAATCTCTTAGTATATTTTTACACATAAATTGCTACTGAAATAAAATTCTTTGAAACATAGGTAAGTGTGGTCTAGTTTTGTTCGTCTCGTCACGTAAAATATTTCGGTGCAAATCAAATTGAAAATGGATACATGATTAAATAATAATAATAATTTAAATAAAATATTTTGGTTTCTTGGTTTTAGTGTCGTCTTGGTCCCTAGGCAAGCAGCAGGCTGAGTATGCTGTCGGGGCGCCCGCATGCAGCAGGGTGCGCATGTGTGGGTCACCCATGAGGGGTCGCGCGATGACGTTCTGCGCGGGTCGCGCAATATCTGTGTCCCCGGTGGGTCCCATGGAATTTAGCTTCGGTGTGCCTATTCTTAAGATTAGATAGGTATCTTCCTCTGTTATCATATACCAGATACTGTGATTTTAGCTTCCTCTTTTGCCATTAATTAATATTTTGAGTTAAAATCACGAAAAAACAAAGGAATATTTCTCCGTGCGCAATCACATGTACAAAATCCCCGCAGCTACGTGCGGGGCATTATCTAGTTTATATCGTTAGTAATGTATATTTGTTATGCACTTGGTCCTACAGATCGGTATTCCGTATTGATTTTTCGTACATCGACCGTGTTTGATATAATTCCGTTTGATCTGGTTCGTTTTCGAAATTCTCGATATACGTTAAGCAAACTCCTAACTGTCGTGTTGATTTAAGTTTGTGTGGCCTGCTGAATTGACCAAGTTTCCACCATCTTCCATTCCTGTCTTAATTTTAATGCAGAGCGCACTTGTGTTTAGTGAATTGCTAAGATTGCATGCAGTTGAAATGACTGCTTCATTCTAAGACAGCCATCTGATTTGATAATCAATACCTTATATGATCTGTCCCTGAGAACATAAGAACTAATATGTTGTTAGAAATTGACTTCTTCACATTCTAAGAAATCCCATCAGTTTGTTCACTGATTTGTACACCTTTTCTAGACACATGCACACCTATTTATGCTTTTGCCTATCGAGGGATATGACGTACGGTAGAACTATATCCTTGAGTTTGGTGGTTTCACCAATCAAAGACAGGACAATAGCAACTTTAGCAAGTCCTATTTTGCAATCTGGTACAATTTGCTTTTATTTCTCCAACATGCAAGCTTGTGTATCAATTCATTAAGGGCCGTTTGGATCATTTCGTTCGGAGGATTTGAAACAATAAAGCAAGAAAAGGGATCAATTATATAGATTTGTAGAGAACATATACCATCATCTTCTTTCTTTCAAAAGAGCAGCACTTCAGACTCCGGAGTTGCTCAAAGGCATTTGATGTCACTGTATGTAATATATTGTCGTGCGTTTAGTTGCTTGTTAATGTCAGACACCGGGGTCGTGAGCCATGGTCTCCAGGATGGCACTGGTACCAAGTGCCTGCTGGAGATCGACTTGGAGCCCTCGGTGGACATCGTGGACGAGGCTGCCCTGCTACGGGGTGACCACCTGGGGGAGGCGGAAGAAGAGCCGGAGGACCATCCTTAGCAGCCCTGACCTGCATGTAATTGGATTGTGAAGTTGTTGTATTTTGTGGCGGGCCGTCGCCCCTTAAGAACAGAAAAAAACATGATATTGCAGCCAAGTTGTATGCCGTCTTATTCCCTTGACGTCCTTTTTCCTTTTTAGATTTCCTCTTGGCGTCCGGTTCTTTTTAGGGCCTTGCCGGAGCTTGGTCGGTCGAGCGATGCCACCGCCTTGGTCTTCCTCCCTTCTAGCGCCTCTTCGGTGTCGCGTTCGGAGCTCACGGGATCGAGGGGACGCGGAGATCGCGGCCGCGACCACCATCTCTTCCCCCACGCCGGCGCTTCTTGTCCTTCTTCTCGTTATGGTGGCGGCTGGCCGCGATTACCTTGTCGTAGCCGTCCACACCGCTGTGGTGAGCCTCTTCTCCTGTGCAAGATTTATGAAGTACTTCCAAAGACATTTATACGAAATGCTAATGTTCAATTTGCATGTATCTTTCTTGTTTCTGTTCCTAAATAGTTAAATTACAAAAGGCTTATATAGATTCTGTGTTTATCCATGTTCCACTGTATACAAGTCCTTGGACTAATCACTAATGCATGTGTTGCATCCTGCAAGCGCACCTGGGTGAGCTTTCCAGACCAATCGGTTGCTCGTGTTGTTGCGGCACATGCTGACTGCCAATGCACAGGACCAATGCAAGTAGAACATGTCGTCTGACCGCGCGCTCGCGATTGAATGGAAGAGGCAACGGTGCAGCAAGTGATGGGACGGGTACCCACACTAGAGGATGCGCGAGGCGCTGGAGTGGGTCGTCGCGCGGCACGCCATGCTACAGTCTGCTCTCTGATCAATTGAGGGGGGAGGGCGGAGAGGAGTTTGCGGCGGCTCCGGTGAGAATGGACGAGCGGCTTGTATTAAAGTCGGCTGAAGCTGTTTTATTGTGAGAAAAAAATACTGTAGCTGATAAACTGCCGACGCACGCGTCACGGCTCTCTCTCCATCGGTGTAGTGGCAGGTCGGCCGGCCCAGCGTTCAGGGTCTCAGATTTGGTCGCCCTCAGTCTCTCACCGGAGAGTCAACAGCGCACCGTGCGGCTCTGTGTTCTGCCGATGCTTTCTTAGCCCCTGCCTGAGGCGTGGAGTCGTAGTTGGCAAATAAAATCAAATTATTTTTAACGGGCAAATGATTGGACGAAATGTAAAGGAAACCTGAACTAGACGCGTGGAGGAAGAGAACAGCAGCGCAAAACAAATTCATGATTCTTTTGAGTAACTGCAATAGGTGTATGTGTTCTTTTTTGTTCTCCAGTTTCTGATTTGATTTTTTTTTCTGTGTCCTTTTTTTCTCTTTTTTTCCATGTTTATTCGTTCCGTTTTACAAGCGCTCTAAACTCCCATTCTCCCGTCCCTTCCCATCTCTTTCAATTTGATTTATTTTTCTCACATTTCAAGGAATATAAAAAAACTCGACCCGTGAGGGTACGACGGCCCGGTTATTGTGGTTAGGAAGAAGACATTCTCATGCAGGTCGAAAAAATTCCCGAACCCCTGCCCCACCCATATATACACAGTGGCACCGCAGCTCCCATGAGATTAAGTTGGCGTTAGACCTGTGCTTTGGTATAAGATAATAAATGAGGAAATTTTTTGACAAGCAATATAATAAATGTAAAAAATAAAGAACAAATATGATGAGCTTTTGAACCTTGATCCTTCTCTAAAGATTAAAGATTTTTGAAACGTTACAGGAGTTGGGGAATACGCGATGTATTACTTAGGAACCAATGTTGTGTACATATATGCATGACAGGGAGCTGGGTACGGCAAGCCCATGGGCCGAGGCACATTTACAATCTAACATTCCCCTATAGTCAGAACTGGGAGCACCACGGACATTAAGACTGGACCTGAACACCACAAAGACGGACATCGGTAGCCCCTTGGTAAAGATGTTGGCGTACTGGGATGTCATAGGAACATGTAGAACTCAAACTTCTCAAGGGTGACACGGTCACGAACAAAGTGTAAATCAATCTCCACATGCTTGGTCCGTTGGTGCTGAACGGGGTTTGTGGACAAATAAACGACACTGACATTGTCACATTACACAATGGTGGCCCGTCGAAGAGGACAATGGAGCTCGTGAAGGAGTTGGCGCAATCGGCATGCCTCCGTGACTCCATTGGCAATAGGGCGATACTCGGCCTTTGCATTGGATCTGGAGACTATCGCCTGATGCTTGGAAGACCAGGAAATCAAAGTTGTCACTCAAAAAGGCGCCATATCCTGAGGTGGAACGGCTAGTGTCAAGACAACCGTCCCAATTAGCATCAAAATACACAGTGAAATCAGCATGCGAGTTGCGTAGAAGATGAAAGCCAAGGTCAAAAGTTCCAAAAACATAACGCAGGGTGCGCTTCATGGCAGCGAGGTGAGGTTGTCTCGGATCATGCATAGGCAATATATCAAGGCGCATGAAGGTGAGGTACTGCAGGGCGCTAGCAATACTGCGAAAATATGTCGGGTCAGTCAGCGGGACACCATAGGCAGACATCTTGGCGTGAGTATCAACAGGTGTGCTGCAAGGCTTGTAGTCATGCATACCAGCACGATCCAGAATATCCAACATATACTACCTCTAAGAGAGAAATAATCCATTAGCTCGACGGTCAACAGAGATACCCAGGAAGTGATGAAGAGGACTCATATCTGTCATAGAGAATTCCCGCCGGAGAGCTACTATAACATGCTGAAGGAAACTCTTTGATGAGGCGGTGAGAACAATATCATCCACATAGAGAAGCAAAAAAGTTGTGTCGCCACCACGATGGTAAATGAAGAGAGAAGTGTCAGCATTGGCCTCAACAAAACCAAGGGAGGTGATGTGATGGGCAAAGCGACTGTGCCATGTGCGAGGAGCCTGCTTCAATCCATACAACGACCTGTTCAATCTGCACACATTATTGGGTCGGTAGGAGTCAACAAATCTAGATGGCTGCTCGCAGTAGATAGTCTCAGTCAATGTCCCATGGAGGAAAGCATTCTTGACGTCCAACTGTTAAATGGGCCAAGACTGTAGCTGGCTTGATGACCGGACTGAAAGTCTCCTCATAATCAATCCCGGGTCATTGAGTTAAGCCTCAAAAAACCACCTAGCCTTTTAGTGATTAAGAGAGCCATCAGACAAAAACTTGTCACGACAGACCCATTTATCTGTGATGACATTAACACCAGGCGGACGGGGAACCAAGGTCCAAGTGTCATTGGGCAAGAGTGCATCAAACTCGCCCTGCATCACTGTCCGCTAGTCGTAGTCTGCCAAGGCAGAGTGGAAGGTGTTCGGCTAGGGAGACAGTGTTGTTGTATAAAGATTCAAGTGATCCACTGGCTAAACAAAGCCAGACTTGCCTCGAGTCTACATGCTGTGGTCGTTGACCACGAGCACAATGGACTGAGGTCGCGTAGCGATGGTGCGGCTAGTTCTACTGGCAGCAGCCTGGAACGGTATGTTCGTAGGTGCAGCAGAGCCGGACGTAGTGGAGGTGGTGGCACCGTCTAGGACAGAGCCATGCTCGATGGCGGGTGGCGCGCTGGGTGCTGATGTAGCCGCACCGCCAAAGCCAAAGCCAAGCTCAACCGGGGATAGTGCACTAGGTGCGGGTGAGTGGGCACTAGGCACGGGCGATGACGCTCCCAGTGCCGGTGTGAGAACGCCAGGTGCGAGCAACGGAGGTGCGCCAGGAGGAGTACCTACAACCACAACACTAGGCCCAATGGGCAAAGTGGAAATATCATCATCGTTCAAAAAAATCCAAAGTGGTGGGATCCAAAGGTGAGGTCAACATCTCAGAAAAAGGGAACAAGGACTCATCAAACACCACACATGGCGAGAAATGATGATCCGGTTGGAATGGAGGTTGAGACATTGATAACCCTTGTGATCGGAGGAACAACCAAGGAGGACACACAAGGAGGAATGAGGTGATAATTTGTGGGGAGCTGTGGAGGACAAGTTGGGGTAACAGGCACATCCAAAGATACGAAGATGGATGTTGGATGGATGAATACCGTAAAGAGAAAAAAGGTGTAAGGCTACCGAGGGTCATAGTGGGGTGACAATTGAGGAGGTAGGTGGCAGTGTGGAGGGAGTCAGCCCAACAGATCTGGGGTAGGATACCTTGAAAAAGAAGGCAGCGCACAATGTTATTAATGTTGCGAAGGGCGCGCTCGGTTTTACCGGTTTGCTGAGAAGTATGTGGGCACGACATACTGAGGACGACACCCTATGAGAGGAAGAACATGCGGGCCGAGGAGTGATCAAACTCATAGCCGCACTAGACGGCCTTGATAGGAGTGCCAAACTATGTGCGCACATGGGCAAAAAAGTTAGAAATTGTGGCAAAAGTCTTGGATTTAAGGCAAAGCGGAAATGTCCAAGCATAGTGTGAACAATCATCAATAATAATGCGATAATATTTGTAACCCAACACACTAGCAACAGGGGATGTCCAAAGATCACAATGTATTAAATCAAATTTATTGACAACTCGAGAGGTGGAAGACCCAAAAGGAAGACGAACATTGCGGCCCAATTGGCAAGCATGACATATGTGATCATGTTTGAGTTTATTACACAGGATAGCATCATAGCTAATAAGCTTGGACATAGCTTCAGAGCCGATGTGACCGAGACAACGATGCCACAGGGTGGTGGTGGAGGAAGTAGCGGTAAGTGCGGGTATGCTGTGGGTGCGTGGAAAGAATGGGTAGAGGTCACCCGTGTTATTCCACCTAGCGTTCATGCTCCGTGTTTGAAGGTCCTTCACAGAAAGACCAAAAGGGTCAAACTCTATGGAACAATTATTATTAGTGGTGAACCGAGGTATGAAAATTAAGTTCTTAATAATAATGCTAGGTGAAACTAAAACATTATTGAGAACAAGAGGATGACGCGGTGCAGGAAAAGAGAATGAACCAACAAAAGTAATGGGTAGCAAGGCACCATTGCCTACAATGACAGATGAAGGACCAGACAAGGAGGGAGGCCAAGGAGATGAGAGAATACCAAAGTGGGCGGTCATATGAGATCCGACACTAGAATGAGCATACCACTCGGCGGGGCTAGGTGGCGGCATTAGGGACATCATGTTGAAGTTGTTGATGAGCGATGCCTGCTCCCAAGAACCTCTAGACATGGGGGACCACGGCGTCGATGGTGGTGGTGTCCCAAATGAAGACGCCAAGGACGAGGCTGGCATGGGAGCCCCTCCCCGGCCCATACGCGAAACCCAGGGGCTCTACCGGGTAGTAGGGCCCCAGGTAGGGCACCGTGTTGAACGCTAGCTAGGGTAGTCGTACGTCGTGGATGGGGGCATAGCACGTGGTTGGGGAGACCGCCATAGCTGTGAGGCCACAGCTACACAGTGGTGGACCAAGGGTTAAGTTGTCACAGGCCGAGCCAGGGCCAGACGGCGTGTCGAAGTGCGGAGCCCCACCAAGATGGGGACTACCAAGACCTACGCCGATCTTGCTACCGCATCCATGCATGATGGTGGTAGTTGCATGACCTGGAGGGAGCACCATACCAAAACTAGTAGTGGCTGGTGCACTAGGGCGCAACAGTTGTGGTGATAGTGCCACAACAAATGCCGACGGCGTGGTGGGGGCCATCGTCCACGACGTCGTTGAGGTTGATCTCCTCGAGGAGTAGCAGTGTGTGCGCCCATTGAACGTGGGGAACGGCTGCTGCATCTTCAAGTTAGACACCATGTGACGAAATGTGTTGTTGAGGCTGCGGAGGAGGGTGACAAAATTCGTCGAGCTCAGTGAAGGAGGCGGCCATCATCTCGAGGTGGTAGCAATAGTCTATGATGGAGAGTGTGCCCTACTTGAGGGTGCAGAATTCGATCTCCAACAGTATGGCATGGGACTTGCGCTGCCCGAGGAATTCATCCTCGTGGTAGAGATCCATGCGGCGTGGGCGCTAGCTAGGATCCCGAAGCATCAACGACTATTGCAGGTCATTGGAGACACTGCCATAGATCCAAGAGAGGACGCAACAATCCATGGTGTTATAGGCCGAGCGATTGGGGTAGGAGTCGTCGGAGAGCACGTGATCCTTGAGATTGTACTTGTCGAGGATGAAGAGAAAGAGGGTGCGCCAACGGCCATAGTTATCAGTCGACTTCTCTCAGGTCACACAGGAACGAGGACATTGATGTTGAGGACGACGATCACCTGTGTGTGGAGGGTGGCGTTGGTGGCTTCCTTAGTGGTGAGCTCCCGATCGTGGGCTTCAGTCATGTGGTGAGCCTCCTCCTTTGTGAGTCGCTAGGCCTCCGTAGCTTTGGCGGCATCGTTGTTGGGTGCCATGGCAGCGACTGTGTCACATCCGGCCTAGTTTGGAATTTGGCCCATAGTAGCCCATGTGCATGTTAATGAGATTTGGAGGGTTTAGTCCCACCTTGGTTGTTTAGGGTGGATTAGACTCGACATATAAGGCTTCTAGAGTCCATCCCACCATCCCAGGGTTAATTCTTTTATGTGAAGCGAGGATGAAGGTGTAAGTGGGATGGTTGTAGGTGTGGTTCACTTAGTGTGTAGAGTAAATCTAAGCCATTTGGACTCTGAGGTCTTAGGATCGGCGGCGGTAAGGTTCCTAGCAAGGATCTTTGCGGCAGGAAGACGGCCTCCATCAGCGGCGACTAGGGTTGACGGAAGCGTGGCCACAGAAGCGAACCGTCTCGGATACCATGAAATCGTAATAGGAGTTGGGGAATACGCAATGTATTACTCAGGAACCAATGTTGTGTACATATAGGCACGATGGGGAGCCGGATACAGCAGGCACATGGGCCGAGGCACGTTTACAATCTTCCAAATCATGAAAGCGTAATAGGAGTTGGGGAATACACGATGTATTACTCAGGAACCAATGTTGTGCACGATGGGGAGCCGGGTACGACAACACTACCCTAGATCTTGACATCACTGTCGGTTCAAAAACCCCATTCACTGCCGGATTTTGAACCGACAGTGGCATACCGACAGTGATGGAGGGTTGACATCACTGCCGGTTCTTATAAACTGATACTGATGTAAAACCGGCAGTGATGTGGAAAGTCAAAAAATGCACTGAAAAATAGGAATTTTTTTAGTACCAGGAGAGGTCCCACCGGGCAACTACACGGTCGCGTGATTTTTCACGCGAAAAACGCACGCTTTGCGGCCATCGGTGCTCGAACCCCTAACCTCCTGCGTCGCGTCTTTGGCGCCTAACCACTCCACCTGCAAGCTCTTTATGGCAAAATGAGATGTTCGTCCTAGCCATTTATGTTCATCTTATGTTGAAATGAGTATTTGGGACCCTAAAAGAATTTAAATGAAAAAGTTGTCAACTACAAAGTTTTATAACTTTTCGAGATCTACAACTTTCATTTTGGTAGTTTCTCCATCCGGGGTCGTTTATAAAATTTGAATTTTAAATTTGAGAAATTCAAACGTAGTTTTCAATGACAAGATATTTTCAAATGAAAAAGTTGTCAACTACAAAGTTTCATAACTTTTTGTGGTCTACAACTTTTTGTTTTTGCTGTTTCTCCATCCGAGGTCATTTAAAAAATTCAAATTTTAAATTTTTGAAAATTTAAACATAGTTTTTCTTGACAAGATGATTTCAAATCAAAAAGTTGTCAACTACAATGTTTCATAATTTGTTGGGATCTACAACTTTCATTTTGGTAGTTTCTCCGTTCGAGGTCATTTATAAAATTTGAATTTCAAATTTTAGAAATTCAAACGTAGTTTTCCTTGACAAGATGATTTCAAATCAAAAAGTTATCAACTACAAAATTTCATAACTTTCTGAGGTCTACAACTTCTATTTTGGTAATTTGATCATTTACTCATCCGACATAGTGGTAGTAACATTGTTCACAAATGTTATGTAAATTTTATGAACAATGTTACTACCACTTTATCGGATGAAGAAATGGCCAAAATAAAAGTTATAGATCTTGATAAGTTCTACAACTTTTATGTTTATAACTTTTTCAGTTGAAATCATTTAATATTCCAAAATGACGTTCGAAATTGTTTTTTTTTTAAATTTAAAATTCAAATATATAAAACACAGTCACATGAAAAGATTGATAAAATAATAGCTATAACAAAACAATAAATTGATAGAGCATGATTTTAGAAATTTTTAGAAAAAAAATTATTAAATTTGAAGTTAGTACGAGGGAGAAAGAATAGTTACAAGTTTTAGCCAGAGATTAAAAAGAGAAATCAGAGTTTTTCAATAATTTTAAAATTTAATTTCAATCAGCATTTTGAAGTAGTAAATGATTTCAAATAAAAAAGTTGTCAACTATAAAGTCGCATAACTTTTCGAGATCTACAATTTTTGTTTTGGGTGTTTTTCCATTCGATGTCATTTGAAAAATTCAAATTTTGAATTTTAGAAAATAAACGTAATTTTCGTTAGATCGATGATTTTAAATGAAAATATTTGTACATCCAAATGATCTCAAATTAAAAAAGTTTGATCAACAAAGTTGTAGATCTCGTCGAGTACCACAACTTTGATATAAAGTTCGTCTTCATCGGACATGATATGAGAAACTTATAAAGTTTTCTTGCAGCATATCATTGTCGGTTCAAGCCACGAACTGACAGTGATAGTATCAGTATCGGTTTTTGGCTAAAACCGGCAGTGATGACCCATCATCACTGCCGGTTCTTGGCTAAAACCGACAGTGATATAAATCGACAGTGAAGACTCGAATATCAGTGTCGGTTGGGCTATCCGTGTCCTATCACTATCGGTTTTAGTGAAAAACCAACAGTGATGGCACTGTCGGTTTCGCAAAATTTAGTAGTAATGGGGCCGGCAGTAATGTCCAATTCTATAGTAGTGCAGCGCATGGGCCAAGGCACGTATACAATCTACAATTTTTAATAGTAAGTTAGTAATACACATTTTTATTCTTATTAGTTAGGATAAGGTTAAAACTTGTCACTGTTCAACCGTTGGTTAAACTGTTCAAAAAGTGAACTATGATCTTGAGGTATTTGTTGTCTAGTCCAATAATCTAAATAAGCTTGTCACTGAAATATATGTGTATTCACCCGTGCAATCTCCTATAAGAGGTATAACGTGGAAAATCAAGAGATGAACTCTCATATTAGTCTGTTCGTTTCGGCTTATACGATCGTGGATTATAAACAGCAACAATATTTTTCTCTTACACCAAATCAGCCAGTAATATTTTTGGCTTATAATCCATAATCATTTCAGCCGAAACAAACAAGCTTATAATCCACGATTGTTTGTGGACCTCTCCCGTTATAATGCACGAGCACATTTACTTATTCCGATAAACTGGAAAGCACATTACATACTGACAACCGTACGTAGCACACATGACTCAAAACACGTAAACAAAAACCTAAAAATATTAAAAAAAACACATGTGCCACACAACAAAGCAAACCTTAGTGGCTTATTTTAACTCCGATGGATACTAGCCAACAAATATATTTTTTTTCTTATAATAAATTAGTCAACAAGACTTTCAACCATGGTTTATCAGCCAAATCAACAGAGCATTGATTACTGGGCGGGGGACAGACACAATCATATCGCACAGGCGATCGACTTACAACACCAAATAGGCGGAAACAGCATGGCTTCTTGGACACTCCATGCATGCATGCATGCATGTTGCTCTAAATAATCACAACTTTTTTCTTCCTGCCAGTGTTGGATTCTCACGTCAACGTCATACGGTCTGTTTGTTTTATAGTAAATGATCGTGGATTATTTATTGCTGGCTAGTTTGATATAAGAGAAAAATATTATTTCAGCTTATAATCCACAATCGGATACGAGCAAGCGAACATGATAGCTGTTGACACCGATCCCATGCATCATTAAACGTAGTAATCACTGTCTCTCCGGTGGTCAAAACATCCTCCTGGGAGAAAGAGATAAGAGCAAGGCTAATAATACAGCCGGCTTGCTGGCTGTAAGGTTCCTTGCAGCCTTCTTTCAGTCCACTCATACAGTAGTCAGCTCTTTACAGTTAATACATGGCCCACTTGTCTCTCTCACAGACTTTCTTGGTTCTTGTGCCCAAGCCGACTGTAAGCTTACAGCCCGCTTCTCCTCTCTCTCCTCCCCTCTCTCTTCCACCTCAGTATTTAGTCGGCTTACAACCTGCTATTATACTTGCTCTAAGAGAAAGAAACCCCATAGGTGGTTGTTACGTTTTTACTATTACCTTGGTGCTTGGAGAGGCACAGTAAGTTATTGGGTTCCTTGAAAATTTAACACTGCCTCACTATAAACAGGGGTGTGCCATTTTTCTTCAATTCAATAGAGACTGGCAGACTGCCAATAACATAAAAAAAAGAGAGACTGCCAAACTGGCAAGAGTTTCTCTTCAATACAGACCTTGTTTAGCTGGGTGAAATTTGGGAATTTGGCTATTGTAGCACTTTCGTTTTTATTTGGCAATTAGTATTCAATCATGGACTAATTAGGCTCAAAACGTTCGTCTCGCGATTTCCAACCAAACTGTGCAATTAGTTTTTTTTCCATCTATATTTAATGTTCTATGCACGTATCGCAAGATTCGATGTGATGGGTACTGTAGCATTTTTTGGAAAAACTTTTTGAAACTAAACAAGGCCACAGAGGTAGCAACAGTAGTACTGGAGTGCCATTATTATTATTTTAAATAAACAGGGAAAACACATTACATACGATGACAATCGTACATAGCACACATGACTCGAAACATGAACACCAAAAACCGAAAACAAAAAAGATACATGTGCCACACACAACAAGCAAGAACCGGTACCGTAGTGCGTGGCTTATTTAACTCCGAGCGATACTAGAGTACTGGACAGGACAAACACACAATAGCACGCGCGATCGACTTACAACACACCAAATAAGCAAGGAAACATGGCTTGGACACTCCATGCATGCATGCATCTTGTTGTAACTATATAATCAGAGTTTTTCTTCCTTCGAGTGTTCGATTTTCACGTCATAGCTGTTGACACCACGGTAGATCCCATCATTAAACGTAGTAAACACTGTCTCTCCAGTGGTCATATCATCCTCCTGGGAGTAAGAGAAGGGAACCTCGCAGGTGGCCTGTGCTGCCACCACGCTTACTTTTACCTTGGTTCTTGGAGGCACAGTAACTTCATACTCTGTGTTGTTCTCCTCCGTGACCTGTTTGGACTCGCCCCAATTGTACGAGGCACTAAACTCACTTTCAATCTCAACCTTCTCACTTGCAACTTCTGGGACTCCAGCTTCAATGGTGGTTCTGACACCAAACATCATGGAGACACAGGAGTCCCACTTACTTTCCTTGGTGAGAGTATACTTGAGGCCTAGCGTCATCTTGTCCTCTCTGCTGCCATGGTTAACTGCCTCCCTAGAAGTCAGAGCGATGATCTTCTTGTCATGAATCTTAGCCTCCCTGGTGTGGTACACGTCGTTGAAAATCTTCCGAGAAAGAACAGCTTCTTCCACTGTCAGGTATGTCTCTGGGGCCATGTAGTAAGAAGAGGCGTTGATGCAACTTTGTTTGTGATGGGTGATCAACCTGCGGCAATAGAGGCCGTCACTACGTAAAAAACGGTTTGTAGCAACGGGACAAATTTTTTATAAGGGCGGCTGGTGATGGAGCCGCCCCTACAGTGGCGTGCTCGGGAGCCCAGAGGCCAGCCGCCCCTACAAATGGAACAGCAGGGGCGGCTGGTCATACGAGCCGCCCCTACAAATGGGTCAGATTTGTAGGGGCGGCTCACTCACCAGCCGCCCCCGGTATTGCTATTTGTAGGGGCGGTCGGTGATTGAGCCGCCCCTACAAATGCCCTCGTATAAATACCTCCGATTTGTAGGGGAGGCTCTATCACCGGCCGCCCCTACAAATGTCCCACATATAAAGCAAACTGTAGCACCTTCTTCCTCCTCGGGTCTAATATGATCTCGCTAGGGTTTGTTCCCGATCTTTCGATGAGAGGTGTGGGATAACTCGATTGATGGGTGGAGACGACGTTCACGGCCCGACTACAGCCTTCCAAGCTGCGCCTTAGCAACCGATACACCACCTCCAATGGCTACCGCGATCTTGTGGAGCGCGTCACCCGGCCACTAGGGCACTCGTCCTGCAAGCAATCGAAGAACTAGCAAGAACAAGTATAGCAAGTACTGAATTACTAGATGTAGATGAAAGTTTCAAACTCAATCTCAATTAAGGTGGGGTTCCGAAGACAAGAAGACGGGCCGCTGATCCAGCATGCGCGCTTACAAGCAAGTAGCGAGAGCTAAACTTGATCTAAACAAAACCCGACTATTCTTGGTGGCGGCTAAGGAGTATATGAAGGTGGAAGGACGACCACCAGGGTGTTGGGGTCGTTCTCCAACCCTAGGACGTGTCCCTAATGGACCCAACTTGATACACGGCCCATTGGACCAAACTAAGGTGACGCAGCACCTTTGGACAGACAAGCTCTCAGTTGTAATTCAGTCATTGCGGCCGCCTCAAAACAGATATGGACTTGATTCTAGATCCATACGAAAATAGACTTCATAAGGATTCTATGAAGTACTTGAACTCCCCAATCCGAGTCCGTATGCGACCGTGGTGACCATCACAAGTTGGAGCTATCCTGGAGTCCTAATTCAGCCTCCGTGAATCCTTGTCCCTTTGGTCCTCTCCCTGGTTCCTAACCAAAACAAGAGTGCACGCGTCTCCATGGTCTAAATATGATGGACAGGAACTCAAGAGTGAACTTACTTGATGATTAATGTGACGAGCACGGGCACGAGTAATAGGATCAGAAACTGGTACTCGTGTCGGCATGGATGTATCGTTGGTGTTGATGTCCTCATCATCCTCCCCTTCTTGCATTTGAGGCCTCCTCGACTCAAGCTCGTCTTCTTCTCCCAAATATGGCTTCAAATCTGCAATGTTAAATGTGGGACTAACCCCAAATTCTGCAGGCAGATCGAGTTTATATGCATTATCATTAATTTTCTCTAACACTTTAAATGGTCCATCAGCCCTAGGCATCAATTTAGACTTTCTGAAATCAGGAAACCTATCCTTTCTCAAGTGCAACCAAACTAAATCTCCAGGTTCAAATATTAGTTCCTTTCTACCTTTATCACCAGCAAACTTATATTTAGCATTCATACGCTCTATGTTTTCTTTAGTTGTTTAATGCAGTTTTAACATCAATTCAACACGCTTAGTAGCATCAAAATTTAGTTTTTCAGAAGATGGCAAAGGCATCAAATCAATAGGAGCACGAGGCAAGAAACCATAGACAATCTGAAATGGGTTCATCTTTGTAGTAGAATGCAACGAACGATTATAAGCAAATTCAATATGAGACAAACAATCTTCCCACATCTTAATGTTCTTCTTTAAAACAACCCTTAACATAGTAGACAAAGTTCTATTGACAACTTCAGTTTGACCATCGGTTTGGGGATGACATGTAGTAGAAAACAAAAGCTTAGTCCTCAGTTTTCCCCATAAAGTCTTCCAAAAATGACTAAGAAATTTAGCATCACGATCAGAAACAATTGTGTTGGGCACACAATGCAAACGAACAATTTCTTGAAAGAACAAATCAGCAATATGAGTAGCATCATCCGTTTTATGATAGGGTATGAAATGTGCCATCTTAGAAAATCTATCAACAACCACAAACACACTATCATGTCCCTTCCTAGTCCTTGGCAAACCCAACACAAAATCCATAGAAATATCTTCCCAAGGAGCACTAGGAACAGGTAGAGGCAAATACAAACCATGTGGATTTAACCGTGACTTAGCCTTTTGACATGTCATGCAACGAGCAACAAACCTCTCCACATCTCTTCTCATCTTTGGCCAAAAGAAATGACCAGCAAGTATGTCCTCCATTTTCTTAGCTCTAAAATGCCCCATCAAGCCACCTCCATGCGCTTCCTGCAGCAACAACAAACGAACAGAGCTAGCTGGAATGCATAGCTTGTTAGCTCTAAACACAAACCCATCACTAAAGATGAATTTGTTCCAACCTTTCCCATCTTTACAATGCAGCAACACATTTTTAAAATCAGCATCATTAACGTATTGGTCCTTAATTATTTCTAATCCAAAGATTTTGTAATCAAGTTGATTCAGCAAGGTATATCTCCTAGATAAAGCATCAGCAATAATATTCTCTTTTCCTTTCTTGTGCTTAATAACATAAGGAAAAGATTTAATAAATTCAACCCACTTAGCATGTCTACGGTTCAATTTCCTTTGACTACGAATATGCTGCAAAGACTCATGATCAAAATGAATAACAAACTCTTTGGGCCACAAGTAATGCTGCCATGTTTCTAATGTGCGAACAAGAGCATACAATTCCTTATCATATGTAGAATAATTTAGAACAGGCCCGCTCAATTTTTCACTAAAATACGCAACAGGTTTGCCTTCTTATAACAAAACACCACCCAGTCCAATTCCGCTAGCATCACATTCAAGCTCAAAAGTCTTATTAAAATCAGGAAGTTGGAGGAGAGGTGCATGTGTCAACTTACCTTTCAGCATATTGAAGGAATTCTCTTGTACTTTGCCCCAACTAAAAGGCACTCCCTTCTTTGTAAGCTCATTCAAAGGTGTAGCAATGGTACTGAAGTCCTTCATAAATCGGCGATAGAAACCAGCAAGTCCTAGGAAACTCCACACTTGTGTGATAGTCTTTGGTACAGGCCATCCATGTATAGCTTCTACCTTGGCTTGATCAACCTCAATTCCCTGTGGAGTCACAACATAGCCAAGAAAAAGACACTCGATTGGTGCAAAAGGTGCACTTCTCAAGGTTACCAAATAAACGTGCATCTCGTAAAGCATTAAAAACAGCACGTAAGTGATCAAGATGTTCATCCATAGATTTGCTGTAAATCAATATATCATCAAAGTAGACTACAACAAATTTTCCAATGAAAGCACGCAGAACCTCGTTCATTAACCTCATGAAGGTACTAGGTGCATTAGTTAACCCAAAAGGCATGACTAACCACTCATATAAACCAAATTTAGTTTTGAAAGCAGTTTTCT
Organism: Miscanthus floridulus; assembly: GCF_019320115.1. Classification (NCBI taxonomy): domain Eukaryota; kingdom Viridiplantae; phylum Streptophyta; class Magnoliopsida; order Poales; family Poaceae; genus Miscanthus; species Miscanthus floridulus. The sequence goes on along the minus strand of NC_089593.1, from coordinate 28,659,472 downwards.
ATTCATCTCCCAATTTCATATGAATCTGGTGGTACCCACTTCGCAAATCAACTTTGGAAAACACAATAGCACCACTCAGTTCATCAAGCATATCATCCAATCATGGAATAGGGTATCGATATCGAATGGTGATATGATTAATAGCTCTACAATCAACACACATACGCCATGTTCCATCTTTCTTAGGCACTAAAATGATAGGAACAACACAAGGACTAAGGGACTCACGCACATAACCTTTGTCGAGTAGTTCTTGCACTTGTCGCTAAATTTCCTTCGTTTCTTCCAGATTAGTCCTGTATGGCGCACGGTTTGGCAAAGATGCACCAGGAATAAGATCAATTTGGTGCTCAATCCCTCGTATTGGTGGCAGCCCCGCTGGTATCTCACTTGGAAAAACATCCGAAAACTCCTGCAAAATGTTAGCAACAGCAGAGGGCAAAGAATGCTGTATATCGTGAACTGAAATCAAAGCACCCTTGCATACCAAAGCATAGGCAACAGAAGTGGAAGCAACCAATTCATTAATATCAGATTTAGTAGCAAGCAAGCAATGTCCTTTCAATCTTATCTCATCTTTGTTACTACTAACAGATTTGACATTTTTATCGATCTCAGATTTAGTTTTCTTAGCTTTAGCAACATCATCACGCACAATAGCTTCAGGAGACATAGGAAGCAAAACAATTTTCTTATCATGGTGTATGAGAGAATACATATTTGATCTACCATGATGCATACAATCTGTATCAAATTGCCATGGTCTACCTAGCAGAATATGACAAGCTTCCATAGGCACAACATCACACTCAACAACATCATGATATGATCCTAAAGCAAAATGAATTCGTACCAATCTCGTTACCTTAACCTTACCACTATTGTTGAGCCATCGAATGTGATATGGATGTGGGTGCAGTTTGGTTGTAAGTGCAAGCTTCTCTACCATATCGCTGCTAGCTAAGTTGTTGCAGCTACCTCCATCAATCATCAAATGACATGAACGCTCTTTAATGACACACTTTGTTTGGAACAGTGTATGCCACTGATTTTGCTCTACCTTCTCCATTTGTGCACTAAGCACACGCTGCACAATGAGGCTCTCATAATGATCTGCATCCTCTGCACCAATCTGCTCTTCTGTTTGTTCCTCACTTCCTACATGGTCAGCAGCAAGCAAAGCAAGTGTATCTTCATCAAAATCACTAGCAGAGGAATACTCACCATCATCTTTGACGACCATAACACGCTTGCTTGGACAGTCACGCATCACATGTCCATATCCCTTGCACCGGTGACACTGAACGTCTCTTGTTCTACCTGTAGATGCCATGGATGAAGCACTCGCAGCAGGCTTTTGGGTCGTCTTTGCCACTGAATTTGCGGAAGTAGCACGAGGTTTGTTGCCGGATGATGGCATAGGAGCACGTGTAGTTGGAGTAGTAGTCATGTGGGGCTACCATGAATTAGTTTTCCCTATAGAAATATTATTCTTGGCACAGGCACGTCTCCCCTGCACTTCCCTTTCAGCTTTACAAGCAAGATGAAACAAACGGGTTACGTTAGTGTATTCTTTATACGCAAGGATGTCCTAAATTTCACGATTTAACCCACCCAAAAATCTTGCCATAGCAGGTTCCTCATCCTCATCTAAATTACAATGCAACATACCCATTTGCAATTCTTGATAATATTCTTCTACACTTTTAGCACCCTGTCTCAGTTGTTGCAATTTATTTAACAAATCATGTGCATAGTAAGAAGGAACAAATCTGGTCCTCATGATTCATTTCAAAGCATTCCAAGTTCGTGGTATGTTATTAGGATTTTTCTTGCCATATTCTATCCACCAAACAGTAGGAAAATCAGTAAATTCACTAGTAGCAGCCCTAACACGTGTATTCTCAGGAAATTCGTGACATGCAAACTTTTGATCCCAAGTAATGTATGCATCAGGATCATATTTACCATCAAAAGGAGGTATCTTAAATTTTATCTTACTAAAAGCATCATTATTATTGGGTACCTCACGTCGGCGGTGACCACCCATACCTCTACGATTATGGCATAGGCGACGCCGGTCACGAGTGTCATGAGCATCATGTTCAGTATCAGCAGTATAATCATCATCATAATTATCTTCGAGTCGCTCTTCATCCTTGTTGTCTTCATTATGCTGCTCTTTGTCTTTCGTGTGGAAGTCATCAAAATGCTTCAGAAGAGCAGCAAGGCTTCTGTCCATACGGGCAACAGATGCCTCCAATCCTGTAAGCTTGGTGGTGGAGGCAAGTTGGGTGGCCTCCAATTACCCAATCTTGTCATTGGTCACCTGTAAATCTTGATCAAGTCCTTCTGTATGTAGCTGCACTTGCCTTGTAAAATTTTGAATGATGCCCTTGGTGCGAGGAGATTGTGGCCTCTTGTTAACATCCTCTGATCCTGACATGGTTTAAAAGACAAGGGCAACAAGAAAACAGGTGAAGAAATAAAAGCCCTACAGCTATTAGGATGTAGCTACTGCAAGGCGCTCACTCTCAACCTGTTACAAAAGCTCTTACCAATTCTTACCTTGCTCAACAGGAGGGAACGGCAACCAACAAGTCTGCAACCATGGAATGAAGTGTATCAGTGCCGCAACAACAATACCTGTCAAGCTGTAGTCGAAATATGTGGAGCTGTAGGTGGGTTGAAGCAAGAAAGTACTAGCACCACGTTAGTCACAAAAGCAAGCTGAATAATCGTTCAACGGTGGTACTATGCTGGTCCTAGCCTAGACCATGCTAGAGGCGCGAGCCTGGGCACAAAGGATGTCACAACACACCACCAGAAACAATGGAGAAACACAACGGACAACCCCCTTTTTTTCCTGTTTTTTTTTCTTTTTCTCTTTTTTTTTCTTTTTTTTCTTTTTCTCTTTTTTTCAGGGGATCCTCAAAACTGATTATATAAACAAAAAGACTTCACAGGAGTCACACACCACACAAACTTTTTCCGAAGGACAGGGGTATTCCGGTAAAAAAAGACGTGGAGAGTTTGAGTCACACACCACTCTCTCTCTCTCTCTCTCTAGAGTAAAACCGAGCCAAAACATATATGCAGGACGTGGAGAGTTTGAGTATAAGTTAGGCTACTGCTGCACAAAGATGTACTCAGATTCGGACTCACAATAGCAACTAGGCAGCTGTCAATTCGGACTAAAAACCGGTTCCAACTCGAACTCAACACCACGTGGGATTTGGTCTCAAACTCAGATTCCTATTCGGTCTTGAACACAAGGATGTATTCGGATTCAGCCAACAGAAGGTTTATATGTGAGCACACGGCTGTGACTAGAACGGGACAAGAACTCAAAACTCTAAAGGACAAAAACTAAGACCAGCAACTCAACACAACCGATGTAGCCGACGACTCAACAAGCCCTAACTACGCAGTGCTAGCAAAGGCTCAAAGGGTTTATAAGATCACGGGTAAAACTAATCTACTATATTTTTTTTGGCTTTTCTGGACTATAGGAAAAATTAGAACAACGAAGGATTGGAAGACTCTCACCGATAAACGTTGCTCTGATTACCAACTAATATGATCCCGCTAGGGTTTGTTCCCGATCTTTCGATGAGAGGTGTGGGATAACTTGATTAATGGGTGGAGACGACGTTCATGGCCCGACTACAGCCTTCCAAGCTGCGCCTTAGCAACCGATACACCACCTCCAATGGCTACCGTGATCTTGTGGAGCACGTCACCCGACCACTAGGGCACTCGTCCTGCAAGCAATCGAAGAACTAGCAAGAACAAGTATAGCAAGTACTGAATTACTAGATGTAGATGAAAGTTTCAAACTCAATCTCAATTAAGGTGGGGTTCCGAAGATAAGAAGACGGGCGGCTGATCCAGCACGCGTGCTTACAAGCAAGTAGCGAGAGCTAAACTTAATCTAAACAAAACCTGACTATTCTTGGTGGCGGCTAAGGAGTATATGAAGGTGGAAGGATGACCACCAGGGTGTTGGGGTTGTTCTCCAACCCTAGGACGCGTCCCTAATGGACCCAACTTGATACACGGCCCATTGGACCAAACTAAGGTGACGCAACACCTTTGGACAGACAAGCTCTCAGTCATAATTTAGTCATTGCGGCCACCTCAAAACAGATATTGACTTGATTCTAGATCCATATGAAAATAGACTTCATAAGGATTCCATGAAGTACTTGAACGCCCCAATCCGAGTCCGTATGCGACCGTGGTGACCATCACAAGTTGGAGCTGTCCTGGAGTCCAAATTCAGCCTCCGTGAATCCTTGTCCCTTTCGGTTTTCTCCCTGGTTCCTAACCAAAACAAGAGTGCACGCATCTCCATGGTCTAAATATGATGGACAGGAACTCAAGAGTGAACTTACTTGATGATTAATGTGACGAGCACGGGCGCGAGTAATAGGACCAGAAACGGGTACTCGTGTCGACGTGGATGTATCGTTGGTGTTGATGTCCTCATCAGGGTCACTCACTCCAACCCGTGAACGAAAGGTGGGGAGGCCTTGGGCACCTCTCAAAAATTGCTCTACTAAGGGAGAAGGTTTTGGTCTCAAATCCTTTAGTAGAGAGGTTGTAAACGGTAAGAAAATGCTATTCCACACTTTTTTTTGAAGTTTTAATGGTTGGTTAGTGAGTAATTAGAGTTTTGCTTTTCTCTCTCTTCTATGGCGCTTAAGCTACTTATGAAGCAAATTAGACCCAAGTTTTGAATGTACTAGGGTAAATTAGGGAGGGGAGCAAGATCATACCCTTATTTGGTCCATGCTTCTTGATTTTAGTGAACAATTACTTAGTTTTATGGATGTTTCATGTGCATGTAGATCTAGATCTAGGGTTTGGTTTTTTTATTAATTTTGGCTTTGTAAATTTGTGTTTGATGAAATTAGACTAGGGTTTGCATGAAAGATATTGGGTAAAATATAATTGTTGCTAATTGTTGTCTTAGAAATTGTTTATTGTAATCAACAAATATGTATTTTAATTATTTATGGATAAATGGGCCATTAATTAATTTTCTTCTACCATGGTGTGTTTGTATGTTTCATGTAATTATATTTGATTTATATTCATATATATCTGAAGTATATACAATTATTCTCAAGTAATTATTACTTTGATTCATTTTTATATATATCTGAATAAGTAGTCCTTTATATTTGTTTTGTTGTTGTTGTAAAAGATGGAGTACAGGAACTCTTGGATGTATGGTTCGTTAAGGTTCAAGGCAGGTTTCCGTGAAGAGGTGGATAAATTTATTGAGGCCGCAAAGAAGCATGCAACGACATTGATAGAGAATAAGGATACAATTATTTGTCCCTGTAAAGATTGCAAGAACCGTACGGCATGGACATATGTGACTATCATCAGATCACATTTGATTATGCGAGGATTTGTTGAGGACTATACAGTGTGGATTCATCATGGTGAAACAGTTATTGTTAACGACGAGGATGAGGAGGAATACGATGATGAAACCATAGAATCCCTGTCCCAATATTTAGCAGAGCTTGATGCATGAATGGATTTGGAGTTTGGCAATGAACAAGGTGATGATGCTGGTGGTTGGGATGGTAACGACGAAGGTGGTGCCAATAATGATGGTGGAGCACGTGTCGGGGATAAAGATGATTTGGAGGACATGATTCGAGCCCTTGGACCAGAGATTTTACTAAATAGCCCGAAAGGTCTAGAAAATTTGGAAAGGGTGACAAAAGCATCGAAGGAGACTATGTATGGTGTTGAAAAGGGTTGTCCGACATATTGGACATCGCTATGTTTTGTGCTTGAGCTACTCATCCTAAAGGCTAAGTACGGCTGGTCAGACTATAGTTTCAATGATCTATTGCATCTCCTATCATGGGTGCTGCCACAACCAAACTCAGTTCCTACCAACACATACCAAGCAAAGAAGGTCATAAGTCCATTGACAATGGGGGTTGAAAAAATCCATGCATGCCCCAACCATTGTATACTTTTTCATGGCGAAATGTTCAAGTCACTGGATAAATGTCCCCGGTGTGGGGCCAGCAGGTACAAGAACAATGACCTTTACGGTGGGGACGAAGCCTCCATGGGGAAAAAGAGGAATAAGAAGGGTACAAAAAGGTGGTACAAGAATCTCAGACCCCAGAGGACACTCCATCAGGCAACGATGCAAAGCAGAGAATAATTCCTGCCTTGGTAATGTGGTACCTGCCAGTGACCAACCGCTTGAGACGTATCTTCCTAAACCCTAAAGAAGCCGCACTCATGACATGGTGGGATGATGAGCGCAAGGTGGATGATGATAAGATTGCACACCCAGTTGATTGTAGTCAGTGGCAAAGGTTCGATGAGAAGCATAAAGAATTCAGTGATGACCCAAGGAATGTACGGTTTGGCTTGAGCACTGATGGAATGAATCCCTTCAATGAGAGGATGAGCGGCCACAACACTTGGCCAGTGATCTTGACCATGTACAACATCCCAATGTGGTTGTGTCAGAAGAGAAAGTACCTTCTCCTCACTATTCTTATTTCTGGCCCTAAACAACCAGACATTGATATAGACGTGTTCCTTGAGCCTTTGATGCAAGAAATGGAGAGGCTATGGAGGCATGGGGAGCCGATGTACGATGCGTTCTGAAAGGAGGACTTCATATGTAGAGCAATAATATTTGTTACTACCAATGATTACCCTAGTGATCTTGACCATGTACAACATCCCAACGTGGTTGTGTCAGAAGAGAAAGTACCTTCTCCTCACTATTCTTATTTTTGGCTCTAAACAACCAGACATTGATATAGATATGTTCCTCGAGCCTTTGATGCAAGAAATGGAGAGGCTATGGAGGCATGGGGAGCCGATGTACGATGCGTTCCGAAAGGAGGACTTCATATGTAGAGGAATAATATTTGTTACTACCAATGATTACCCCACGTTGTTTGCTTTGTCCGAACAGATCAAAGGGAAGACGGGATGCTTGGTTTGCTTGGATGGTACTACATGGGTGTACCTGGATGCATCCAAGAAGATAGTTTACCTAAGGAACCGACGCTTTTTAAAGACAAGTCACAAGTACCATAGCAAATTATTGTTTAGATTTTATGACAACACCCTAGAGATTGAACCCCCTCTGGAGAGATGTCATAACAGAGAACACGTGTATAGAATGGTGAAAAACATTCATGTCATCTATGGAAAGAAGAATCTAGATGGGACGAACAGAGATAGAAGCACACCTCCTGTCGAAGGCATACCTTTCAAGAAACAATCGATCTTCTTTTAGTATCTGCCTTATTGGCCAGACTTGGAGGTTCCCTATGCCATTGATGCTATGCACGTGCAGAAGAATGTCTTTGAGAGTCTCATTGCTACCTTGATGGACATAGGCAAGTCAAAGGATGGTCTAAAAGCACGGAAAGACATGGTGCAGCTAAACGTGATGCCACAGCTTCACCCGGTACCTCAGGCTAATGGAAAATACACTCTGCCCGCGGCGTGCTTCAACCTAACACCAGACGAGAAGAGAGCTATATGTACTTTCCTGAGGGGGGTCAAAGTCCCCACTGGATTTTTAGCAAATGTGAAGAAGCTAGTGTCGATGAAGGACTTGTCAATAACACACTGCAAGGCTCACGATTGTCATGTGATGCTGACAGTGTTTCTACCTATTGCAATCAGGGCTATAAAGCCAGAGTTCTTGAAAATGGCCATCACTCGCATGTGCTACTTCTTTTCGAAGATTTCACAGAAGACGATTGGCAAGCAAGAGCTGAGTGACCTACATGAATTTGTGGTGGAGACACAAAACCAACTAGAGATGTGTTTACCTCCTGCTTTTTTAATATAATGCCACATCTCATGATTCACATGGTTCATCAGATACAGGAGATGGGCCCTTGCTTCTTGCATGAAATGTGGTCCTACGAGCGGTTCATGTCGGTTCTATGTCGATACATGCTTAATCGAGCATATCTAGAGGGCTCCATTATAGAGGGTTACAATACTGAAGAAGTCGTCGAGTGTTGTCAAGAGTACCTAAAAGTTACAGAAAGGGATTGGTAAACCCGATTCTCGTCACAAGGGTAGGCTGGCTGGGAAGGGCACTAGTGGTAGAAAAGTGTTCATCGACCATGATTACAAAGAGGTGAGTCGGGCACATTACAGTGTATTGCAGAGTACACAACTGATGCAACCATACATTAATGAACACTTGGCTATCATTATTGCAGAGAGAAATGGTCATTCGGATGATTGGGTCATAAAACAGCATAAGCAACAACTAACTACATGGTTGAAGGACCAAAACATACCACCTAAAGAAACCATAGACTCTATTACCATCAGTAGGTTGGCAGAGGGGCCATCGAGACAAGTGATATCTTGGAATGCTTATGACATCAATGGGTATACGTACTATACCCACACAAAGGATAGTAAATATGTGAACCAAAACAACGACGTTCGAATAGAGGCTCTCAATGGATTGGGGCGAAAGATCCAATACTTTGACATCATTGAAGAGATATGGGAACTTGACTATGGAAGGGATATAACGGTGGCCCTATTTTGATGCTGCTGGATCAAACAACACCAACTGAACGAGATCGGATTGAGAGTCCTGGACCTCGAGAATCTAGGCTACCAAAATGACCCTTGGGTGCTCGCTTCACATGTCGCACAAGTTTTCTATATGTCTGACCCACAAAGTAACCTCCCCCCGAAGAAGACAAAGCACGTGGTTGCCTTCGGAAAACAACGCATTATCAGAGTTGATGGCGTGGATGATGTTGAAGCTTACAATAACTACAATGAGATGTCTCTATTCATAGACTTTCCTAAGAAGATCAGTATTGTGAAAAAGAACCTACCCAAAGACATATTGCTATGGGAACGAAAAGGTGTCAAGGGGAAAGTCGTTATAGCAGGCTAGCTAGTTGTTGAACATGGAGTGTTTGTGTAAGTGTGTGTTTGTAAGACTTCATTTATGCATGCGTGTGAGACTATATATTTATGTATGTGTGTAAGACTATATATTTATGTATGTGTGTGAGACTACATTTATGCATATGTACTACCCTGTGCAACATCCAGATGAATCTATTTCAACATCCACTTTATTACTACTAAAACTTTATGAAATCACTTAACACTTTATGAAATGAAGAAATGACCAAAATAAAAGTAGGAGATAGTGATGTGTTCAACAACTTTTATATTAATCACCGTTACAGCTGAAATCATTTAGTGGTTGAAAATCAGGTTTTGAAGCTATCATTTTCTAAAATTCAAAATTTGAACTGTTCAAATTTTATCAAATAAAAAGGTGACCAAAATAAAAGTTGTAGATAGTGATATGTTCAACAACTTTTATATTCATCACCTTTACAACTGAAATCATTTAGGGGTTGAAAATCAGGTTTCAAGCTGTCATTTTCTAAAATTCAAATTTTGAATTGTTCAAAATTAGTGACAAAGATAGATGACTAGACTAAAATGATAGAGCATGATTTTAGAAAATTTTAGGAAAAAATACTATCACATTTGGAGTTAGTATGAGAAAGAAAAACTAGTTACAAGTTTTAGCCACAGATTAAAAAGAGAAATCACACTTGTTCATCATTGATCATCATGAACAGTTGTGATTTTTCTTTTTAATCTCTGGTAAAATTTGTAACTAGTCTTTCTCCCTCGTACTAGCTCCAAATGTGATGATTTTTTTCCTAAAATTTTCTAAAATCATGCCCTATCAAGTTACTGTGTTGATTTGGTCATTCTTTTCATTTGACAAAGTTTGAGCAATTTAAATTTTCAAATTTAAAAAATGACAAGTTCTAACAAGATTTTCAACCATTAAAAGATTTCAGCTGAAAAAGTGATAAATATCAAAGTTGTATAACTCATCAAGATCTACAGCTTTTATTTTGGTTATTTTTCATCTGACAAAGTGATAGTAAACATTATTCACAAATCAATATGTCTCTCGTATAGTTCATGAAACTATGAGTCATATGTGAATTTGTGAACAATATTTACTAATATTTTGGCACATGAAGAAGTAACCAAAAAAAAAGTTGTAGATAGTGATGAGTTCAACAACTTTTATGTTCACGACTTTTATTGTTGAAATCATTTAAGGTTTCGAAATCTTGTTTGAAGTTGCCATTTATTAAAATTCAAAATTTGAACTATCCAAATTTGGTCAAATGAAAATATTATCAAAATAAAAGTTGTACATATTGATGAGTTCTACAACTTTGGTATTCATGAGTTTTTCAGCTGAAATCATTTACTCTTTCAAAATATTGTTTCAAGTTGAAATTGTTTGAATTTTAAATTTTGAATCGTTTAAACAAAGTCACATGACAAGATGACCAAAATAAAAGTTGTATATGTTGATGAGTTACACAACTTTTATGTTTACAATATTTTCATTTTAGGTCATTTAATGTCCTAAAATTGTAGTCAAAGTTTTAAAATTCAAATTTTTAAAATTCAAATTATAGTCACATGACAAGATTGAGTTATGTTTATAACTTTTATGACTACAATTGTTTTTATATATATTTGTGCATATATAGAATAATACAAAATATTATATACATTTACTTTGTATTTTTGTGATTTCAAAAATACAGAATTAATAATTTAATAAAATAGAAATGCATTTATAGGGACGGCTAGATCAGGAACCGCCCCTAAAAATGCATTTGTAGGGGCGGCTGGATCAGGAACCACCCCTAGAAATGCATTTTTAGGGTCGGCTGGTTCAGGAACCGCCCCTACAAATCGTCCTGAGTATAAAAACAAGGGCGCATGGGTGAAAATGTGTTGGGCGCTCTCTTCTTCCTCCCGACGTCATCAGGCTGCCCAAGTCACCCTTGTCCTCCTCGGCGGTGGCCGGCCCTCCGCATGGCGGCAGCCACCCTTGTCCTCCTCTTCCTTCTCCTCCTCCTCCTCCTGGTCCTCCACCACTCCCCTTTCTCCACGCGACGTAAGGCAGCGGGTCGCAGCGGCACGAATGACAGCCTAGGGTGTGGTGCGCGGTGTCCTCCTCACCTCCTTGCCGGTCGCCGCCCTCCACCTCCGCCTGGTGCGCCATACACCTCCTCGTTCCCTCATCTACGACCAGGTGGCAGCGGTGGGTCGTGGGTTTAGGTGTGGGCACGGGTGCAGGCATGACCAGGTGGCAGGCGGCGGCGGTGGCGGCGGTGGCCGGGTGGGTGTGGGCGGCCTCCTTCTATGACCTCACGCACCGAACACGCGCGCTCGTCTAGCCGTGGGTCACACGCCGGGTGCATGCCAAGACGGCTCACGCTTGATACAGGTATGTCCTCCGTCTCATCCTTGGTCTCATCCCCTCCTCTATCCCCTTCTCCTCAGCCCGTTTCCCTTGTTAGGGTTTGATGATGATTGATTGAGCCGCCAGCCCCGTGGATATGTGTTGATGATGATTGATCTTTTTACTTGCATGGGCTAGTCTTAGATGCTTATTGCTAGATTGTTCTATCTGCATTGTTCGCATAATATTTTTCTTAGAGCAATAGGGATTGTAGGTACGCAGATCCATATCTGTTCTTTAGGCTGACACAACATTCGTATAACTCTCTCATCAATGTTGCAGATGATTTGAGCATACATTGTACTAGGTTGTCTGTTCTTAGGTTATTACCTTAAGCACTTCTTATGCCGACATTACAGTAGCTCTGATGTTGAAACATCACCAACTTGGACAGCCGGATGGCAGCGTCATTTGCCGACAAGTTACAAGTTACGATGACTTCCACAGTGGATCGTCCCAAAAGTTGGAGCCCCTCCACTTTCACGTACCCCAAAAGGATCCAGAGCGAGAGCGGCCACATCACTCGCATTTACATGCCAAAAACACGCTCAATCGCTGCCACCAAACCAAAACGGCACCTAGGCCCCAACAAACCGACACATAGTTACGCTGCTGGTGGAGTGCACGCCCAGGACGATCCACTGTGGAAGTCGTCATAACTTGTAACATGTCGTAACACATAGTTCTCTACTCTAGGTACCTCAAGTTCAAATGCTTTCTCATTGACCTGCTCTAGTAGCTTAGTGTGAGACTGGAAAATCATTGCAACAGTTTAATATGTACCAATTCAGAGACAAAGTAATTGAAAACTAATTGACTGTAGATAATATACCGGTGTATGTTCTAACTGGTCAAGCTTCCCCTTAATCTGCCTTTCTAAATGTGCTATCTACTGCTGCTTGACCTTAATCTCATCACAGACCTTTTTCATTTCCATCTTCAAATGTATACAGTTTATGGTTTTCATTTCCATTCTTCCATGACACTAATATAAAGTTAGGAAAAATATTGCTTCTGTTGTTTGACACTTTTCAATATGATTTCTAAGTTAGGCCAAAATCGGCCTTGCTGCCTTGTTATTTTTGTGTAGGATGTTTCTATTGGTAATTTTGGGTGAAATTTTTACAGTAGCCTATTTGGAGCATGTAGTATGAACTGTAATTTTTATAGATTAAACTGTGTAGTTTTTATACATGTTCATTATTCCACTTAAATAACTAAATAAATTAAGAAAGACATTAAAGAAATGAATTGGTGGTGAACACCTTACTTTCTGGTGATCTTATATCATGTGTGAACTTTTGATGCACTTGGTTTGGTCAGAAATCATGTTTGGCACATAAGTAAATATTTAATTTTAGCATTTTTATAATTCTGGATAGTTTCTAGCACTTGATGAATTAGGCTTTGATAATGGTGTTTGCTGGGAATCATGTGAATACCAAAGTTGTAGTTAACTTACTAAACTAGCTTGTGTTAAAATTTGGTGGTATTTGACCAAGTAGTTTAGGAGATATGGCTGTTCTCAGTTTGAGTCCAGTTTTGGTTGCTCTCTGTCTTGTGAAGACAGATTTATGTTGTTAAGTTTTTTCGACCTGGTAAATTTTGGAATCATGCCTTAAGGTCTGAAAATGAATTTTAGGCAATTTCATAAGCTTTCCAAATTGTCATGTTGCATATCATTTGGATTTGTAAATCTCCAGTTATGGTCAGTTTACTATGCTGCTGTTGCTCTCTTACCCATGCTATTGCTCTCTTACTACTGCTACTACTCTGTACTATACTTCATTCCTCTCTTTTGCTTGCTTTGTTGTGCAGCTACTACTACCTAACTAATACTACTCTGCTTTCCTATATTTACTACTATGCTATGTACCTAATTAGGAGACCATACCTAATTAGTATGAACTGTAATTTTTTAGATTAAACTGTGCAGTTTTCATTTATGTTTATTATTTCACTTAAATAACTAAATAAATTAAGAAAGACATTAAAAGAAATGAATTAGTGGTAAACACCTTACTTTTTGGTGATCTTATATCATGTGTGAACTTGTGATGCACTTGGTTTGGTCAGAAATCATGTTTGGCACATAAGTGAATATTTAATTTTAGCATTTTTATAATTCTGGATAGTTTCTAGCACCTGGTGAATTAGACTTTGATAATGGTATTTGCTGGGAATCATGTGAATACCAAAGTTGTAGATAACTTACTAAACTAGCTTGTGTTAAATTTTGGTGGCATTTGGCAAAGTAATTTAGGAGATATGGCTGTTCTCAGTTTGATTCCAGTTTTGGCTGCTCTCTATCTTGTGAAGATAGATTTCTGTTGTTAAGTGATTTCGACCTGGTAAAAGTTGGAATCAAACCTTGAGGTCTGAAAAATAATTTTAGGCAATTTCATAAGCTTTCCAAATTGTCTTGTTGCATGTCATTTGGATTTGTAAATCTCCAGTTATGGTCAGTTTACTATGCTGCTGTTGCTCTCTTACCCATGCTACTGCTCTCTTACTACTGCTACTACTCTGTACTATACTTCATTCCTCTCTAGGGATGAAAATGGTATGGATATTTTCTGACCGTATTCGAAACCGAATCCGTTTAGAGGGGTTGAGATCTGTCCGTATCCGAGTCCGGATATCCAACATCCGATACCGTATCCGTATCCGAATACTCAAATCGCATATTTATGATGTCGATATCCAATCGTATCCTATCCGACATAGTTGACACTATCCGTATTCGAATCCGAATCCGGACAGAAATATGAAAACAAATGTAATATCGGTGATATCCGTCCATATCCGATCCGTTTTCGTCCCTATTCCTCTCTTTTGCTTGCTTTGCTGTGCAGCTACTACTACCTAACTACTACTACTCTGCTTTCCTATATTTACTACTCTGTTATGTACCTAATTAGGAGACCATAACTAATTAGTATGAACTGTAATTTTTGTAGATTAAACTGTGCAATTTTCATATATGTTCATTATTCCACTTAAATAACTAAATAAATTAAGAAAGGCATTAAAAGAAATGAATTGGTGGTGAACATCTTACTTTCTGGTGATCTTATATCATGTGTGAACTTGTGATGCACTTGGTTTGGTCAGAAATCATATTTGGCACATAAGTGAATATTTAATTTTAGCATTTTTATAATTCTGGATAGTTTCTAGCACTTGGTGAATTAGGCTTTGATAATGATGTTTGCTGGGAATCATGTGATTACCAAAGTTGTAGTTAACTTACTAAACTAGCTTGTGTTAAAATATGGTGGCATTTGGCCAAGTAGTTTAGGAGATATGGCTGTTCTCAGTTTGAGTCTAGTTTTGGCTGCTCTGTGTCTTGTGAAGATAGATTTCTGTTGTTAAGTGATTTCGACCTGGTAAATTTTGGAATCATGCCTTAAGGTCTGAAAATGAATTTTAGGCAATTTCATAAACTTTCCAAATTGTCTTGTTGCATATCATTTGGATTTGTAAATCTCCAGTTATGGTCAGTTTACTATGCTGCTGTTGCTGTCTTACTACTGCTACTACTCTGTACTATACTCCATTCCTCTCTTTTGCTTGCTTTGCTATGCACCTAACTACTACTACTCTGTTTTCCTATATTTACTACTCTGCTATGAGTTGTCTTTTTTTTAGTTTGGGGGAGGACCTAGTAGTCCTGGGCCAACTAAGAATGCAATCTGAGATTTTTCTGGAACCTTCCTCCCTCTCTCTCTCTCTCTCATATGATGAATAATGTGACTTGAAATCTGAGGCAAAGGGCTTTCGTGCTACTGCTCTATTCTCTCTTTCTAGTTCTACTCCTACTACTTGTTGGTGCTCTCTTCTCTCTTCTCTCTTCTCTCTTCTCTGCTGCTGACCATAGTAGCAGTGTGCTCTCCTCTCTTATCTGTTGCTGACCATATATGCAGCCCCTCTCTATTTTTTGACAAACAACAGCTTTGTCGGTGATGATATGCAGATCTACTCTCTTCTACTTAACTACTACTACTCCTCCTCCTCCTACCATTACTCCTACTAGTACTCCTCCTGCTCCTACTACTACTCCTTCTCTGTTTTTTTGCTTATATACTGCTGGTGTGTAGTGGCTGCTGCTACTCCTCCTCCTCCTCCTCCTACCACTACTCCTACTACTCCTCCTCCTACTACTCCTCCTCTTACTACTCCTACTCCTACTACTCCTCCTACTACTCCTACTACTAGGTGGGCTTATGCATGGGCCAATAGCCCAAACTGTGGCTGCTGCTACTACTACTACTCTCCTCCTACCACTACTCCTACTCCTCTTCCTCCTCCAACTACTCCTCCTCTTACTACTCCTACTACTCCTCCTCCTCCTACTCCTACTACTAGGTGGGCTTATGCATGGGCCAATAGCCCAAACTGTGGCTGCTACTTACTACTTACTACTCTATGTCTGTTAAGCAACATTTTGACTACTTTTGCCATCAGCTACTGCTCTATGTTTGTTAAGCAGTTGTTGCTTTTTTGGCAACTCTCCCCTCTCCTCTCCTCTCCTTTGTTTTGCCGATGATGAAATTGTCTAAGTCCGTACATTATATGGAATATGAGCTGATGATCAAGAACTTATGAGGAACTTGGCATCATTAGCAGCCGCCCCTACATTACCTTCTCCTCTCTTCTCTGTTATGATGCCTTGATGCTCCAAGTTCAAGATCAGATGATGATTGATATGTTTCTGAGGCCTCTACTACTCGTTTTTTTATATATTGTTGTTTTATAGGACTACTTTGGTTTATAGACCTTTTTTATTTCTTATACCTTCTTGCGTACCTAAAGCACACTCTCTTGCATCTACTAGAACAAAGCACGAAATAATGTCATGGACACCAGACAGTGTAGGCCAATGCCTCGAGTATGATGAGCAGCCAACCTATGAGGAGCAAGCACTAGAGGACTAGCTTACTCAGGAGCATTTCGATAATGAGTTAGAAGAGGATCTAGAAGTGATGTTTACTTAGGAGCAGTGTGATGAGGAGGAAGGGGGGAGCAGAAGGAAGAGCAGGAGAGGCTGATGAAGGCGAAGAAGAAGAGGATGATGATGATGACTCAGAAGAGGGATATGTAAGTCCCGAGGATCCTTTCCCACGTGAAGCCTGAAGGAGGCCAACGGAGGAAGATTGGACAAGGATTTTGACCCGAACAAGGAGGTAGGGAAAAAGCCTTAGCTTGTAAATTTTGCTAAAGCTTTGGTTGTGTTACCTCTGCTAACACTTTGACTTGTTGTATATATAGGTCCCTCTTGAAACTTGGAATAGACGACGTCGACATCTCGCTGGACAAGACAGAGTAGAGGAAAGGAGAGCAGAGGCAACAGCCACAGACACGGATCATGATGCCTCTGCTCCACAACCTCAAGACACAACCATGACTACCAAGCCTAAGAGGAAATGAGGGGATAGAAAAGGAAATCTATATCTAGATAAGGCATGCTATGTGACAACGGAGGTCGGGCCAGCAGGAGAGATCCTTGAGCCGAAGGAATTAAGAGGATGATTCCCTAATGCGATCGGGGCCCTTGTAAGAGATAAATTGAACCCAGCAATTCCTAACTAGAAAGAGGTACCAGAGAACAAAAAAATGAACTATGGGATAGGCAGCTGAAGCTCAATTTTAGATTTCCGGAGGGTAAGCATGAACTGGTAAAAAATGCTTTCAGGATGATGGGAGAGTCATTTCGACGTTGGAGGTCGGAGCTCAACATGAAGTATATACAAAAGGGGTTAACTCCCTTCAACGAGTTCAGCAAAATAACTCCTAGTCAATGGGAGGAGCTCGTGGCTCAAAAGACTTCACCGGAGGCATTGGAGCTCAGTGCCCATAACACCGAGCTGGCGATGAGGAACAAACACCACCATCATCTAGGCCCCAGTGGCAACTATGCCAAGGAAGAGCAATTTAGGAAGATGGACGAAGAGGCCGCAGCTGCTGGGAATATTGATGTGATGAATTTGAAGGTACGCTTAAGGAATTGGATTTATGCGAGGAGTACAGAATCATGCGGCGGTAATCTTAAGTTTGATAAGCTGGAGACCCAAGAGGCAGTATCAAGGATACTGAAATATGCTGAAGACAAGAGGAAGGGCTCATTCAATCCTTCCAGAGAGAGGGACGAGCTTAGCCTTGGCTTGGGAAATAAGGAGCACACAGGCCACACCAGGGGGCTAGGGAAAAGGATGACCTAGAAGCAAGGATTCAAAGAGGATAGGCACATGTACAAGAAACATGGCAGAGACCGGGAGACTAATCTTGAGCTCCAAGTGAAGGCTCTAGTTGCAAAGGCACTGGAGGAGCAAGGACTGTCTATAGAGCCACGGATGTTGGTGACACCGCTAGGAGAACTGGCATTAGTTGGCAGCCCTCCAAAAGTTCCTAGCAGCCAAGGTTCCACTATAGCCACAACCCCGTCGATCGTATACAGGAACCAACTAGTTGAACCTTGGTGTTTCTCAGCGGCCGGCAGAACACTGTGATAGAGGTGGCAATGGGTGTGGCACATCCTCTTGGTGGCTTACACCACAATAATAAGATACCGCCGGACTACACTAGGGTCGAGGTGCATAGCGTGAAGCCAGAGTTCATGCAGTGGAGGATAGACTACGCAACTCCTGAGGGGCTGGTGTTACTCAGAGACGTTATTGGGCAGTTCATCCTCTAGCACAAATGGGACATTATATTGACTCCTTCTTCGCTGCACCCCCCTCTCCAAAATTTGGAGCGAGTTATTGAGGTCGGGGAGATATTTTCACCATCTCGTGATCACCACATTCCTGAGATGCCATATTCTTCCTTGTCTCCTAGCGAGCATGTGCCTGATGAGATGCCACAACCTTCTCCAGCTCGTATCGAGCAAGTGCATGATGAGATGCCACAGTCTTCTCAACAAGCACAGCCGATACATGAATAATGAGTGCCTCTTGAAGAAGGTGATGCACAAGAAGATGAGGACATGCCTGAATGGGAACTTTGAGCTATAGCCCAAACAAATTTTAATTACCCTAAACTATGGAAACTGAATGCCAAAGAGCTAGCTACTACAAAGACTCTTCGGGAGAAAGAGCACATCCGTACGGTGAAACTAAGGGAAGAGTCCCTTAAGGTTGCAGCATACATTGCCCTGGCTTTCAAAATTCTCCAACAGCACTATACTATATGGCTATCATACAACTTCGAGTAAGTTCAACTCTATACTTAAAGCTTTGTTCGATATATTTTATTCGATGCAAAAGAGCTTATCTAGTTCTATGATTAAATCCATGCATCAACAACTGGATTTGTATAGCCGTCGATGTTGGGAGGAGCATGGCATGTGTCTTTGATTCAATAGATAGGGACCCGGTGATATACAAAGACTTCATATCGATTCTCAAGATGTATACATATCGACAATCCTCATTAGCTTATATGTTTGTATACATACTTGTAACGTTCACTTTTGGATACTAACAAGTTGTATTTGCTAAAATAATTTGAAATAGGGCATTTAGGTTTTATGTCACTACACATCACGAAAGGCATGATCCAGCAAGGAAGGAAAAGCTAGCGATAAAAACACTATGTGCGGTAAGTGTAACTTACTTCTTCAGTACTCCATTACATGGCTGTTAAAAGCATTACTTAACATTTTCATATGCAAAACACACAGTGCCCCAAGCAGAAGCCTAGGAGTGTACATTGTGGATACTATATATGTTCTATGATGAGTAACACCGGTGCCTATAGAAGACACCCCTTAAGGGTAAGTTTGAACCTCTTCACCCGTAGTCTAAAAACTTCATACATGGTATGAAATACTAAACCAAAACTTGTTCTCTTGTGGTGGACAGAAGAGAGAGAAATGAAAAGAGACCCATACAAGGATGACCAACTCTTAGAGCTCGTCGGTGACCTTTGCAACTTCATATTGGACTAGATTGTACACGTCAAAGGCGCCTACCATGAACGAGAGTCTAACTTAGGTAGTAATCCTCAGTACCAACACCTTCATGAGACTGAAAGGCTAGCTCTAGGACGTTGATAACAATGTGTATGGAATTTGACATTGGTTTTACCTTGTGAATTATGTCTATTTAATGATGGATTGTATATATTCTTATGAATTGGACTTGTAATTGTAGTTTATATAATACTCTTGTGCTTGTAGTCTAAGGGGTTTGGAATGCTAGTCACGGGGCGTTAGGTAACACGAACGCAGTTCGGAACGTTGGTCACGGGGCATTCGACAACACGAACGTGGTTTGGAACATTGGTCGTGGGGCGTTTGGCAACGCGAACGTTGGATGGAATACGCGGAAACAAACAGTGTTCTGGTCGAATTTGAATTGTAAATTTGAATTTTTTGGTAGGAAAACGTACTGTAGGGGTGGTTCTAGAATGAATCGCCCCTACAAACAGGTATTATAGGGCGACTGGTACTACCGCCGCCCCTACAAATCGATTTGTAGGGGCGGCCTGAGAACCGCCCCTACAAATGCATGATTTGTAGAGACGGTTTGGTAGGGGCGGCTGGCCAAACCGCCCCTACAAAGTGTTACGAGCTGCCCCTAAAAAATGTTTCTGTAGTAGTGCGTTGCCGAGGTTCTGAAGTGCATATGTGCGTTCACTAATCTTGACTGGTTGGAACAATGTGTCGCGGTTGTTGGTGCTGGTGTCGCTGGAGTCTACCCAGATCCAGTTCGGGCTAAGCCTCCAGTACTTGTCGTAATAGTAAGACTTTATGTGGATGGTTCCATCACTGTCGTTGGTGTATTCGATGATATGTCTGCATCTTGCATCAAGCGCATCCTCAGCATAAAACTGCAAGTAAACATGATATGTGTGAGGAGGGCTCACAGCGGCCATGTACTTGCCATTGTCTCCTTTGAAAAAACATGCTTGGGCAATCGCCGCTTATCCATGTTTACTACATAAATATAAATATAAATATAAATATACATATCAATGCTACACTAGTAGAGAACAGACTTTCGATTCTAGGCTTTAGTCCCGGCCATTTTTGGGCCCAGGACTAGAGATAGAATTAGTCCCGGTTGAAGCAACCAATTAGGACTGAAGTCCCTTGTCCAACGGCCAGAGGCGCGGCTTTTGTAGGAGGGGAGCAGGAGGGGACCTTTAGTGTCGATTCATGGTTTAAACTGGGACTAAAGGTCACCCTCCAGTCCTGGTTGGAGCTACCAGCCGTGACTAAACCTTTAATCCCGGTTGGTGGCTCCAACTGGGACTAGAACTCTACCTGTAGTCCAGGTTTATACCACAAACCGGGACTACATGTCTCGGGCTATATACTTTCTCCTTCTTCCTCCCCCGACTTGAGCCATTGCAAGCTCTCTGCCTGCTCTCTGTTCTTGCTCATGGAAGGAGTTCATGCTCGCGGGATTGGTGAAGACTTCATTTCTCCATCCATTATTCGGTTCTAAAGGTTACCAACTTCACCCTCCCATATTTCATCACTAGCATGGCTCATTTCTTAGTCTAGAAATAGAGAAATTTGTGGTTTTTTAGATTGGGAATAATGGTGTATTTTTCTTTATTTATATACCATTTGAGCTTGAAATCACTTGATAGTTTGAATATGAAGATGAAGGAAGCTTATAGTAGTTCATCAAAACTAGTATACACCTTTCATTGCCTCATTTCATGGTTTAGAAATAGAGAAATTTTTTTGTTTTCTAGATTGAGAATAATGGTGGATATTTTTTATTTATATGCCATTTGAGCTCAAAATCACTTGATAGTTTGCATATGTAGATGAAGGAATCTTATAGTAGCTCATCAAAACAAGTATGCACCTTTCATTGCCTCATTTCATGCATGGTTTAGAAATTGAGAAATAAAAGGTATTTTTAGTATATAGCTCATTTAATTTCATGGTTCACAAATTGAGAAACTTGTAGTATTTAATGGAAATGAGTATATAGAGTCATAGATGGCGACTGCTTCTGGGTCATCGGCCTCGCATGGGGTCCCTAAGCGACTGAGGCCGGACCTCCCTCATTGCGTGTGGCCAGTGTGGGCAGAAGATTATGAGGGAGTACAAGATGAAGAAGAAGGGTCCCAACCAAGGGCGCATCTTCTACATGTGTTCGGATCACGAAGTGAGTAATTTTTTTGTCATGTTTTGCTATGGTTTGTAGCCATTTTTGTGATGATTTTGATTAAAGTTCTTGATTTGTTGTTGTAATTTTAGTGGGATGGCATTGGATCATGTGATAGTTGGTACTGGGAGAAAGAGTATGTTGAGCACATCCAAAAATCTCTTGCAAAGGAGACTGAGGTGGCTGATAAGAGTGCACCTGTGTATGATGAGGCAGTGAACCAGCAGAAGAATGATATGTCTGTTTTAGTTGGAATTGGTCGCAAAATCCTTATTCTGCTGAAGTGCATTGTAGGTTTAGTTTGTTTAGTGCTATTTGGGATTGTCTACATTGTATCAAGGCTTTAATAAATTATTGTTCGAGAGTACGTGAAACAGCTGTGTGGTATAGGATATTAATTAATCATGAAGATTGATGGATATTTTGGATCTTTTAATTAACTACTAACCATGCGTGTTGTATAATATGGGTTATTACAAGTTTTTGATATGGTGTACGTCATGTAATGCAGATGAACCGGCAATGGATGTATAACGCTGACCGCCGCTCTCTAGAGTTCATGAGGGGCGTGCATGATTTCTTAAATGTGGCCAAGGCAAACACGCAGAATGGTTTCATGTGCTACCCATGTGTTCTATGTAAGAATGAGAAGGATTATTCTTGCTCAAGGAAAATTATATTTGTTGGACTAAGCACAGAGCAAGAGGTGTTATAATGGAAGAACATGATGAAGAAGGGGATGATGACAACATGATTATTCATGGTTTTACTGAATATGGTGCCTTTGATGATACTACAATAGGGGAAGCTAAAAAAGAGGTAGCTACTGAAGAAGAGGTAGCGGCAGAAGATGAGCCCGATGATGATCTTGGTCAGGCCATCCGTGATGCACTGAGAGAATGTGAAAATGATAAGGAGAAGATCAAGTTTGAGTGCATACTAGAGGATCAAAAGAAATTGTTATACCCGACTGTCGAAGAGGGGCAAAAAAAGTTGGGTACCACACTAGAATTGCTGCAATGGAAGGCAAAGAATGGTGTATCTGACAAGGGATTTGGGGAGTTACTGACTATCACAAAGAAGATGGTTCCGAAGGCAAATGAATTGTCCGCCACTACATACGCAGCAAAATAGGTCGTCTGCCCTCTAGGATTAGAAATCTAAAAGATACATGCGTGTCCTAATGATTGCATCCTCTACCACGGCAAGGAGTACAAGAATTTGGATGCATGCCCGGTATGCCATGCATCGTGGTATAAGATCAGGCGAGATGACCCTGGTGATGTTGAGGGCGACGGTGAACGTCCCATAAAGAGAATCCCTACCAAGGTGATGTGGTATGCTCCTATAATACCACACTTGAAACATTTGTTCAGAAACAAAGAGCATGCAAAGTTGCTGTGATGGCACAAAGAAGACCTTAAGATAGACGATATGTTGAGACACCCCACCGATGGGTTCCAGTGGAGAGCAATCGACAGAGAATTCCCGAAGTTTAGAGATGGCGCAAGAAACTTAAGGTTTGCTTTAAGTATGGATGGCATGAATCCTTTCAGGGAGCAGAGCAGTATTTATAGCACTTGGCCTGTTACTCTATGTATCTACAACCTTCCTCCATGGTTGTGCATGAAGCGAAAGTTCATTATGATGCCAGTGCTCTTCCAAGGTCCAAAGCAAACTGGAAATGACATTGATGTGTACCTGAGACCATTAGTTGAGGAACTTCTACTTTTGTGGAGCAGCATAGGCGTACGTGTGTGGGATGAGTACAAACAGGAACACTTTGACCTACGAGCAATGTTGTTCGTAACATTCAATGATTGGCCTGCTGTTAGTAATCTTTTAGGACAATCAAACAAGGGATATAATGCATGCACGGACTATTTTCATGACATGGAAGGTATATTTTTGAAAAAAATATCGAAAGGTCGTGTACATGGGTCATCGTTGATTTCTTCCATTGATTCATGCCCTAAGAGAGGCAAGCATTTTAAAGGTAAGACAGAGCACCAAACAATGCCTAACAACCGTAGTTGTGAGGATGTATTCAATATGGTTAAGGATGTACAAGTAGTCTTTGGGAAGGGACCTGGCAGCCAACTTGTTCTGAATGATGCTAACGGACATGCACCCATGTGGATGAAGTCCATATTTTGGGAGCTACCCTACTAGCAAGTCCTAGAGGTCCGCAGCGCGATCGATGTGATGCACCTGACAAATAATCTTTGTGTGGACCTGCTAGGCTTCATGGGTATGTATGGGAAGTCTAGGAACACACTAGAAGCAAGACAGCACCTGCAGGGAATGAAAGAACGAGAGAACCTGCATCTAGAGAAGGTAGATGATGGATGCCAGTAATTAAGTCCTGCCAGCTACACTCTTAGAAGAGAAGGAAAGCATGTTTGAATGTCTAAACAGCATCAAGGTCCCATCTAGCTTCTCCTTGAATGTAAAGGGGATAATAAATGTGGTAGAGAAGAAATTCCTAAACTTAAAGTCTCATGACTGCCATGTTCTTATGATGCAATTGCTTCCGGTTGCATTAAGAGGGATTCTACCTCCAAATGTACGATTAGCCACCGTAAAACTATGTGCATTTCTCAATGCAATTTCTCAGAAGGCGATCAATCCAGGGCATCTAGCAAAGCTACAAAATGATGTGATTCAATGTCTTGTCAACTTTGAGTTGGTGTTCCCGCCATCCTTCTTTAATGACGCACCTCCTAGTTCACTTGATCAAAGATATTAGTATTCCTAGTCCTGTGTTCCTACACAACATGTTCCCCTTTGAGAGGTTCATGGGAGTCCTGAAGAAATATGTTCACAACCGTGCTTGGCTAGAAGGAAGCATCGCCAAGGGCTATAGAACAGAGGAGGTCATTGAGTTCTGTGTTGATTTTATTGCTGACCTTGACCCGATTGGTTTTCCTGAATGACGGCATGAGGGGAGACTAATTGGAAAGGGAACACTAAGGAAGAAAGAATATATTGGCAAGGAGGACGATTATTTCCATAAAGCACACTACACAGTTCTACAAAACTCCTCCTTGGTGGATCTGAATTGCCGAGGAGGACTGAAGGCTGGATTACACGTTGACACATGGAATCTTTTAGCGGTTGGTTGCCAAAACGATATTAGGATGACAAGAGTCTAGATGACCAACTGTACTTGTTGTCTAGGGAACCATCTTGGTATATCCTGACATTCAAATGGTGTGAGATAAATGGCAATACATATTACACGATAGCCCAAGATAAAAGGAGTACCAACCAAATCAGTGGTGTCCGCATAGATGCCACAAACCCAAATGGGAATAAGGAAACATATTATGGCCACATAGAGGAGATATGGGAATTAGACTATGGACCTTATTTTAAGGTCCCTTTGTTTCGGTGCCAATGGGTGAAGGTGACTAGAGGTGGGGTAATAGTGGACCTCAACAATCTTAGGTATAGAGACGAACTATTAGTCTTATCCAAGAATGTGAATCAGGGTTTTTATGTGAAGGACATGTCTACTAAACCAAAGAAAGGGAAAACCAACGACAACGGCTTGGATAATGAGCCAAAGTGCCACATAGTTCTTTCAGGGAAAAGAAACATCATGGGAATCGAGGACATGTCTGATATGTTAGAAGATTATGAAAAGAATGATGGAATTCCACCCTTCATAGTAAACAGTAACCCAAGCATCCTGCTAAATAATGAGGACACTCCATGGTTACGGCGCGATCATAATCAAGGGACATAAGTCAAGAAGTTCATTGCTGTTCCCGCTTGATATGGTGATGTATTAGATCTATTATGTAATAATTGTGACTTCAGATTTTTTTTGTCGTGTTTTCATATTTTCTATGGTTTAAATGAATTTTGTGCATGACAGTGGATTTTCTGTGGAGAATGTGTGATGAAAAACCAAATGATCAACGTTAATTAGATGTGAAAACTAATTTTCTGTCGAAAAGCAATAGTTTTAATGATTTTAATCAAGTAGTATATTTTTGCATGGTGCAAATTGTGATTATTATTTACACTATGTTAAATATTTGTACGGTAAAACAAAAGAGTTTAGGTTACAAATTTTTGTTGTGTATAATAATGCAAAACAAAGTCCAGGAATTTTTTTTTGTAATTTTTTGGCTAATATTTTATTTATTAGGCAATTAACAACTCTCTGCACATTTATATAAAAGAAATATATAAAAAAGGAAAAACTTCTAGAAACTGGTGGGAACCAAACTGCAGCCCACCTTTACTCTCAGGTGGATCACCACCCGGGGCTAAAGGTGGGCTGCGATTTCGCCGCACGCCAAAAAACAACTTTAGTCCCGGGCCATGGCTGCACCTGGGACTAAAGGTCAGACCTTTAGTCCCGATTTTAACCATCACCGTAGACTAAAGGTCCTTTAGTCCTAGACCATCGCTTCATCCGAGACTAAAGGTCCCCCAAATATATATCCCCTCGTCTTCTTCTCCCCCTCCATCGTCTTCATTCTTCGCCCGAGAGCCACCATGCCGCCGCCACTCCTCATCGCCTCCAGTCGCCTCCACGTGCCTCTCCCATCTCTCGCCATCTCCATCGGTGGCCCAGCTCATGCCTCTCCTGTCCGTGCGCGGTGCCCAGACCCGGATCCACCGTTGTTGTCCTTGCCCTCACCCAGATCTGATTTGGATCCGTCGCACCCTCATCGCCGTCGTCGATCCTCGTCCTCGTCATCGCCAGCTTTGTCCCCGGCTCCACGTGCATGCGCGCCTTGCCGTGCGGTCGGCGTCCCCTTTGCCAGAGTGCTCATCGTCGTGCCAGTCACCGCGTGCTCATCCACGTCATCGAGAGATCACCTCTGGCTAGCACCGCGCCTCGAGCTCGTCCTTCGTCCCCGGCGGCTAGCTCTACATGCACGCGCGCCTCATCCCGGTCGGCTCCATGGGCGCACACGCTCATCGTCCTCCATGCTCCTCATCATTGATCTCCTCACCGTGCTCATGCTGATGCTCGTCCTCGTCATCGTGCTCGTGCTCGCCGTGCTATATGTGAGCAACAGTGTGTATGAGTGTGTGTGTGTGTGATGTGTGTGTGCATATTATTTTTTCGGCATAGAAAAAATATAGAAAAAATAGATAGATTTTATTTGTAGACAAATTTGAAATAATGTAGTAGTTTACTTAGATATAAAATATATAAATATAGAAAAAATGTTGAGTAGTATGAATTGTAGAAAATGTAGTAGTGTACTACAATATATAGTTGTAGAAATATATTAGAATCTTCGTCACAATTGAAAAGATTGTTTTTATTAGTGCTATGAATTTTTTGGTATATATATATATATATATGAATTTTGATATATTGACATTAATGTTGATATATATCCTAATATCCGGAGCTCCGCTCCAAACCCTAACCCGACCGAACTCCGTTCCAAACCCTAACAAAGGCGTAAATAATAACCCTAAATTCTATTGTTATATATATTTGATTCTTCATAATTAGTGTGACATGAATTTGGATATATTTATATACACAAATGTAGATCATGATATATATCCTAATATTCTGAACTCGCTCCTAACCCTAACCCGGCCGAGCTCTGCTCCAAACCCTTATATATATCTTGATCGAGTTCCACGCATGCAAATCCTAACCAGAGCTCGACATAAATAATAACCCTAAATTCTATAGTTCTTTAAGTTTAAGCCCTGGCTCTATCCATTAATTAGCATATGCATGACTAGTGTATGGTTTTCATTTATATATAGTTGTGGTAATTAAGAAGGACGAGCTGCAAGACGACTATGACCAGAATGAGGCCATGATGAACATTATCAATGCCGGCACTCAATATGGCCCCAACAACCAGAACAAGGCCGACCTGGAGTTCAATGACAGCTCTCAATACTTACTGAATTTTGAAGATGAGCAAGAACCTCTTGTGCAAGAAAATCCTATGCAAGAAAATACTGACTAGATATATTTGTTAATAATCTTACATCTCTTATATATGAAATTAAACATAACTCCATTAATTTGTGTATGTATATATATGTGTAACTGAATCTTTGTGTTTCTTCGTACGTAGCCCTCTGGATCGATGACATCGACGAAAAGTGTACGAGGCCCAACAAAACCATTGGAGTGCCACTACATAATCATAGAAGTCGATCCTAATACCGGTGAACCGCTGCTGCCAAAAAACAATGCAAAGAAGTTCATAAACCACTATGTGGTTCATGTTAGGGATAGGGTCTCGATCAACATCTGTGAATGGAAAAAGAGGAAGGATGATCCTCTGATCAGTTTTGTCTCTGAGCGAGAAAAGGACATTCTTTGGGATTCAGTCACTGCACATTTCACTCTACCAGCAGGTGAAGATTTAAGAAATCTAGTTAAAAGTTGGGCTCTCAAGAAGATGGCCACACAATTCTAGACCTAGAAGAAGAAGTTGTGCACTAAATTTATCAAGAAAAATATGACTCTAGATTTACGTGAAAATAGCCCATACAAAAAGTTGAGGAACGACTGGCCTAAATTTGTGAGGTACAAGACCTCAGAAGAGGGTGAGGAATAGGTGAGAAGGAACCAATAGAATGCATGATAGAAGTGATACCATCAGAAAATGGGATCAAGTGGTTACAGGAGTGCCATTCCAAAGTGGCAAAGAATGGAAGAAGTCCTGCTTGCCAAAGGGATGCAGCCATTTTCAATCGATTGGCCCGAACGCTCCAAGAATTGGTTTTTCGCGCATGGGGGATCACTGGACCTAGAGACGGGGGAGCCGGTTGTTGGTGGAACAATCGGAGAAGCATCACGAAGACTTTTTTATATTGTAGATGCTTCTACCAGTGGTGCCTTTGTGCCTAACCAAGAGAAGGATGAGCTCACCTATGCCCTCTAGACTCCTAAACACCCTAGGCGAACGCGAGGCAAAGTGTTGATTTCATGGCAGCATGGCTTCCCTGAGGACGCCGCTACTCTAAGGAAAATGGACCCTAGGCCCATTTACTTTGAATTTTGGTGTTTGATGACCAACACAACCAAATTGGACTAATGAATTTGCAAGTAATTATTTTGTAGTTCAATAGGGTACAAGACGTGACTTGGACGAAGGTGACATGATGATCTCACAATCAACACAATAAGCAAGTCCCTAGAAGCACTAGAGATGACCCAAGATATCAAGCATAGTCCGAGCACGAATATCAAAACCAAGCCGGATGCAAGATCGCAAAGAAACAAGCTCGGCAGAGGTGACTAGACGTAGCCCTTATAGGGACTGGGCGCATCCGATTAGTTGCTCAGCAACAGCAGGCATTAGCAGCAGTGACCGGACGCACGGACTTCACTGTTCATCATTGTGGCAATAATTCTGCGTGACCAGATGTAGCGGCTGTGGAAGACCGGACGCGCCAGGCAATGGCGTTCGATCGAGTCTAGAGAGGTTCTAGAGCAGCGCCAGCGCGATCAGACGCATCTGATCGAGTGAGACCAGACTTGGACAAAGTCCAATCAATGCACATGCTGTAATGGTCGAGATGACCAGACGCGTCCGATTAGGACGACAATAGCGTCCAGTCAGTAGCAGAAAGCTGTGTTTCGTCCCCAATGGCTACTTTCTCTATGGGGCTTCTAAATAGACCCCCAACCGGCCATTTGAGATGAGAATAGCTGAGGAAACATACCAAGGGTGTTGATACACCATTTTAGTGATCTCCACTTGCATAGTGCTTAGTGATTCATTAGGTGATTAGCGTAGGTGCTTTGCGAAGTGCTTAGGTTGAATAGACCACTGCTTATGCGCTTGCTCTAGGTTTAGGCCTTGTGTTTAGTGAGGTTTGCATATCTCTTACCACTCAGTGCTTGCGCGCACCATTGTTGTACATCGGAGGGGCTTGTAGTCTTGCGAGATCACACCAACCATGTTTGTGGTGTGGCCGCCACCGTGTACCAGAGGGAACAAGGCCCACGGCGTTTTGGCCAGAAGCTTGATAGTGAAGACGGCAGAGAGCGGTCTGGGAGAGGCTTGCCAGAAGGCACGTCGGAGACCCACTTGTGCGTGGGGAAGGCCCAAGGCTATCCACGGAGTTACCCAACTAGGAGCTTGGCCCTTGCGAGGGATTCCTTGCGAGGGGCTCCAATGAGGACTAGGGGGAAGCTTGCGCTCTTCTCTATACCTCGGTAAAAATACTGAAGTCGTCGATGGGAGTTTACATATCTCTACCTTACTCTTTAGCTTTCGCATTTACATTGCAATCTCGTTTTGTGCTTTACTTTCATAGCTTAGTGATAGGCTAGTTAATAGTATTGGAACCTAGGTTACATAACTCCTTTTTGCGGTAGAGATAGCAACACACCTAGCAAAACCATAGTTGCACATTTAGATAGTTTATCTTTTGCATAGGTTTTGCTAAGGGTAGAAAAAGAGGCCATAGTTTAGAGTTAGATTTTTAAGTTACCTAATTCACCCCCTCTTAGGCGTCACGATCCTTTTCAATTGGTATCAGATCCAGTTGGCTCAATTGGGACCTTTGGCTTCACCGCTGTTGAATCGACACTATTTAGAGTGGTTGGGATGGATACCTCTAGGCCTCCGCACTTTGACAGCACTAACTTCCCTTACTATAAAGCTAGAATGGCTTGTCACCTTGAGACGGTAGATTTGGGTGTTTGGAGAGTCACTCATGACGGGATAAAACCCATTAAGAATCTCGATAAACCCACAAAGAGTGAAGAAAATGAAATTCATTTCAATGCTAGAGCTAAAATTGCTTGTTTGAATCTTTTAGCATGGATGTGTTTAACCAAGTGTTCACTTTAAATACGGCACATGAAATTTGGTTAAAACTCCAAGAGCTCTATGATGGCACAACTAATGTCCGTGAGCAAAAATATTATCTAGTTAAACAAAATTATGATTCCTTTAAAATGAATGATGATGAGCTTGTTCGTGATATGTATTCTCGTTTGAATCTAATTATCAATGAGGTCCATTCAATAGGACTAACGAAACTTGATGATGCGGACATCGTGAGGAAGATCATCTTCGTGCTACCACAAAAGAAATATGGAAGCATCATCACCATCCTTCACAACATGGAGGACTTGAGCACCATGACCCCATCCATAGTCATTGGCAAGATAGTGGCATTTGAAATACCATGAAAGATGGGTTAAGAAGAAGCCTCATCATCAAGGAAAGGCAAAGCTCTTGCATGTTGTGAGAAAAAGAAGATGAAGGGCAAGCAAGTTCAGACAAGCTCAAGCTCAAGCTCCTCAAGTGAAGATGAAGAAGAAGATGATGATGATGATGATGATCAAGATTCAAGTGATGATGATCAATCTTCCTCCTCCACCTCCGACCTTGATGAAGAATTAATCAAACTTATCAACAAGGTGGAGAAGATGATCCAAAGGCTCAATGTCAAGGGTGTGCCCATCAAAATTTAAGATCTCATCTTCACCAATCAAAGAAATAAGCAAAGAAAGAAAGGATGATATGGATGCGGCGAGTTGGGGCACTTTGTGGAAGTTTGTCCAAACAAACCCACACCCAAGACATAGAAGAAGGCGTGCAAGGACAAAGCCCTCACATCAATGAGGTCATGGGATGATTCTTCAAGTGAAGAAGAAGACCATCACAAGAGGTGAGGTCACAAGCACTCATCATCAAGCTCTTCCCGTATGTGCCTTATGGCACACATAACGAAAGCTCATCCTCTAGTGAGAGAGATAGTGATGATGAAATGCCTTCTCTTAATGAACTTGTGCAAGAAAATCTTAAATATGCTAAAGCTTTCACTAGCCAACAAAAGAAGCTAAAAATGTTGCAAGAAAAGCTAGATAGTTCACAAGAAGCATATAAAACCTTGCTTGAACAATATGAGACATTTGTTAATCTCAATATTGAACCATCTACTAAAATTGAGCAACTTGAGGTTAGTGGAACAACAAATGCATGCACAATCAATGATGAGCAACTTGTAAAGAAAAATGGAAAATTAAAAGAAAAGTTAGCTAGCTCTCAAGATGCTTATAAAAGTTTGCTTGCTAAAATGGAAACCATGTGCAAACATTGTGATGAGTTGACTAATAAAGTTGCTAATCTTGAATCCGTCAGTACAACCCTCACCAAGGCACCTAAAAAGAAAAGTTCTATCTTTAACATGCCTAAAAAGGATGCTTCAACTTCTTGAAAATTATTGTAGATACATGCACACAAGAGGTTGAAATGGAGAATGAGCAACTCAAGCATGAAGTGGCTCGCCTTACCAAGGACTTGACTCAAGTAAAAGGCAAAATGGAGCAAGCCCAACTTCATCATGATAACACCGTCAAGGGAGTGAAGAAGCTTGATGAAGGACAAACCATGGTTTGCTACGAGTGCCACAAGAAAGGTCACAAGTCCTATGAGTGCAAGGTGAAAAATGGAGGAGGAGCTAAGAAGAAAGAGAAAAACAAAAAGGAAACAAGCAAGCTCTCCAACACCTACATCAATAAGGTGGACAAAAAAGCCTCCACACCTTATCTCTTGAATAAGAAGAAGAATGACAAGGTGGTGGCCATCAAGGTGAACAAGCAAGCCAACAATGGGGCCAAACACATTTCGGTGCCAAAGGAGATTATTTCCAACATGAAGAGCACTAAGAAGGTTCGGATCCCAAAAGGGAAGTGAGAAGTCTGATGGACTTTAGGGAATTTGGAGACTTGGTATAGTTTCGGGTGCATTTCATGGGGTGCATCATTATGGACAAGGAAATTGCCAAGTGGGTTAGTGAATACTATGGACCCAAATTCCCCTTCCCATGTTAGGTAACTATATTTAATTTCTTGCAATTTCAATGAGCATCTAGTTCCTTTTCATGCCTAGGTTTGCATTTGCATGTTTAATCTTTTGTCTTGCATACACTCAGTATATCTTATGGTAGGCTTGCTCGGTTTCATTCTTAACCCTTGGAGCAAACACTACCCCAGATCATGATAATACTGCTGGTTCAAAACACCCCATCACTGTCGGATTTTGATCTGGCACAACCATATCGGCAGTGATGAGGGTTAGCTATCATTGTCGGTTCCTACAAACCGGCAGTGTTCTTCAACTTCACTGCAGGTCCTTTACACAAACCGGTGGAGTTCAGGTCCACCAACACTACCAGTTTATGAGATTACCCGGCAGTGTAACCTCGAACATCACTATCGATTTGTGTTTTAACTGGCAGTGTTGTAGTAAGAAGCACTGCCGGTTTGTGATAAGAACTCGCAGTGATGGCTAAGCCAACACTGCCGATTTATGGCTCAAGCCGCCAGTGCCATCTTGGCCATCACTGCCGGTTTGTTGCTAACCGGTAGTGATGGTTACGACAACACTACCGGTTTGTTGCTAACCGGCAGTGATGGTTACGACAACACTGCCAGTTTGCTGCTAACCGGCAATGATGGTTCGTTCACATTTTATTGTTTTATAATTTATTTTAATTTATATTTTTTTGTGGAATCGAGTTTCGCTTTATATATGCTACGTAGATGATAGGTCCATCAATATTAAACATTACAAATGTTACAGTTATAGTTCAAATGTTCTTATCAAGATCTTGATCCCTCAAAACAAAAAAGAAATTATTCGATAAGATGAAGCATGCTTCTCGGACTTCCTACAATAATCTAGTGAGCCGCTCTAGGCCATACTGGTCCTTGAACTTCACGGATTGTGTAATGGAAAATACTCCATCTTTTTCCAATACCTCGGCTAAGATGAATTTTGCTAGCTTCGATTGCAGTGTGACGATCTTCATGTCTAACAGTCTTTCATGGTTATATTTCTTGCACTGTCATTCAAAAAAGATGATATCCAAAGAGGAATCAATAAATCATTTTATTGAATTATTAACAGACATAAATGAAATGGAGATTATACACACCAACTTATCTGCTTCTTCCGATTTCCTGTCGATGTAGCGAAGCATTGTCCACATTACATAAAACCCGCATTCATTGTTTCCTGCCAGCTCTTTTAGGTACTTCCCCTCCATTTCGACAACCTTGAATGGGACCTGTGTCCCACCGATATGTCTCCTTCGGACACTATGCAACATTAAAAGGAGAAATATTAGAAAGCGGTATGTGTGATTAAAAAATAATATGTTATTAGGATCGCTTACTAATTCAGCACTGCCACCAGTGCATCCAGATGATGAAATGGTTCTTTCTTTGAGTCCCACACCTCGATCAGATTTTTAGCAAAATTAACACAAATGAAGATGAATGGTTGCTGCAATCATAGAATCCTAATTATTGAATAATCTTAACAAAAAAAGAAGCATAAAATTAAAAGTCGAGAACACATACTCGCAGTTGTAAGATAGAAGTATGTGGGTTTTGTTCTTCATCTTGAATTCATCGAAAACAACAATCAATCTCTCTTTTAGGTCTTCCACGTCAAATCCATGGATGCCTAAATATGTCTTCTCATTGACTCGCAAGGGGTCCAAGAAGCCTATGTTATCCCATTTACTTTTTAGTATGCAAAATTTTGCTATACACCTACATAAAATCATGGGAAGTGCTCAAAAGTTAACAATTTGTGTCTCGAGAGAGTAGTTAATTATAATATCGTGCGTATAGGGTACTTACATAGCCCACAGCATCAACATTTGTGTATCAAGAGAGCATTTCTTGTATAGCTGGAATAAGCACTCCCACTTGACATCGAACTTCTCTTCTTCAGGATAATCAAAAACATGTGGCGAACGGATAATAACCTCAAAACCAAAGTCCTCCATCTCTGTTGCTTGAGCCATGTAATATTCATGCAACTGGCGCATATATGTTGGCAAACTTCATTGCCGGTGTTCCCGTCCCTTGTACATCATAATAGATATTCGTGGCCTCTTCCATGGTTAATTTGGGGTTGTCTTCGATGTACTTCTGTATCTTCCTTAAATCTTCATTGTGTATTTCTTCGGCTCTTATTGTAGTGTATTGATTCTGTGTTTGCCTTTCAAATTTGGACTTCAACAAACACGGAGGCAGTGAGGCACAGAGATTGAAGAAACTAACACAATCTTCCTTCAAGATGTGTGCTGTAAATTTTTCTTCCATCAAGTTTGTAACGCTGCCACTGAACGGCCTTTTTCTTTTTTGTTGGTCCACTTTGGGAGCATTAGCGACCGAATTCAAGGGCCTTTTCTGTGACTGCGAGGATGCCCTTGATCTTGTTTTGGGCTGAGGTGGAGGAGGAGGAGGAGGATGACGACGAGAATTCTATTTTCCCAGGGCTGATGAAGATGGAGGAGGAGGAGTCTTCTCTTTTCTCGGGGTTGATGAAGATGGAGTCAGACAAGGAGGAATAGAAGGGGACCTCTGTCTTCTTGGGGGTGATGGCAAGGGATGAGGAGGGGAGTGATCTCTGTTGGGAGATGGTGAGTGATCATCGTGGGTGGGTGAAGTCTCGCAGTCGTCCTCATCATCAGAGGACAATTGGTGGTCAAGCTTAATGAAGCGCTCGCGCCAGGCCACTTGAGAGCCCTTGTTATGACCAAGTTTCAGCATGTCTTCCGCTGCGGGGTACTCAATGTGTATCTTGTTATACTTTTTATCAAGTATTCTATCAATGGTGACGCGAGCATACCTCTATGGAATTGGGCGGCCATTAATTGTCCCGTCTCCCATAGGCCAGGCCTAGCCAAGCGCCACCTTGTTCTTTATCCATTCCTGATAGATGTACAACTTGACATTGACGGGTTCAGTGATGCCGTCCACCAGATGAGGCACATTCGTATCTTCTTCATTGAGAGGGGTCGATCCGCAGCTGCTGTGACTCCTAAACTATGGGCTAAAGGCCGCAGGAGTAGGGTTTTGTGGTACTCCTGACCCCTTGGACAGCCAAATTTGCTGGACTCATGCTTCAACAGTCGCCTCAATCCATGCGTCCATTCTGTCTTCCATCTCTTTTAGTCACCTCAAACACTCTGCCTCTTGATCCGCTCTACCCCTCTAGCGGCTCCGGTAAGTGTGAGATTCTTGGGGGAATGCTAGTTTCCAAGGAACAACATCAGTTCCTCTAGTGCAACCAGGGTGCTCCTTGGCTCCAAGTGCTTAGGTGTGCACGTCCTTCTCTCTATTAGAAGTGTGAGTCCCTTGCCTCACCTCCTCAGTTACCTAGGAGATCCTCTAGATGAGTTCGCTCATGGGTGGATTTGTGGAGCTAAAGCTCCCATCCTCGGCGTGGCGTACACTCCTCCCCAAACATTATATTACCGATCTTGGCTCCCAATGGGCAGTCTCAACCTGAATGCCTTCCTCAGCAAGGCGATCCATATTTTCAAGTTCTGCTTCAAATTCTGGCATCTTTTTGGCGTAGCCACGAGAGCCAAGATGATGAGGATTCATCTCTTTCTGCGAGTTCTCCTTATTCTTCCTGCTTAGGTCTAAGTACTCCTCGAATAACCTGTATTTCTTGAAATCCTACCAGAAGTCCTTCTGCTTGCTAAATTGTCCACCATTGAAATTTGACTCTTTATTTTGGAGGACAAAATTCTTGTACAATGTCCCCTTGAAATTCTTGAAGCATATCCCAATGATTTCTTTTGCTTTTTTCTTGACTACCTCCTTGTCATACTCCATTGGGAAAGTGAAATACTCTTTGATCTTGATATCCCATATGTAATCCTTCTCACTTTTGAGAACCCTCCATGGGTCATTATCTTTCCCAATCCACTTCCTATACCTAATCGGGATGAAGTCCCTTACAAGTAACCCGAGGATAGTCTTGTATTTGGTCAAAGCTATAGGCGGTGAGAGTGGATCCCCAAATTCATTGAACTCAGTGTTGTGCCAGTGTGCATTCCTACCAACAGGAATCTTTGACACGCCTTGCTTGGATCTGGCCTTCCTGCTACCCAAACCCTCTGGCTCCTCGGCTGGCAGAGGCTCCTGCTAGAGACACCAAGTAAGCTATGACCCTCTCAATTGATTAGCGTGTGTGGCTAATAGTCACATGATACCAAAGTTACCCGGTCATCTTGGTCATTTTGACCCAGCTCAAGCAGGACAGACGGGGTCCATGGCTGCTCGTTCTCACCATCCTGATTGACACCATCATCGTTTGTCGGATCATGTGGATCTCTCATCCCAGCGATATCAGCTGCTTCTTGTTGCTCATCTGTTCTTCGGTGATGGGGTAACAGACGACCATGGGTCAAGGCCATGACGCGATCGTGGTTTGTTTTGGTTGCGGACAACTACTAATAGCATATGTTCATATTATATATATATATAATATGTTTAATGCAAAGTCTAATAATAAATCCACATACAACAAAGTCTAATAATAGCATATGTTCACCTAGAACAAATTCATTGTTTGATTGACCACATACAATAAAGTCCACCTATTGTTCTACGAAACTAAGCCTACATCAACTTCCAAATAAAAAAGCAATGACCATAGCCACAAATAAAAGCATGACATCTTTCCAAGACCAAGGAGCAATTCTCCTAATCTTTATATCTCCGGCGGGTGGCTTCTCTTCAATCTCCAGTGCCGGCGGATGGCCATGGTTTGCATTCATTGGACCATAGTAGGCCAGTTGTCCATGATTTGCAAGGTAGGCTAGATGACTATAGTAGGTCCTCAAAGCTTCAGCCTCTGTGTTGTATTTTTTTGTGCAAATTACCAGGGTAGCGATTGACTTGAGCATAGCAATCTTCCTAGGTTCGATAAATCCCAGGCATGTGACCAACATGCACTACATACCATGCCATGGTTGCTTATACATTTAAGTAAATTAGGTTGTCATTCAAACATGATGTATCAAAATATTAAGTTCACATACGACTAATGAACAAATATTATCTAGATAAAGAGGCATGGAGCAAGCTACATTATGAGAGGAGGTACTTGTAGCATCTAACAAATTAAATTGTTCTTCATGATTTTAGCATGAAAAAGCTTAGCCTTAGATAGGAGTGCTTGGAAAATAGCTAGTCACGTGCCTGGACCTTGATTGCTAAAACAGTTGTTTAAAATACCAACATTCAACACAGAACCAAAATTATATAGGAACCATGGAGTGGACCAACATCTGGTTAAGCTCATTCTAATTGCAAGCATTTATAGGCTGTATACTGATGCACAATACCAAAATTATATAGGAACCATGGAGTGGACCATGCTACCATAGTTCCAGCAAATATCACACTAAAAGTGGAGTTACCAAATACCAAGCACATACCACTCAACATGGCCAATTTAAACAGTTGCTTCCTAAAGGCTAGATCATGCCATCAAGTTATGTTGCCAAGCAAAAACTGGCACTCTTAAACATTGCAATACCACAATAAGAACGGTGTTTATGTGCAGAGTAATTGTGCCATCTTATTGAACCCTCATATCTGAATGATAAACTATACAACATGATTATAAGTATATGATAGTGAATGTACAGAGTTTAACCACATTAGGTACTTTTGCTAGTACTCCTGCAATGGATTGGTCTAACGTTTTTTCCCTGCTAAGTAACTGCAATTCTTCTCATAAGTTGGCTCTCAAAAAAATTTAATACTAGCAAAGCAAGCGTAAAGGTATTGATCAAGCTTCTAGATAATTTTATACAAGATTGACATTCCCATACTTTACAGGACTTTCTAAGCATTTTTTGGCCCCTGCCATTCTAAACTCAAACTTTTCTAATGCATCCAAATTTACTTCAACTACAAATAGGTTACAACCGCTACACCACTAGCTACAGCTGCAGTGCTTGTTCAGTAGCTCATTACTAACAAACTGAATAGAGCTAACAAAAAACAGCAATGAGAGTGACATTGCCAAAATTAGGACGATGTACACTGAGGTCAGCGGTACAGATAAATAGATCACACCGGCATGCTCAGTTCCACACTAGTAAACCATGATACTATCATTTTGCCTTGAAAACGTCCCAATGCCCACCCCTAAAGTCCCATTGGCCCCAACACACCAAATGCCACACGGATCATGAGTCAATGCAGGAGAGGACCTACAAAATCATGGCCGTCGCCACCACACACTCACTGTGGGGCATTTCATCAAACACATAGCGGGCAGTGAGCCATGCACTCACCGTGGGGGTGGGAAAGCAGCTGTCTGTGCGCTCCTAAAGGCCTCGGCGATGGGAGTGTAGGCATGGAGGAGGAGGGGCATGGCCGGCATCGTGGACGAGGAACGAGGGCACAAACGGCGTGGTGCTCCAGTGTGGGGTGGTGGACAGCGTCATGGACGAGGAACGAGGGCACGAACAGCGCCGTGCTCTGGTGTGGGGCGATGGACGGCGTCGAGGGGATGCACGGCATCAGTGTCAAACAAGAGGAGCGTGGGGCTAGGAACGGCGGCGCGGGGGCTGTGGACGGTTGCTCGGGGAGCGGTGGTGCCCGTCGGCGTGGGGTGGTGCTCCGGCGGCGTAGGGGGTGGGGTTGGCATGGGGTTGAAATGACTTTGGAAAATTTCACCATGCACCTTGCTTTTATCCCAATGGTTCATCACTGTCGGTTGTAAGTTCTAAACCGATAGTGATGAGGCAACATCACTGCCAGCCCATTCCTAGAATCGGTAGTGATGGGGGTGTAGCAGTTACAGGTTAAGTAGCATATCTTTTCCCTTTCTTTCGAAATCCTCCGACTGCCTCAACGGTTAAGATTTCACAATATAGCCCCCGAGACCCATGTTCGAGTTCTAGGCGGCCCAAATTTTTTGGTCTAATTTTATAAATTATTAAATGACTTTGGAAAATTTCACCCCGCGTCTTGCTTTTATCCCAATGGTTCATCACTGCCAGTTCTAAGTTCTAAACCGACAGTGATGAGGCAACATCATTGCCGGGCCATTCCTAGAACCGACAGTGATGGGGGTGTAGCGGTTACGGGTTAAGTGGCATATATTTTCCCTTTCTTTTGAAATCCTTCGACTGCCTCAACGGTTAAGACCGCGCAATATAGCCCCCGAGACCCGTGTTCGAGTCCTAGGTGGCCCAAATTTTTTGGTCTAATTTTATAAATTAATAAGCTCTAAAAGGTCAAAAAGAAAAAATAAAATTAGCCTTGGCACACCTCATATACTAGTGCAGCGGTTAAGACTCAAAACTCTGCTCCCCGAGACCCAAGCTCGAACCCGAGGGCTGGCACAATTTTTTTAATTTTTTTATAAATCACTATCAGTTTTCAAAACAAACGGGCAGTGATAACAAGCATCACTATCGGTTTCGTCTCATCACTGTCGATTTTTTGAAACCGATAGTGATGTTTATATATATAAAAAATTCCTTTTATATTCTAAATAAATAGAAGCATGTGTATTCCTATGTTGAAATGGCTATTTTTTTTGGCAAGCATGTACACCCAAATTAAGACCACACACAGGATCTTAGGTTTTTCTGATCAATTTTTTCTTTATTATATTTTTCTTTGTGCTGAATGAGACAAAAGAGGGTGAATTTCATCTTGGACCCAATAGATTTTTTCATCGACCTCCACAAAATTTTTATCCCTAGGGCACATGAGACTCTGTGTAAAAGTTTAGCACCATTCTGGATCTTTTCATCGGTAGACTCCGTTCAACCTATAATTAATCAGTGTCATCGCGTGGAAATTCAATTAAACCTCAGAAAGTAGCAAACCATTTCCGAAAAATCTCAAACTTGGTGTTTCCTTCATCTGTGGCACGTGCAAGCCTAAGAAAAAGTTTGAGACCAATGTGACACCAAAATGCATATGAACCACAGAAACCTTGATAACCTATGTGTATAGTCATGGTTCGATGAAATGACACATGTACCTCTATGAAGCATGTATACTCTGCCTATGTTGAAATGGCTTGAAATTTTTTTAGCAAGCATGTATACCCAAATTAAGGCCCCAAACAAGATCTTAGCTTTTTTTATCATTTTTTATTAATATATTTTTCTTTGTGCTGAATGAGACAAAAGAGGGTGACTTACATCTTGGACCTAATAGATTTTTTCATCGACCTCCACAAAATTCATATCCCTAGGGCACATTAGAGCCTGTGTAAAAGTTTGGCACCTTTCTAGATCTTTTCGTGGATAGACTCAGTTCAACCTATAATTAATCGGTGTCATCGCACGAAAATTCAATTAAAGCTTAGAAAGTAGCAAACCATCTCCGAGAAATCTCAAACTTGGTGTTTTCTTCATCGGTGGCACGTGCAAGCCTAAGAAAAGTTTGAGACCAATACGACACCGGAATGAATATGAACCACAGAAACCTTGATAACCTATGTGTATAGTCATGATTCGATAAAAGGGCTCTTGTACCTCTGTGAAGCATGTATACTCCGCCTATGTTGTAATGGCTTGAATTTTTTTTGGCAAGCATGTATACCCAAATTAAGGCCCCAAACAATATCTTAGGTTTTTCTGATCATTTTTTATTAATATATTTTCTCTGTGCTGAATGAGACAAAAGAGGGTGAATTACATCTTAGACCCAATAGATTTTTTCATCGACCTCTAGAAAATTCTTATCCCTAGGGCACATTAGATCCTGTGTAAAAGTTTGACACCATTCCGGATCATTTCGTAGGTATACTCAGTTCAACCTATAATTAATTGGTGTCGTCACGTAGAAATTCAATTAAACCTCAGAAAGTAGCAAACCATCTCCAAAAAATCCCAAACTTGGTGTTTCCTTCACCTGTGTCACATGCAAGCCTGAGAATAATTTTGAGACCAATGTGACATAGGAATATATATTTCTAGATGCCCAACAAATGTTACACAAATTACATGCATGACAATAATTAAACACACAAGCCGTACAAATTAAAATTAGAACCCAATTAAACTACAACCTTGCAAACCTAGCTAAATAAACATTAATTAGTATCGAAATCACCGCCAGGATCGATTAGGCCACGCACACTAACTTGCCTCTATAGTCATATATGGTAATTGATGTCACAGATTATGTATTCGCTTGTATCGATGAAGGTCAATGCCCGTATGAGTGCACTCTCTCATGCCTCACAATACCAAAAGAATGGTCGGCCATAGATGTAACCTACTAAACGACCACTACCCCTGTTAGTAATACTTATGAAGTACTATGTCCTTCTATAGTGAGCTGGCTGAGGTTTCCATTGCAGAAGTCCCAATTGCACCTGAGTTACTCCGTAGCTTGGTCTAGAACGGCCCACAAGCCACATGCAGCATAGGTAAGGTCCTGGAGCACAATCTGCATGCGGAGAAAAAGAAAAAAAATTAGAGAATGCTATTACAATAATAAACAACAAATAACCATGACTCAGGTATAAGTGACCATCTTACCACATCCACATGGTTGTAGCTCACAAAGCATTCGCTTGCTTGTGGGACAGAGATATCACCAGCATTCAAAGCAAGTGCCTTGAAGTGCGAGAAATCAGGCACATCATAGGAAACACGTTGAAGTGCCTCTAAACATGACACTGAATTGGGCGCTTATCACATCCAAGCTCTGTCTTCCCGTCTCGTGGATATGGTTCTGATGATTTACACCCCTCAAAGGGATGGAAAAACTAAGTTCACACGTCCATAGCTGATGACTTGCATGAGATGCTATGTTCTCAACGATGTCCGAGATAAAGAACCAGCTAAGTGTTGTTCGTAGCCAATCTATTGGGGATATAGTCTGCGACATATATATATGCAACAATGATATTAAATTAATTACACTTATTTGTTAGCATAACAAAACAAAAGATGTTGGGAAATATTTCATACAATAGCTGGAACAGGGAATCATGGAATGGCCACATTAGGAGCGAATGGCTCATCGCTAGGGTGGAAACCTGGTTCTTGTGGTGGGAGAGGTCCGTTGTTCATACCACCTGATCGATAAAATGCAAAAAAATATGAACATAAAATATCTGCACAAAAAAATCTTCCAAGTAAAATGTGGCAACATAATTAAATATAGATCGAATGCAAGGAATAAGAATATATAAAAATGTAGAATGCCAATAAACATGAATATAAATATAGATCAAATGAATATAGATAGAATATTGGAGAAGACAACATATCAATACCAATGAAAAATGCAGGAGCCATGACCAAATCACGTAGAGAGAGAGTGGATTTCTTGAGAAGTGAGAGTGAAACGTGAGAAATGAGACTGTGAAAGTTCATGGGTGGGTGGGATCCATGTATGTGGCCGACGGTTTGTTTTATGTAGGGGGGGCATGGACATCTCTGCTAGTTTTTAAATAGAACCGATAGTGAAAGTTAATATCACTGTCGGTTTTTAAATAGAACGGACAGTGAAGGTGCCGCTGTATAAACAAAGCCAACCATCCGAAGCCTCCAACCCACCTGGCCACCTCGATCCCCTCCCCTATCGGCTCTATCCATGGGAAAGTTTAACAACAATGATATATTTATTTACATAAGAGTACAGAAATACATCAAAAAATAACAAAAATATTAGAAATAAATTACATATACGATAATAAAGACCTTACACTAAAATTCCATATACGATAACAAAGACCGATTTGCATACAGGTTAATGTTACAATCAATGTGTATCAACACATTATAATTTATCCACCTCAGTAGCATTGTTCTAGCACCAACTAGGGTCAATCAGCAGTGCCGAGGTGGTCTATGAGCTATACCGGTTGGAGATGACAAGGTGGCATCGATGAATCCAAGCCTCTGCTGTACATGGCCTTTTTCTTGGTACAGTCCAGAGCACACCGGATTCAGCTCGGCACCGCATCGATGAATCCATTCCACCGCTATACATGGCTGCCTTTTTCTTGGTAGTTCAGAGCGCACCGCAGCGGATGGCTCTGTGAACCTCCCAACGTCTCCAATCTTCAGCGTTGCTCTATCTTCAGTAGCATTCTTCTAGTACCTCTTGTGTGCACCATTTTGGTGGACTACGATGCATAATGATATATGTACGCTGGTTGGTTTCTGGGCTGATAAGCCCGGCTGGTGCTGGTTTGTTGTGAGAGGAAAACACTATATCATGGCTGATAAGCCCTGGCTGAACCAACAAGCCATAGAGAGGCTCCCTAGCAGGGCGCCATTTTATAAGATAGTTGTCGCGGTAGGGGGGAGCAGTGCTCCTGCTGTGGTGATCAGCGGGAGCACTGTTGGCCCGTGAAAGGAATATTATTATCACTGTCGGCTTTGATAAAAAAACCGGTAGTGATAGGGGTCATTAGTGCCGGTTTTTAGAATCGGCAGTGATTCCATGTATCACTGTCGGTTTTTATGAAAAAACCCGATAGTGATAGGCCTGGCAAACAGTTGCCGCTGCCGCAGGCGCTCAACTTTTATTTTTTTGAAATCAGAGCCACTGCTGTGGGCTCTAGATAAAAAAAATAAAAAAAATTATCCCGCCTGGTTTCGAACCGAGGGTGCGAGAAAGAGGGATTAGTGGCTTAACCGCTGCGTTAAAGGAGGATTTAAGTTAGGAAATGTTTTGTTATCATTTTAATAGTTTAAGTTGAGGTTCATTTAATTCTATAAAAACAAAAAAAAAGTTTGCCGCACATAGGATTCAAACCAAGGGCTTGAGTTTCACAGTAGCTGGCTTTCACCGCTGCACTATGATAGGGAGTACGTCAAGGTACATTTTCTTTTTTGTTTTATTCTCTGAACAAGAGTTAATTAATTCGAGGTCCATATTATAGGGCCTTAACCGCTGCGCTAGCATTAGGGATTACTTTAGTTTAGGTTACATTTTTTCTTTTATCCATTTAGTGCATGTAAATACATATACTTTATTGTAAAATAATACAAATATTTGTGTCTTGATTATTTAATTCCATGATAATTAATTAATGGTCTATAATTATCGAATAATAGTGTTTCTGAATATCATCTCAATATTTAATTACATAGTCAATTATTAAATTTTAGAGAGGCGCACAAAATATAAATTAGATTACATAGTTGGTGAACAGCGTCCGAATAATAATTACATAGTTAACAATAATCTAACTATCTTTAGGTGCATCAACAATGAGGGCCTCATTGTGATCAAGCCGTATGTAAGCAGGTCCGTCGCCCTCTTGAAGGATAGGTAGGGCTACGTTCGCCCTGAATGGAGGCATTTCCTAATAGCCCCTATAGTCTTCTTCGTCCGTCACTCCATCAACACTGACAATCTTCCTTTTCCCTTCTAGGACTACCTTTAGCCTTCCTTTTGTCTTGTTGTCCCTTGCATAGAAGACTTGCATAACATCTCTTGCAAGGATGAAGGGGTCGTCTCTATATGCGGTCTTAGTGAGATCAACGGTAGTGAACCCTTCGCTGTCAGGGTTGATTTCCTCGAGCCGAACCCACTGGCAGCGAAAAAGAGCTGCCTTCAACGGACCATAGGCTAGCTCCAATATCTCCTCTATGAAACCATAGTATGTCGCCTGCACGTTGTCGTTTTCGTCGTGAGCATCAAAACAAACACCATAATTTTGGTGTGTGCTCTTTTCATCTTG
Source organism: Miscanthus floridulus (assembly GCF_019320115.1). Taxonomy (NCBI): domain Eukaryota; kingdom Viridiplantae; phylum Streptophyta; class Magnoliopsida; order Poales; family Poaceae; genus Miscanthus; species Miscanthus floridulus. The sequence goes on along the minus strand of NC_089593.1, from coordinate 28,614,515 downwards.
CTTTTTTGTGTAAAATGTGAATCCATTAATCTCATACCCTTGGTACTTAAGATATGTACTCAAAGGTCCCTTGGCTAAGGAATCTAGTTGATTAACCAACTTTATTCCAAGCAAGCGGCGTCGCAACCAGTTGATAAATTCCTCCTTAAGTTTTTTATCCAGACAAGCCTGTGACCTGCTCGGATATAGAGTTTACAGAGATTGTCTATGCTCGTCAATGTATGGCATCACACCCTCAGCTTGCTGGAGTACAATGAACTGTGCCTATCTGAAAGAAACAGGGTCGTCTACTGTAACAGATTTCTCCCCGATCGTTCCTTTGCCACGTAGTCTTCCCACGTGACGAGATTCTAGAACTCCGACCCTTTTGATGTCCAGATAATATATGCAGAACTCAATGGCCTCCTCTGTTGACCATCCTTCAACCATGCCCCTTCTGTCCTAAATCAGTTCCTAACATACCTCCTGAAAACTTTCATCAATCTTTCAAAAGGGAACATCTGATGTAGGTACATTGGGCCAAGGGCTCTAATTTGGTCAACAAGATGAATGAGCAGATGCAATGAGATATCAAAGTAAGTCGGCAGGAAATGCACTCAAGCCTATCAAGAGTTTCGACTATGTCCCGCTGCAGTTGCTATAGCATGGACACATCAATGACCTTTTTTGAGATCGCGTTGAAGAATGCGCATAGCTTTATGATTGGGGCATGGACCTTTGGGGGGAGGATACCACATAGGGCAATAGAGAGCAGCTGAGTCATAATGACATGATAGGCATGGGCCTTCATAGGGCCATAGTTGAACTTGAGTTCTCCCATGTTCACTAGCCTCTTTAGGTTTGCACAGTAGCCCATTGGGATATTGAGTTCATTGAAGAAAGAAATAAGTGCACGCTTTTCTTCCTTCTTCAATGTCCATGACGCAACCAGAAGTTCAAACTGGCCATTCTCTAGCTCCACGGGATGTAGCTCCTTCCTAATTCCCAAGTGTTGCATGTCCAGGCGTGTGGCTAGTGAATCCTTCGATGTCCCCCCGGTGTCCATCAAGGTGTTAAGAGTGTTAGCGCACACGTTTTTAGTGATGTGCATGGGATCAAGACAGTGGCGTACACTCATAAATGGCCAGTATGGTAGTTTCCAGAAAACTAATTTTTTCTTCCAAACGCTCCCATCAAGCGCTGCTACTGCATTGTCCCCCTTCCCAACGACAACCTACAGTTGTTGAGTTCTCCAAGTATTGCAGGCCCGTCTCGATATTTTGGAGCTAAGCGTTTCTCAATAGTACCATTGAAATCTTTTATGTTCCTACAGTAAGGGTGATCCTTAGGTAGGAACCTACGGTGTCCCAAATAAACTATCTTTGAGTTATTTGGTAGATTTACCGCATCGGCGTCGTCCAAGCACTCGACACATCCAGTATAGCCTTTTGTCTTCTCTCCGAACAATGAACCTTGACCTGGCAGGTCGATGATTGTAGCGATAAGTACTCCCTTGATCGTGACATGTTCCTTTCTGTACTCATCCCAAACATCCGGCACACCCTTTTCAAACATCTTCATTAGTTCATCGATCACTGGTTCCAAAAACATATCGATGTCATTCCTAGGTTGTCTTGGCCCTTGGATCAGTAGTGGCATCGGGATGTATGACCGCTTCATACAGACCCAAGGTAGAAGGTTGTATATATAGAGCGTTACTAGCCAGGTGCTATGATTGCTTCTAACCTGGTCGAAAGGATTCATCCCATATGTGTGCTCAAAGCAAACCAAAGGTGCCTTACCTCTCCATCGATGCCCTTATAGAACATAGTATCGACAGTCCTCCAGTCATGCCCAATGGTGGGGTGCCTCATCATTGTATCTTTCTTACGCTCTTCTCCATGCCAGAGCAACAGCTTGGCTGACTTTGCACTTGCAAACAACCTATGCACCCGAGGAGCTATAGGGAATACCAAACGACCTTTATGGGACCTCCTCTGGTCTTGGTACCCTCATTTGATGGCCCTTCCTTATACCATGGAGCTTCACACTTGGGGAACTTGTCCAAGTCTTTGTATTTTTCTCCACGGTACAATATGCAATCATTGGAACACGCGTGGATTTTTTCAACCTCGAGGCTGATGGGCAAATCATTTGCTTGGCCAAGTATGTCTTTTCTGGCAACTCATTTTTTCTAGGAGCATTTTCCTTATTATACCTAACAACTGATCGAAGCCTTTATCGCTCAATCCGTTTGTCGATTTGAACTCTAACAGCATGATGTCGGCTTCTAGTTTGCTCATTGGACAATTCCTATACAATGGTGTTTTGCCATCTTGTCTCATTTTCTCTAGCTTTCTCAGTTGTCTTTCACTAAGACATCTGGTCACTACATTACATAGCAGCTAAGAAATGCCATTGTTATCCTCGGTGTCGTCAACTAACATGTTCCTAAACACATTATTAATTGTGGCCATAGGTTCCGTGTTGACACCGGGTTCCTCGTCAGCATCATGGATGGCTACGTCAGACATGTCCACATCATCATTGTTTTCCTACAGAACATTCACACCAACCTCGCCATGCATAGTCCATATCGTATAGTTTGGCATGAACCCCTAGTAATCAAGTGCGATCGTATAGACTCAATTTGATAAAAGTTCTTTTGATTCTTACAATCTTTGCATGGGCAGAAGACAGGGTTCCCATTCCCAGCATGGGCTTTGGCATCGGTGATAAATTGGCTGACGCCATGCATGTACCACTTGTCCGTTCGAGACAGCTGCATCCACTCTTGATCCATCTCTGCACAAAAAAATACTAAGAAAGTAATTACAAAGAATTAATAAGAAATCGAGCTTCATGAACAACAATTGTAGCACGAAAGTACCATTTTTTGAAAACATTATTGTACACTAATTATTGGAAAATTCAAATAGGTAGCCCCGGCCCTGTAAATTGAAAATCATAGTAAAAAACAATTATTACACAATAATAAAGAACAACTATTCTACTCTACTTCTAAGAACTAATTATAGCATCACATACTAACAATGATGATCTTGACCACCATGGAATAATTAGCTAGGAATTTAAATGTGTTCATAGACACCAACCTTTTGGATGATGGATTCACCACAATTTGAGCCTTGCACAAATGTCCAATTGAAAAAGTGCTCTCTAGAATGGAGAAAGAACTAGAATGAGAATCAAGCAATGTAGCCATCAAAACAAAGCTAATTAAGCAAAAAATCAAAGGAGTGGATGTTTGTTACTAACCTTAAAACAAAAAGATCAAGCCATTCTTCAAAATCCAAGCGCTAGCTTCATGGTGAAGAGCAGCTGCAACAATGGAGGGAAGGGTCCAAACGCGCGCCTCTATTCTCGGGATGGAAGAGAGGAGGAAGAAGAGGACTGTTGCAGCCTTTTTGTGCTGTAGGCTAATCACCGTTGGTTCTTGGCTAGAACCGATAGTGATAGATCCCAATCACTGTCGGCTCTTGGCTTGAACCGGCAGTGATAAGTGGGAGCCAAAACACTGTCGGTTCAAGCCACAAACCGACAGTGATGTGGTGCTTCACTGCCGGTTTTAGCCCAGCCCCAATCATTTTCTCATTTTCAAGCTTATAACCGGCAGTGAAGGTACATCACTGCCGGTTCTCACAAATCCGGCAGTGATGAGGCCAGTAGTGATGTCCAAATCTATAGTAGTGAAACCTACATGGTTTAAATTGTTTAGGAGCACGGCACATAGCTTGTTTTACAATTGTTCATCTAATATGTGCCAAAGTCAAAATTGTAGATAATTTCTCCCAAATATCACCTTCGAAAATGATTCTCACATTCATGTGATGTCATCTTTCAAGTGGTATTTTTTATTCTAAAATCAATGGACATGTCTCCCACAAGTATTCTATACTTGTGTGCACAAATTTAGGGGGAGGTTACTCTACAAGTTGGATGCTTTGAGACTAACACCTTTTCAAGCTTATCATGTGTGTAGTAGTCTCATTGCAAGGAAAATGGAATCCCCATAGTTAAGCATCATACTTCAAATATCCACCACCTATTGCAAGTGGTATAAACCAAATTGGTTTCCACATGTGGTATTTCTAAACCGATATCATCATGTTGATTTCACTTTGGTATTTATATGCTTTCTCCATGCATTATATAGATTAAACTCCCTTGAGCATTAATTCGCCAATTATGCATAAACTACATTCTTCATCATATGTATGCATATATTTAGGGGGAGCTTAGTCTATGTAATGTGAGAGTCAAATTTTGTGACCTTTTCCACTCCATAGACAAAGGATCACAAAGTTTGACCCTCCCTTGTGCTACTAATGTCTTCCTTTTCGGTGTTTGATTCCAAAGGGGGAGAATTTGTAGGACCAAAAGCAAGCTCAATCATAATAATTTACAAGTGGTAATGGTAATAATTTACAAGTGGTAATGGTCCAAGAAAGGGAGGATAGCGGATTATGGAGTTAGGGGAAGACTTAAATCCATAATGCCACATGGGGACATTTGCAAGGGCAAGATAACTTTCCAAAGATGTTTACATGTGATATGCATTAGCTTACTTGTGGTATCTTTAGCTTACATGTGCTTACATGTGGTATCTTTTAGCATGATACAACCTTGCCCTTTGCACTGCATCTTAGCAAGTAAATAGTTTTTAAATTCCAAAACTTTTATTATTTGCTTGTTTTGGTCATGTTGTCATCAATCACAAAAGGGGGAGATTGTAAGGAAAATGGACCCTAAGCCCCTTTACTTTGGATTTTGGTGTTTGATGACCAACACAATTAAATTGGACTAATGAATTTGCAAGTAATTGTTTTGTAGTTCAATAGGGTGCAAGACGTGACTTGGACGAAGGCGACATGATGATCTCATGATCAACACCATAAGCAAGACCCTAGAAGCACAAGAGAAGACTGAAGATATCAAGCATAGTCCAAGCACGAAGATGAGAACCAAGCCGGACGCAAGATCGCGAAGAAACGAGCTCGACAGAGGTGACCGGACACGGCACTTATAGGGACCGGATGCGTCCAATCAGTTGCTCGGCAACAGTAGGCGTCAACAGCAATGATCGGATGCTGAGCGAGGTAGTGACCAGATGCATGGACTTCACTGTTCATCGTCGCGGCAATAATTCAGCGTGACCGGACGCAGTGGCTGTGGACGACCGGATGCTCTAGGCAGTGGTGTCTGATCAAGTCTAGAGAGGTTCTAGAGCGGCGCTAGCATGACCGGACACGTCTGATCGAGTGAGACTAGACTCGGCCAGAGTCCGACCAACGTGCGCGCTCTAACGGTCGGGACGACCGGACGCATTCGGTCAGGATGACAGCAGCGTTCGGTCAGTAGCAGAAAGCTAGGTTTCATCCCTAATGGCTACTTTCTCTATGGGGCTTATAAATAGACCCCCCCAACCAGCCATTTGAGATGAGGAGAGCTGAGGAAACATACCAAGGGTGTTGATACACCATTTTAGTGATCTCCACTTGCATAGAGCTTAGTGATTCATTAGGTGATTAGCGTAAGTTCTTTTGCAGAGTGCTTAGGTTGATTAGACCACCGCTTATGCGCTTGCTCTAGGTTTAGGACTAGTGTTTAGTGAGGTTTGCGTACCTCTTACCACTCGGTACTTGCGCGCACCATTGTTGTACATCGGAGGGGCTTGTAGTCTTGCGAGATCACACCAACCGCGTTTGTGATGTGGCCGCCACCGTGTACCGGAGGGAACAAGGCCCACGATGTTTTGGCCGAAAGCTTGATAGTGAAGATGGCGGGGAGCGGTCTGGAAGAGGTTTGCCAGAAGGCACGTCGGAGACCCACTTGCACGTAGGGAAGGCCTGAGGCTATCCACGGAGTTACGCAACTGGGAGCTTGGCCCTTGCGAGGGATTCCTTGTGAGGGGCTCCAACGAGGACTAGGGGGAAGCTTGCATGCTTCTCGATACCTCAGTAAAAATACCGAAGTCATCGACGGGAGTTTGCATATCTCTACCTTACTCTTTAGCTTCCACCTTTACATTGTAATCTCGTTTTGTGCTTTACTTTCCTAGCTTAGTGATAGACTAGTTGATAGGATTAAAACCTAGGTTGCATAACTCCTTTTTCCGATGGAGATAGCAACACACCTAGCAAAACTGTAGTTGCACATTTAGATAGTTTATCTTTTGCATAGGTTTCGGTAAGGGTAGAAAAAGAGGCCATAGTTTAGAGTTAGAGTTTTAAGTTGCCTAATTTACCCCCTCTTAGGTGTCATGGTCCCTTTCAGCTACCTAAAGAAGTCGCCAGTGAAGAAAGGATGAGGAGGCAGAGCGGATCCATGGGTTAGAGGAGGCGGTGCTTCAATCGTGGGAGCGAGAACTAAGCATGGAGGCGAGAATGCAAGAGAAAATCAAACGACAAGTGGCACTACAGTTGAGTAGCCAAAGGCAGTAATCAACATCAGAGCATGCAGTCAACATTAGCACCCCTCAGGTAAGAAGCAGTTGTTCTTCCACTGAGCTCCCAAATCAAGATGAATCATTGCAGCACTTCCCCATGAATGACATCACTGTTCCTTTGACGCCATGTGAGTTGCACATTCCCTTGGGGAATACCGGTGCCACAGTCTTGGTGGCGCACGGTATTATTTCTCCTGTGGTCCTCGACAAGACACCAACAATGCATGGGAATCCAATTCCACCTGGCTATTATAGCGTCTCAGTGGATAGAGTTATCAAAGACTATAGGGAAGTGCCTCTTGACTTTCCTAGAGGTGGTGGAGAGAAGACCCTAGGACAAGCAGAGTATTCATTCGTTTTATGGCGCAAGTGCTACATCATTATTCCCGGTGTGGCGGCTAGGGTACCGTCGCCTCCTCAACTACCTCATGATAGGTGCAGATGAAAGTGAATGAAACCATTTTTTCAATAATTATTCATTCTCAATTATTGGCTTCTCGTGTAATAACCATTTACTCCCAATCACTTTTGTACTCACGTGTCTCCCAACCTAAGTCCACTTCCATCCCATGATCATCAGAGTGCTCTAGACGATGATGATGCATTCCATGGCATGGTTGCATCTCCATCTCCATCTCCTCCAAGGCGGTCTCCCCTCCTCCGCCTCCCGCCCCTAGTGAAGAAGAAAGCCAGCCATCGTAAAACAAAGCCCCTCTAGAGAAGCTACCTTACGAGCAGTCTGAAGAGGAATCAAAAGCAGCGGCACAAAAAGAATTGGTTAACTGGAAGCAAGGTTTAGCATAATCAAGAGCAAGGAGGTTGGAACTTGAGAAAAACCCACCAAAGCCGCACTCATAGCTCAACGAGAACTAAGGAAAAAAATCAATGAGCGCGAGAAAAAGCAGCGTGAGGCACGTAAGCCCTCGCCATTATCGGACTATGAACGCTCTCTGAACAAGTCATATAAGGCATCGCTGAAAGCGAAGAAAGCAGGGAAAGATATTGTACAGCTCGGGTAGCAATCTAAGCAATCTATCGACCCGCTATTTCTTGAGGGTGATTTCACAAACGCATCGTGCGGTCCAATAGATAAGGAGGCACTGCAAGACTTCATGGCCACCACAGGTCTCACAGTTGAACAACTCATGGGGGGAGCATCGATACCAACAGACGACTACGATATTTACCGCACCTGTGTAGATGGCCAGAGTCTTATAAACCCTAAGTACTACTCATCACTGGGTACGCAGATGTTCTTGTTGAACAAGTGGTACTTAAAAGTCACCGAGAATGACGAAGCAGCATGGCTTGTTGCCAAAGTGAGACCAGAGCATTACTTGGGCATGACGTTGTATATATTGAGTTCAATGAATTACACCAACTATTACACAGGGACGCTCTCGATAAATCTCTCGTTAGCTGTTGGTGTCTATAAGTGATTCTTTCTACAATTGAATTGAAGTAACTTGCATGTTAGTTCGTTGTTCATATACAGTTATCCTCACACTATATACATTGTACTATATATATGCAGATATGAGATGCTGAAACTAAAGAAAAAAGCAATGATTGAGGTTGGTTTCATTGATCCGAATCACGTATTCAATGACAGGGTTACTCCATATGATAAATGGCGACCTCAAGTGGAGATGCTTCTGTTCAGGTTCTTAGATAAGAACGCTAACAAGACACTAATACTCTTCCCATTCGGCTTCGAGTGTGAATGTCTTGTGTCCATTTTATTTTGCTTACTCCATGTTGACTTTAGTTAATAAGTTGTGCCTACGTATAAAAATGTAGCTTTCACTGGATACTGCTGGTCATCGATATGACCAGGAGTCGTGTAAAAATCTTTGATTTAGTGACAAAACCCCGAGCAGATTATCATGAAATCGTCGATATACTCCAGTGGTAAATTCGGTCTTGCACACACTGTATACTCTCTTATGCCATTTTAATGATATAACTCCATTTATTTATTTTGTTGAGCAGTGCTTGGAAAACGTTCGCCGAGAAACACCATTATGGTAATTGGGAAGTGCCTCTGCATATAGTCCAATACCCAGTAAGTAATATCTAGTTCACCGCATCTTTCATTGTTACCATGCTTCACTAGTTGATGATGAATCTTTTTCTCGTAAAGTGGTGTCTGCAGCCGGGATCAGGAAACAACTTTTGTGGATACTACGTCTCCGAGTTCCTCATGGAGTACTCAAGGAGAACAAGTGAAGAGATCCTCGAAGTACGTAAAAAATATACATAATTTATTTATTACCATTGTGTTGATATATATATATATATATATATATATATATATATATATATATATATATATATATATATATATATTCATACTGTTGCTTTCATTCTAATTGAAGATTGAATGGAGGAAGTAAAAGGTCCTACGATGTGACCAGATCAAAGCAATTCAAAAGACATTGTTAGGATTTCTTTTGGAGCATGTCATAGATTCCAAGGGCGCACACTACTATGACCCTAAAGAATTCATACCTAGTAGCCAAACGACGGAAGATTAGGGTTGCAAGAAATCCTAAGGACATGAGTACATTTGTGACTTTATTATATATATACATATTTCATGCATGCACAACCTCTTTAAATATTTGTATATATATAGTTTCATACATTTTAGTGTGTTATTTATGTATAATGCTCGAATGGAACCTTATACGTACGTGTATATGGACGTATATTAGAAACATAGAATTCGTATATGAAAAGCTAATCGAAAACAAAAAATAATAATTGAAAAGAAACCATAAAATGATTTGTAGTGGCGGTTTTCTTAAGAAAACAGTTAGTGTAAATCGTTTGTAGTGGCGGTTCTCAAAAACACGCCTGTGAAGTTCGCGATTTTCACTGACCTTGGTCACTGGCGATACTGATAGGCGCCTGTAGAAATAGCTTTGGAACCGCCAGTAGCGAGCTCTGTTGTACTAGTGAATGTCTGGGGGCCATTTAGTCCCGGTTGGTAATAGCAACCGGGACTAAAGGTCCACTTTCAGTTCCGGTTCCCAGAACCGGGACTAAAGGGGGCCTTTAGGCCCCATTCGCTTCGCTGAAAAAATAAGTCGAAATACTGTCCCGACTGATTTGTTATGAGAGAAAAACACTATTCCGGCTGAAAAAAAACAAGCTGAAAAGTACGGATTATAAGACAAGTGAACAGGGCCTAAAATCCCGGATTCGCAATCTCGGTTTGGCAACCGGGACTAAAGGACGTTTCTCAACCGGGATTGCAACCCATTCCTGCACTAGTGCTAATATCTTATATTTACTTCTAAAAACAAACTTTTAAAACAAGCAATCTGCTGCTAAGAACGAAGCAATAATAATGGCAAGCTGAAAACTGAACCACCACCCTCCTATCGTCTACGTACTGGATGCCTAACCCTCCTATCGTCTACGTACGCACACCATTCCCACAACAATTATCGGAGCAGAATAATTTCATCAGGTTCTAAAAGAAAAGAAGCAAAGTGTACTGCTTAATAATAAAGTTAATTTATGCAGGTTTCAACCCTTCGTTTCTAAACTTATCGCCAGGTAAGGAAGTGGATAATTAGGAATAGAAAGCATTGTCATGACTACTGCATGCAGAGAACTGTTTAGTATTTGAGTAAAAAGAGTTGAAGTATAAATGAGTTGGAATACCTCAGCTTGCTGCAGCACACGAACGCTGTGCCGACCTGGTTATTCCAACACCGTAGTTACGATGCTCTCTAATTCTCTATCATTGAGTGTCCGCCTATCATCGTGCCCCTCAAGCCCATTTATAGGAGAACATGCGGCGCTAGCCGTGGAGGGCCATGGGGTTCGTGACACGTGCATAGTATTAAAAAACCCTAGGTGTATTGGCTGTCCGCTAGCTGGCCAACGGGAATCACGAGGCATCTGTGGTAGTGGAAACAAAGCTAGCAGTGGTTCAGCAGTCAGTGGTAGTGAACAGTGAGAGGATTGGATAGGGGACAGCTTCTGATTATATCGCGAATGATCGATTGTATGGTTCTGTGGTGTGCCTAGTGTGGGCGCCACTATATGGAATGATCGATGATTGTTGAGCTTGATCTAAATTCAGTTATATACAAGATAAAAGCTAATTTTTATCGGAGCGAAGTGAGGCCCGTTGTCGGGAGGCTTGGGCCGAAGCGAAGCGAAGGCTGAAATTAGCCCATCATATTTCGCCGCCGCACCCAGGGAAGCTTGGGGGGGGGGGCCGAAGCCCCCCGCGGTACGGATCGTCACCTATTAGGGTTTTCCATCTATATATACTTCATGTAAGCCGTCGTCTTGGGATAAGAAAAGCTGTAAATCCCTGATGTTTGTAACCTCACCCGATATAGTGAAGATTTGCTGGCTGGTGCCCGTGGTTTTTTCCCTTCCACCTTGGGAGGGTTTTCCACGTTAAAATCTCGTATCCCCTGTGCTTGATCTACTGTTCTTCGTCGTTTATATTGCCTATCGTTTATAACAATTATCAATAACGTGACATGTGCACCAGAAGTATTTCTTTGTTGTTTCAGGATGAAGGTTCATTTTATGCTACAAGAAGGAATCTGTCTTAAGGTGGAGTTTGTTGAGTTTGATCCAAATTCAGTTATGTACAAGATAAAGACCAATTTCCGCCGGAGTGAAGCGAGGCCCGTCGCCGGGAGGCTTGGGCCGAAGTGAAGCGGAGGCTGAAATTAGCCCGTCATATTTCGCCGCCGCACCCAGGGACGCCTGAGGGTGCAGGGGGGCGAAGCCCCCCGCGGTACGGATCGTCACCTATTAGGGTTTTCCATCTACATATACTTTATTTAAGTCATCGTCTTAGGATAAGAAAAGTTGTAAATCCCCGACGTTTGTATCCTCACCCAATATAGTGAAGATTTGCTGGCTGGTGCCCGTGGTTTTTTCCTTTCCACCTTGGGAGGGTTTTCCACGTTAAAATCTCGTATCCCCTGTGCTTGATCTACTGTTCTTCGTCGTTTATATTGCCTATCGTTTATAACAATGATCAATAACGTGACATGTGCACCGGAAGTATTTCTTTGTTGTTTCAGGATGAAGGTTCGTTTTATGCTACAAGAAGGAATATGTCTTAAGGTGGAGTTTATTGAGTTTGATCCAAATTCAGTTATGTACAAGATAAAGACCAATTTCCGCCAGAGTGAAGTGAGGCCCGTCGCCGGGAGGCTTGGGCCGAAGCGAAGCGGAGGCTGAAATTAGCCCATCATATTTCGCCGCCGCACCCAGGGACGCCTGGGGGTGTGGGGGGCGAAGCCCCCCGTGGTATGGATCGTCACCTATTAGGGTTTTCCATCTACATATACTACATTTAAGCCATCGTCTTGGGATAAGAAAAGTTGTAAATCCCCGACGTTTGTAACCTCACCTGATATAGTGAAGATTTGTTGGCTGGTGCTCGTGGTTTTTTTTCTCTTCCACCTTGGGAGGGTTTTCCACGTTAAAATCTCGTATCCCCTGTGCTTGATCTACTGTTCTTCATCGTTTATATTGCCTATCGTTTATAACAATGATCAATAACGTGACATGTGCACCACCAGTTTCCTTTTTTGAAAAAAGAATTCTCACCTCTTTCCCTTTTCGCACGCGCGCAATCGAACGTAAAGATGTAGTTTTGTTTACTCGATTTGCTTCATTTTTATTAACATACACATGAAAACACAAGTTAAATACATAACTTGGTTATATACATAGCATCACAAAAACAAACTCTATAGAATGAATTCATAGTGAAAGTTAAGAAGTAAAATCCAATATATTTTTCTGAGAAGTGACCAATGCTCAAAATTGACCGACAAAAAAAGCTCAACAGATATAACATAATGCTTAAATGGATCCTTGAAAAAGATTGACACATGTCTTTGTATTCGATAAGACCCGATTAACAAAAAGGAAGCAAATCAACATAAACAAAAACTAATATACTAGGGTATATAAACAACAGGTAATACAACGTAAACAAAGGAACGAATGAACTTATAACTTATTGCATAACTTGGAAACACAAAAGTTATGAAACACAACTTATGTACAAAATTTATGGAACACAAGTTATGCACTTAAAGTTATTATATACAACTGATATACATATGTTATTACATATAATTTATGTATATAAGTCATTCTATACAACTTGCCAATGCTGCCAACCAACGACTGCACCACATCTATTGTTCTTCGTCGTTTATATTGCCTATCGTTTATAACAAGTGGTACCAGAGCTTGGTTTGACCTTAGGGTTTCGCGATGGCATCGATGAAGTTTGATCTACCACTACTAGATTATAAGACAAGATTTGCACTGTGGCAAGTCAAGATGCGAGCGATTCTGGCACAATCTTTGGATCTTGATGAGGCGTTGGACGATTTCAGAGGAAAAGGGCAGAAGTCATGGACCGCTGAAGAGAAGCGGAAGGATCGTAAGGCTCTGTCTCTGATTCAACTTCATCTACATAATGATATTTTGCAAGAAGTGCTGCAGGAGAAAACTGCCGTAGAACTTTGGCTCAAGCTGGAATCGATCTGCATGTCCAAGGATCTAACCAATAAGATGCACATGAAGATGAAGCTGTTCATGCATAAGCTGCAAGAAGGTGGTTCAGTGATGAACCACTTATCGATCTTTAAGGAGATCGTTGCCGACCTAGTGTCGATGGAGGTAAAATATGATGATGAAGATTTAGCTCTTCTACTGTTATGCTCACTGCCTACATCGTTTGCAAATTTCTGAGATACCATACTATTAAGCCATGATGAACTAACCCTTGCGGAAGTATATGAAGCCCTCCAAACGAGGGAGAAGATGAAAGGTATGGTTCAGTCTGATATGTCGTCCTCCAAGGGCCAAGTGTTGCAGGTTAGAGGCAGGCCTGAGCAAAAAACCTACAACAACAACAATAATCAAGATAAGAGCAAGAACGGTAAAGGACGTTCGAAGTCTAGAGGCAAGGATAAGTTCTGCAGGTATTGTAAGAAAGATACTCATGTCATTGAGGATTGTTAGAAGCTACAGAATAAGGAGAAAAGAAACGGTACGTATAAACCAAAAATAAATCCGATGGTGATGGTAAGGCCTCTGTTGTCTCCGCTGTTGATAATTCTGATTCAAGAGATGTTCTGGTTGTTTTTGTTGGTTGTGTTGCTGGTCATGATGAATGGATACATGATTCTGCATGCTCGTTTCATATATGCTCTAACAGAGATTGGTTCAGTTCTTACAAGTCTATGTAGAGTGGAGATGTCGTGCATATGGGAGATAACAACCCACGTGAGATCGTGGGCATTGGCTCTGTTCAGATCAAGATGCATGATGGCATGATACGCACACTGAAAGATGTGAGACACATACCAGGGATGGCTAGAAATCTCATCTCCCTTAGCACACTTGATGTCGAGGGGTACAGACACTCCGGTTCAGGTGGAGTGTGTAAGGTATCAAAAGTCTCTCTCATTCATATGATAGGTGATATGAATTCTGCAAAGTTATATGTTCTTAGAGGAAGTACTTTACATGGTTCCATCACTGTTGCTACTGTTTCTAATGATGAACCAAGTAAAACTAATCTCTGGCATATGCGTCTTGGGCATATGAGTGAACTTGGTATGGCATAATTGATCAAGAGAGACCTGCTGGATGGCAACACTATGGGTAAGATGAAGTTCTGTGAGCACTGTGTTTTTGGTAAGCACAAGAGGGTAAAATTCAATGCATCTGTTCATACCACCAAAGGTACACTTGATTATGTACATGCTGATTTGTGGGGGCCGTCTCGTAAGCCCTCTTATGGTGGTGCTCGTTACATGCTTACCATTATTGATGATTACTCTAGAAAAGTGTGGCCTTACTTTCTAAAAAATAAAGATGATACTTTTGCTGCTTTTAAAGAGTGAAAAGTTATGATAGAAAGGCAAACTGAAAACAAGGTAAAATTGCTTCGTACTGACAATGGCGGTGAATTCTGTTCGGATGCTTTTAATGATTACTGTAGGGAAGAAGACATTGTCAGGCACCACACCATCCCGTACACTCCTTAGCATAATGGTGTGGCTGAGCGCATGAACCGAACCATCATCTCGAGGGCTCATTGCATGCTGTCCAATGCTCGTATAAACAGGCGTTTTTGGGCTGAGGTTGCTAACACCGCCTGTTACTTGATCAACCGGTCACCTTCTATCCCACTTAATAAGAAATCTCCCATTAAGGTATGGTCTGGAATGCCCGCTGATTATTCACAGTTGAGAGTTTTCGGTTGCACTGCTTATGCACATGTTGATAATGGAAAGCTAGAACCTAGAGCCATTAAGTGTCTGTTTCTTGGTTATGGTTTTGGAGTTAAAGGATATAGGTTATGGAATCCTGAAACTAAAAGGACTTTCATGAGCAGGAACGTTGTTTTTAATGAATCTGTTATATTTAATGATAGCTTGTCCACAGATGTTTCACCAGTTGGTTCTAATGAGGAGCAGGAACATGTTAGCATGCAGGTGGAGCACGTAGATGATCAGGAAACTAAAATTGTTGATAATAATGTTCATGATATTGTTCAGCACTCACCTCCTGTTTTACAGTCTCAAAATCAGTCTATTGCAAATCGCAGAACAAAGAGGAGTTGTGGACCTCATCCACGTTTAATTGAGGAATGTGATATTGTTCATTATGCCTTTAGTTGTGCTGAACAGGTTGAGAACATTCATGAGTTGGCCATGTACACTGAAGTTGTTGTTTCTGGTGACTGCGAGAAGTAGATTTCCGCTATGCAAGAAGAGATGCAGTCACTTGAGAAAAATGGCACATGGGATGTTGTGCGCTTGCCTAAACACAAGAAGGACATTCATTGCAAATGGATCTTCAAAAGAAAAGAGGGTTTGTCTCCTAGTGAGCCTCCAAGATTTAAGGCAAGGTTAGTAGCAAAAGGTTTTAGTCAGATTCCTGGCGTTGATTATAATGATGTGTTCTCTCTAGTTGTAAAGCATAGTTCAATTCGTACATTTTTCAGTATTGTTGCTATGCGAGATCTTGAGCTTGAGCAGTTAGATGTAAAGACTGTGTTTCTACATGGAGAGCTCGAGGAGGAGATATACATGGACCAGCCATAAGGGTTCATAGTACCTGGTAAGGAGGATCATGTTTGCAAATTAAAGAGGTCCTTATATGGTTTGAAACAGTCTCCTCGTCAATGGTATAAAAGGTTTGATTCTTTTATGATGTCACATAGTTTTAAGAGGTCTGAATTTGATAGCTGTGTGTACATTAAATTTATTGATGGATCACCTATATATTTGCTGTTATATGTTGATGATATGTTGATTGCTGCCAAGAGCAAGAAAGAAATCACTACGTTGAAGAAAATGTTGAGTAGTGAGTTTGAGATGAAGGATCTTGGTGCTGCTAGAAGATTCTAGATATGGAAATTACAAGAGACAGAAATTCTGGTTTGTTATTTCTTAGTCAGCAAAGTTACATTAAGAAAGTTCTTCATCGTTTCAACATGTATGATGCAAAGTCTATTAGTACTCCTATTGCTCCTCATTTTAAATTATCAGCTTTACAATGTGCTAGTACGGATGAGGATTTTGAGTACATGTCAACAGTTCCATATTCTAGTGTTGTTGGTTCTTTGATGTATGCCATGGTTTGCTCTCATCCTGATTTATCATATGCTATGAGTTTGGTTAGTAGATACATGGCTAATCCTGGTAAAGAACATTGAAAGGTTGTTTAGTGGATTTTCAGGTACCTTCGTGGCACAACAAATGCTTGTTTGAAGTTTGGCAGGACTGATAAGGGACTCACTGGCTACGTGGATTCAGATTTTGTTGCTAATTTGGATAAGAGGAGATCTCTCACAGGTTATGTGTTCACTATTGGTGGTTGTGCTGTGAGTTGGAGGGCAACATTGTAGCCCATTGTTGCCCTGTCTACCACTGAACCAGAATACATGGCTATTGCTGAAGCATGTAAAGAATCAGTTTGGTTGAAAGGTTTGTTTGCTGAGCTTTGTGGAGATGATTCTTGCATTAATTTATTTTGTGACAGTCAAAGTGCTATATGTCTCACTAAAGATCAGATGTTCCATGAGAGAACGAAGCACATTGATGTCAAATACCATTATGTTCGCGATGTGTTCGCGCAAGGTAAGCTAAAGGTATGCAAGATAAGCACACATGATAATCCTGCTGATATACTGACAAAGCCGGTTCCTGTTGCTAAGTTTGAGCTTTGCTCAAGCTTAGTTGGTATAACTATTTAGCCCAAGAGGCTATTTGGCACCGGAAGTATTTCTTTGTTGTTTCAGGGTGAAGGTTCGTTTAATGCTATAAGAAGGAATTTGTCTCAAGGTGGAGTTTGTTGAGTTGTGATCCAAATTCAGTTATGTACAAGATAAAGGTTAATTTCTGCTAGAGCGAAGCGAGGCCCGTCGCCGGGAGGCTTGGGCTGAAGCGAAGCGGAGGCTAAAATGAGCCCATCATGTTTCGCCGCCGCACCCAGGGACGCCTGGGGGTGCGGGGGGGTACAGCCCCCGCAGTATGGATCGTCACCTATTAGGGTTTTCCATCTATATATACTTCATGTAAGCCATCATCTTGGGATAAAAAAAGTTGTCAATCCCCGACGTTTGTAACCTCACCCGATATAGTGAAGTTTTGTTGGCTGGTGCCCTTGGTTTTTTCCCTTCCACATTGGGAGGGTTTTCCACGTTAAAATCTCGTATCCCCTGTGCTTGATCTACTGTTCTTCATCGTTTATATTGCCTATTGTTTATAACAATGATCAATAACGTGACATGTGCACCACCAGTTTCCTTTTTTTGAAAAAAGAATTCTCTCCTCTTTCCCTTTTTGCACGCGTACAATCGAACGTAAAGATGTAGTTTTGTTTACTCGATTTGCTTCATTTTTATTAGCATACACATGAAAACACAAGTTAAATGCATAACTTGATTATATACTTAGCATCACAAAAACAAACTCTATAGAACAAATTCATAGTGAAAGTTAAGAAGTAAAATCCAATATATTTTTCTGAAAAGTGACCAATGCACAAAATTGACCGACAAAAAAAGCTCAACAGATATAACATAATGCTTAAATGGATCCTTGAAAAAGATTGGCACATGTTCTTCGTATTCGATAAGACCTGATTAACAAAAAGGAAGCAAATCAACATAAACAAAAACTAATATACTAGTGTATATAAACAACAGGTAATACAACGTAAACAAAGGAATGAATGAACTTATAACTTATTGCATAACTTGGAAACACAAAAGTTATGAAACACAACTTATGTACAAAATTTATGGAAAACAAGTTATGTACTTAAAGTTATTATATACAACTGATATACATATGTTATTACATATAATTTATGTATATAAGTCATTCTATACAACTTGCCAATGCTGCCAACCAACGGCTGCACCACAGCCTGCCGTGGAGGCGCCGACGGAGGAGACAAAAGTCACCCGCTTCGGGGTCTTGCATTGGGTAGAAGTTTTTTGCGAATGGGGGAAATATTAAAGAACAAAAATTCGGACACCAGTGCAACTCACGAAGACAGAAAAGGAAAGGAAAACATGATGGGAAAGAAAAGGAACGAGTCCATGGACACGATCTATAGTTCGCTGTGTTTGAATCCCACGACCGACCATGAAAATGAAATTAGGGCATTGTTGACACTTAATTAGGTCACACGCTTGATAAGGAGCTAGATCATATCGCTCAATGTAGGGCCTAGCCGACTTTTAGTCAGCTGGCACCTAGGGTTTGTCTGTACTAGGACCTTGTGCCTCCAGTGATGAGCGCGATATGCAAGACACATCACCGGAGGAGCCTCGTTGGGAGCGCGATACGCAAGACATGCCAGCGGTGCGGTGGCTATGGGTTGCTCTAGCCGGCCTGGCTGCTCTAGAGCGTTGTCGTCGTCGATCCTCCGGCCATGCAATACTGACAAAGAACGAGGAGAAGAGGTAGATTCGAAAAAAGGGTAAAAAGAGGTAGTAGATGTATTTTTGACGATTGTGAGTTGGGATCCTCAATCAGCCATGATCCTCTCATATAATAGAGGGGGTGGTCTTATCCCAGCAGAAAACCTTTTCTAGCCTTATTTTCTAAGTTTTCCACGAGTCTGGAAAAGTTCGGATAGTTATCCAAAAGGCCAAACCCAAACATGGTTTTTTATTAGGTCCGTCGGAAGTTCTGACACCTGTCGGACTTTTGGCTGTCAAAACTTCCGGCCTTTGTCGGAACTTCCAACGTGGGGATACCCCCAAGCACCCGAGCTGGTTTTTTCAAGTTTCCCAAAAGTTCTGACACCTGTCGAAACTTCTGAGTGTCAGACTTTCAACATGGGTCGGAACTTTCGGTAGTAAATCATCTTCTCGGGACGTAACTCCTTCATTCGGACTCCGAATTTGATGTTTTGTATGTGTTTTTTAACCACCTCGATGAGAGGAAGGCAATGGTGAGGTCCGTTTGATATTTTGACAACTTGGGAAAGTCAGCTTAGCTGACTTGGGGAGTCCATTATTCTTCATCTGGGCTCTAAATGCAATGATTCAAGTATTCTTTCTGACTGTCGGTGGAGCCCATTATGTGCTTTGGACACTTTTGAGTGTCAACATATGCCACCTATTTTTAGGAGAATGAAGCATAAATCTAACAACAACAATTAAAGCACTATATAGCAACGATACTCAGCTCATCGGCTATCTAGTATCTAAGGGTAATGTATACATCGGTCATATTTGTTCTAAGGGTGATACAAGTAACGACTATTGTTTGGAGAGCACTCTAGGCTTCTTGCCAAACACTTGGAAAGTACATTTTCAAGAACCTCCTATTAATTGCTCTTAGAAGACTATCATGTTGCAACATCTCGAGCAGATATAAATTGCCAAATATCATTTTGATCACTCACAAGGACCTTCTCAACTTGATGACCTCTTGCCAAACTTGTTGCATTTCGTCTCAAGTGGTAGTATGGTTTTCCACGCAATCTCCACCTCGAAGCGACTTGCTTTTAAATTTTCTTGTTATACATCTGGGCAACTTGAGCCTTATCTTTCTCTATATATATTCGTATACACCAAAAGTAGTCTGACATTGCAGTTCTTGTAATGAGAATGCACAAGAAGGGGGCACGAGAACCGTCCACGGCTAATCCAGGACAGTGGCTGAGCGGCCGGCAAGCCCCTCCTCCCGGCGTCCCCCGTGGCCACTCCTCGTCAGCGTCAAGCTGCAGGTAGCCTGGCCCTTAGACGCCTGGAGCCATGTTTGCGTCCGCGACCACGCCAAGCCCACGCACGATGGAGAAGCACGCCGCGGACCAGCCAACTATGAGCAGACACCGCCGACCACAGCCCCAACGTAATTATTATAAGACTCAAATAATGTTTGAAAAAAAAACAGACTCAAATAATGTTCGAAAAAAAACAGACTCAAATAATAATAGTAGTAATAAAAAATGGCCTAATCCAAAGATTGAACGCTACGTAAATAGTTCAGCCAACTTTATTGTCGCAGAACCGACTAATTTATAAGAGCACAGGTACAATGGTAGCCCATAAGCGGTCGCACTGTCATACTTGAGTCCATATAAATTCGGTAGTCCGTCGAGTAGCACGACGGGTCTCGATTAACTATCCACATACAACCAAGATTGTACATGATTCAACATACATGTCATATGTTACATAAAGTTCACAGATACAGTTCATTCATCAGAGTACGAAATAAGGTTATTACAAACTAAGTTCAGTAAATAGTAGCGGAAGCAAATTAAAGTTTTAAGCTAACTTTTGCCATCATAGTTCAAATACAGTGCCAACTCGTGATCACACTCCACAAAAACATATAAGAAGGATTATTAAAGATGTCTGCCCAGGGCTTACTCCTCATCCATGGTGGGACAGAAGCAGTGCTTGCAATAGTCGTGATAAACTGTACCATCTATAACAATGGGAATAAAACCCTGAGTACGAGAAGATACTCAGCTAGACTTACCCATTATAAACCAGAAATAAATTGACTCCAAGGATTATGCAAGGCTTTATAAAGTGAAGGTAGCTTGACAACATTTTACATAAAAAACGATTAACTCAGTTATACAATTATACTTTGGTCATCAAGTTAATTATAGCTATTCGTCTCTAGATTAGCAACTAACATGTGCCAAACATGTGGTATATCATTTGATATCATACAATAGTAACCATAGCCGGTGTAGTAATTCCATATTTATCTGAACCATCACATTCCATAATACAATTACTACGATGTTGGAGCTAGCCAAGTTTCTCACTGTCCGGGAGAGATGGTGATTCGAATTGATTTCAACCAGCTAGAAATTTATTCCTAACACAAACCCAGACAGACTAGATCAACACTCACCTTAGGTCACCTTTGGTACAACTCAGGTACACATTTCGTGGGTTCGACCAGTGCCAAACAATCAGGGATAACCAGCTGCCAGGACGATCAGGACTATCCTGCCCTTGGGCTCATAGCTAGCTCCCCGCACATCCTTACTACCATCCAGAGTGCGCACTTTTATAGAATGAGGCCTGGCCTGAGTTGAGCTACTCGGCTTCATGGTCGGAACGAGTTATCCGGATAGCTAAGTGATAGGCATGCGTTCAATGTTGTCAGAAGGGCCAACAACGGTACGGTCCTTAATCGGCACAGACAGAATCATATGAGTCAACCTACACATAGACTCCGCTCGGTCTCCATTTACATTACCCCGTGGTTCTTTTCTATGATAGCAAATATAGTCAACCGTGCTTCGGTATTCACCTTGATGTGATTCAACAGTTATATAGGTCAAACAATTCAATCATTCAAATCTGTCTAGAAAGCAAGTATTTTAGACAGCAGACTTCTAACAGCCATAATTCTTAAACCATAAGGCCTCTGACTATGAAAATTTAACACAAGGTAGATCAGTAAGTTATTTACAAATTTGTTATTAACAAGTTTTACAGAAAAGACCATTATCACCATTAAATTATCAACTCAACCAAAACTATACATGCAGACATCTAGTTGAATTATAAAGCAATAATTAATTAGTTGCATACAACCAATTACTTTTAAGCCTTACTACTAACATCAACAGTTCATATATATTACAAGCACCATAGAAAACATCATGGTCAAGCACAATTAGTTTATTTAAATGCCTTTATTAATTTAATTAGATAATTTGGTGAAATAACAAACATATATCAAACGTGCACAATAAATTCTCATACAATTACAGTAGCTTCCAAGTGCTCCCAATAGACTATCGTAAAAATTTCATACCATTTAGACATGTATAACATCTCTACAAAAATGACAAGTTAGCAAGGTTTATTTTTGTAAAAATAGTTAACCCTATAGAAAAGTGTTAAGCAATAGATTCTATATTTTTCTTAGCTTCATCCTAGTGCCATAATACTGTATAAAAATTTGCATGGCAATATGTTACTTATTTTTATCCCTATAAATTTCCTCAGAAAACACCATTTATTAATAGATAAATAGAAAGACCCTACTTCAATCAAGTTTACTGCAAGTTTAGTATTTTTACTAGCTAGAGCATGTCAACACAAGACCAGCAAAATTGGAATCACAATTTTATCACTTTCCTAGCTCAAGTTATACATTTTACAAGATTGCAAATATTCAAAAAGCACTTATCTAGCTATATTTTATTCACCTAGAAAACTACCAGAAACAGTGCATCTCATATTTTTATAAAATAGTACACTTCATAAGGAATCCAAAAAATTTGGTTCACCAAAATTGAACACTCCTAGCTCTAGATATGATTTTCCAAAGTTAGCACAAAATCTGGAAAAGAATAAACCAAAATCCTAACTGCAGTCGCTGACGCATGGGACCCACGGGTCAGCGGACCCCACTTGTTAGTGAACCGAAATAGGGGAGCGAGTTTGACCGGTGCTAGCTCACCGACGGTGAGCTTTTTGGCAAAACCAACCCCACCATCATGTTCTACTCAATCCCCACGTCGACTCGTACAGGTAGTGGAAGCGTGGACACACTGAAGCTTGCTCGTCGCCGGCCATGGCGGCACGACGATGCTGCGTGGAGGTGCGC
Organism: Miscanthus floridulus; assembly: GCF_019320115.1. Lineage (NCBI taxonomy): Eukaryota > Viridiplantae > Streptophyta > Magnoliopsida > Poales > Poaceae > Miscanthus > Miscanthus floridulus. The sequence continues at coordinate 28,591,934 of NC_089593.1, read as the reverse complement.
CGGCCATTACTAGCCACGGCAAGGCCCGGCGAGAAGCGCACGGGCTGCACGGTGACTACGCGAACCTACCGAGGCTACCTAGGTTAGTTGGGATGCGCCGACGGGGTCTGTCCACGTGCGCGGTGGTGCGGCGGCGAGAGCGCGGCAACACTGGTCGTCATGTTCCACGCCGGCGAGGCTACAATTTGCCATAGGGTCACACCATAAGCTAGGCCACACCCTGAAGTAGCGCTAACGTGAAGAAGATGGAAGAAGGGGCAAGTGAGCCGAGCAACGGCGAGCTCGTCGTGAAGGCGGCCATGGAAGCCGAGATTCTAGCGAGGGCAAGAACGGTGATTTCGCCCTCACCATGGCTGCCTGGCCCTGCTACTACATCAAGGAGGTAGAGAGGAAGACGACGCAACTGATGGCTAGCTGGAGGCGGCAATGGTGCGGTGGTGAGGGCGCTAGGCGACGGTGGAGCAATGCGGTGGTGCGTTGGCGAGAGCACTTCCACAGCGAGCGCAAGAGGGAGCAGCAGAGAGGGCAAGAGCGTGAATGAGAAAGCGAACTGAGCAGCGCGACGTCGCCTTTATCGCATGCCAACCTGCTACGATGGGAGCCCGACGCCAGCTAGCGGTGGCCATGCACGCGGCCAAGCCCTGCCCACGGTCGGCCACGATGGCTAGGCCGAGTTGGCCATCAGAGCGCCAAACGTTCGTCTGACAGCGCCTAATCAACCCTTCCAAGCTCCTAAACCACGACGAATTAGTGCACGACGCTAAAACAAAATTTGTAGAGCTACATACCAGCTCCAACTTTGCTTAAGTGATCTAGGTCTAATTTGCAAAGGTTGGGAAGATACATCATCACAAAGTCAGGCACATCGAAACTATAAACTCACTTTGACTTAGAAAATTTCCTAAGTTCCAAAAACAGCACAATGTTGATTCTTGTGAGCTCTAAATGACCATGTTAAGCACTGAATTAGCTCATGACCCAAAAATAAAAGTTGTTACTCTAATCAAGTACTACAACTTTGCTTAAGGGTGCACTGCCATGCAAACAATCTATGACATAGTTTAACTTAGGTCAAACATACAACTTGAAAATGGTGACTTACACTATAACTATGACTTAGAGACCAAACTAGCCTTAGTCATGAATACCAAAGTTGTTCCTAGTGACATTCTAAACATGTTTATGGTATTCCTAAGATTCCACACACATTTTATACATTGGTTACATGTAAACCCTAGCATATGTAAAGCATTTTAGTGACAACACATGCAATATAAGCAAACATTCAGATAATATTTGAGATATTCATGCTCATGAATGATCAATGATGCTTGTGCTCATGCAATGCCAATGCTAAATGCAAGCTTAACACCTAGGGTGTTACATTTACTTCACACTGGTCCATCCGGAATTATTATATACTCCAATGATAATATAGTAGTAATAAAAGATAGATTTTGGTTTAATTTTTTTAAAACCACCGAAGGAGAAAAGTCTTGAACGGCTCTAGAGTCTTACTTTCACCTTAATAAAACAATTTCAAAATCTTACTACGTAATAATTTCTTCCAACATTTTGTTACAACCGAGTATCACCAGAGTAAAAAAAAGAACTACAAACCCTGGTTCGCCAAATTTCAGAAAAAGCAAACTCCATAATTTAATTTCATGGAATAAAAGATTGCAAAGCTAACCCACACGCCATTTTTTACGGTGCCGGCACATTTGGGAATCTCACTAGATGCTCCTTGAGCGGTGGTCATGTGGGAGTAAAATCTACACAAAACTGTAGAATAATATTATACACGGAACTGTTATATTACACCTTAGGTGTAGAATAACAGTTATCACTACTACAAAAATAATTTTGTGAGACGGTGTTCTTTTATTAACGAAGATGGTCACACAATCCAACCACCTCATAAAATGCCTAGCGATTAACGAGGGCGGTTAAATTGCCCGCCTTGTAAAATCGATTTATGGAGATAGTCAAAAAGTAACCGCCTCCTGAAATAGATTTATAGAGGTGGGCCTTACAAAAATCAAGCCATTTTAGGAGGTGGGACTCTTAAATATACACGAGGCCCAGCAAAAGCCCATATCCAATTCACCTATTGGGCTTATATATATACATGACTTAGGGTTTAACTCATCTCTCCAACTCTTTCTCATTTCTCCCTCCCTCGGCCGTCTTTGCCTTCCCTCTATGTTGACGCTCCCTCCTCCCTTTATCTGCGTCAAGCATCCTTCTCTGCCCCATCTCTTTCCTCTCTCTCTGTCCCGACTGACGCAGGCGGCCACGGCCCCGACGACGCGTCGGTCCCCCACCCGAGTAGCGACCCCCCTCCGAGCGTAGCGGAGCGGCGGCGGGAGGCTTCAAGCAGGCTACGATGGGCCAAATCCGAAACCGCGACGGTGACAGCAACCACGAGCAAGCCTCTCTGCGACGGCGACCACGATGGGCCAGATCCGGCAAGCAGGCGTGGAGCCCGATGGAGGGCGACCGGATTTCGGTGGTGGGCCGCTGTCCCTTCCCCTCTACCTCTAGATGCGGCGGTGGGTGGCTCGATCCGGCAGCGGGAGGTCGGATCCCGGTGGTGCAGCTGCGGTGACGGTGGCCCATGGATGGGCTCGGCGTGCCCGTGGATGGTGATCTCGAAGGGCCTGTCCACGAGTTTTCCTTTTTTTTGTTTTCCTTGTTTGATCTATGGAGGTGAGCAAAACAACCGCCTCCATAGATCTCCATTAACAATGACCTTTGATTGGAGGGTTGCACTGCCCGCCTCCGTAAATCAAAACTGCCCACCTGTATAAACCTTTGTGTACTAGTGTATACTGAACAAAATTCAGTAGTATTTAGTAGTCGCATATAACGTATTTCTGAAAAATGGTTATATTTGGTCAAATCAGATTTAATATTGGAAAATTCACAATTCACATGTCGGTTGTCTATAGGTAGTTGTGACTATGCTACCAAAAAAGTTAGGAGCAAAATGACCAACAAAATCAGCAAATCAAGGTCCATACAATAGTGGACACAGCTGATCATCATGTATTAACCATAAACCAATATTTTATTCATGGAAAAACAGAAGTTTTCAAGTCTAGTGTTGCATCTCGGTGAACACCTTTGCCTGCAATCTGCGCTACTTGACAATGTCGTTCAGGCTGAAAGCCCTAGTTTGGTTTTGGATAATTGATGAAATCTAAGTGTACTAACCTTTGTCATGAGTGAAATACAAAGCTAGGTTAGTACACACCAAGTGATGGAACTAGATGATGGTCATGGTGGTGGTGATGGCCAAAAGATATGATCAAGTGCTCTAACTTGAAAAAGAAAGAAAGAGAAAAATAAAATGGGCTCAAGGTAAAGGTATATTTGATACAGCCATTTTATTTTACCACTCAAGACACTATAGAGCGTGTGAGTAGATTTAGGATATATAACCATACTGTAAAGAAGGGAAATCTTTAATTACAATGGTTATTTAGTGCTACTAAGTGTGAGTCTCATTTGTATATACTTTGCGCTTAGTGACGTGGTGAGATGCGCGAGAAAGTCCTGAAAATGTTTGTGAAAAATACTAACTTAAGTGCTATTTTGGTTGATACTTTTTGGGATTGTTAGCAACTTGTCAAGGCTTGAAAAGGTGCTAGAAATCCTCGGACTGTTATTCAGTTGAAAGCGGTTGGAAGGAGTTGCTGCTGCTGGCTTGGGCGCTGGTTGTCGCGCGCATGGGCCGAACCCAGCTGGTGGCGCGTGTTGCTATTTTGGGCTGTGCCGTTTCTCCTGTGTGCATGCGAGCCCGAGAGGGAGCGGCCTGGTCGTTGCCGCGGTGTCGTGCGTGAGAAGGAGCGGTGCCGACTGATCTGCTCGTTGACCTGACGCTGAGAGAGATGGGGCCCACGCTGAAACAGAAATTAAAGGGCGCCGCTCGTTCTTCTGCCCGCGTGAGAGCCCTTGACCGAGTGAAAGAGAGACCTGCCGCTCGACCGTTGGCACGGTGGGTGCGCCGCTCCCACCCGTTGGGCAGCTGGGCCCGCGCGCGTCAGGGCGTACGGAGGGAGCGTGGGCGCCTGGGTGGCCGCTCGGCCTGCCCAGTGCCCAGCGTCTGGCAGAGCGAAGGGTTAAGTGTTCCCCCCCCCCCCCCCCCCCCCCCACCCCCCATAAGTTTTTCAAAAAATGCTACAGTAGTCATCACATCGAATCTTGCGATACGTGCATGGAGTATTAAATGTAGACAAAAAAAACTAATTACACAGTTTGGTTAAAAATTGCGAGACGAACGTTTTGAGCCTAATTAGTCCATGATTGAACACTAATTGCCAAATAAAAACGAAAATACTACAGTAGCCAAATTTTCAAAATTCGCGAACTAAACACAGCCTAAGACTGAGCCCTTTCCTCCCTCTGGTTTCATTTCCCATTCTTGCATTCTGTGAACAGAAAGAGAGGAACAAGCTCTCTCCTTCTCTCTCACTCCCAAACATTTGTGCTCTATTGGAGTGAGAGGTCAAGCTCCGGTGATTGATCTTGAGAGCTTCAAAAGCGTCTCCTCCGTCTCCTCTCCTTCTCCAAGCGTGGTGCTTATTCTTGAGAGGATCTGGGGAAACCCTAGTGTATGCATTTGAGATTGCATATTTCGTGGCACTAGGTGATTATTGTGATTGTGGATTTCTTATTACTCTTGGTGATTGCCGTCACCTAGACGGTTGGTGATTTGTTGATAGGTGAGGGGATTTGGTGATTATGTCCGCCCCCAATCAAGGGTTATATTTGTGAGGGGTTCTTGACCTTTTTCCCACGAAAGATCGCAAAAGGCACTCTAGTAAATTGCTTGTGTCATTGAGTTACCCTCACTTGTCGGTTGGTTCTTACGGCACCCATTTGTTGGGCTAGATTTGTGAAACACCTATTAGCCGTCGAACCATCAAGTATGTGGTCAACACAATGGGGACTAGCGTGCCGGCAGGAGAAAAATCATTGTGTCATTTGTCTCCTTGAATCACTTGGTATTCATTACTTGACTAATTGATCATCACTTGCCACGATTATTAATCTTATTTATCACTCGTATTTACATTTCAATATACTTGTCGTGTGGTAGCAGCTAGTTGAAACCAGTTGTAACTAGTTGTAACCAGTTTTATCACTGGTTATTTAACTTATTCTCACTGGTTATTTAACTTAGTCAAAACCAGTTGCAGCTAGTCAGAACCAGTAGTACCTAGTCGTAACTAGTTTTCTTGCTAGTTGTTTGGCACAGTTGTAACTAATTGTAGCTAGTTGTTTCAATCTTTTGCTTGCTCTCTAGTCATAGTTGTAGTGCAAAAAGTTGTTTGGTTGTGTGCCATAGATATCATAATTCACTAGAATTGATTGGATAGGTGGCTTGCATCACTTGGTAGAGCTAGAGCAAAATCCGCTATCGCCTTTTGTTGTATTAATCATTTTGCTCTAGTGCTTTGTAAATTTTTTATTAGGCTATTCACCCCTCCTCTAGCCATTTAGAATCTTTCACAGGTGACGCTCAACGATAGTGACTAGTCCCTACAAACTCAAGTGGTTGTCGCTTGATATTGGAAAAAATAATCAACATTTTGGCAACATAGCAAGGTCTCGTCATTGCCACTCCTGTTCTTGATGCTCGGTCGATGCATGTAGCAACACCTCCTTTTTTTTAGGGGTGACTCCTTTTTTAGGGGCGGCTCTATATTCAGCCGCCCCTACAAATGACCCTATTTGCAGGACGACTCTATATCCAGCCGCCCCTACAAATCGATTTATAGGGGCGGCTCATTGATTTGTAGCCACGCCTGAGTAGGGGCGGTTAGGCAAACCGCCACTATAAATGCCTAGGAGCCGCCCCTACAACCACCGATGCCACAATCTCGCTGCTCTCCCCGTGTCGCGAGCCCATCGGGCCGCGCCTACCCCGCCAACGTCGTGTGCCCTACCCTATCGTTTGGCTTTCAGGAGAAAGCGAGAAAGATTAAAGGCATGGGTGGACACGACGGGGATGAGATAAATGTGATAAGGAAAAACGGCTCCTTTGTTTCAAAACAACGAGAATAAAATCACAAAGTTGAAGAAATAAGGGTAAAATCACAATTAAACATCTAGACAGAGGCAAAAACACTGTCATTTTACAATGAGTCCTCCGGAGAAGACCCCAAAGCCCTACATCTAGATGGGAAGGTGGCAGTGTCGATGGCATTGGGTAGGATGAGTCTGCCAGAGGGGATCGTAGGGGCGCCATGGACGCATGCACCCGATGAACCTACCGCGCAATGCGCTAGTTAAAAAGGTGGGTTGGTGTCATAGGTTCAAAACCTCGGTGAGCATCGTGGTTGTCCGTAACCATGGTAAGCACTAGTTAAAGATGTGCAGCTGCCACACGGCTGGTTGGGCTCATATCCAAGGCGTGAGCTCCGGCGCAATGTTGTCGGTGTGCCTATCGCCGATGAAGAAACACTCGCACGACAGGGAGAGGCCACCGGTGTCTCCAAAGCCGTACTCCGGACCGAGCCCGAGAGGATGATGTTGTGTGGACCCAGCTAGAATGACGCTGTAGCGTTCTGGATCCTATGCGAGAGGTTCGGGAGGACATACCAGAAGTGGCGAGGCTGCAAAAATTCCTCTCTGGAGACAATCTTGTGGTGGACGTTTACCAACATGTAGAACATCTAGCGACACTCCGACATTGTGGGGTCTGGGCTTAGGCTGAGTCAAATATGTCGGGCTACGACCTCTAGGTTGGCTCCTAGAATGAAGGCCCAACGGAGGGTAGATGTCGAGGACTTGTTGTCCTACGACGAAGTCTCCTTGAGGGGGTGGAGCTCGCTGTCGCAGTCGGCGATGTAGTCCAAGCTCCCAAAGATGAGAACCTAGCTAGGGCCGAAGGAGCCGCAAGGGGTGATGATCTCGCCGGAGAAACACATGCCACCCTCAGTGCAATGTCCCTGGGCTTGGCGACAAGGCGGGTGCCTGTGGCCACCGCAGAGCAATGATCACACACGACGCGCTCTCCTACCTGATGAAGACATCAACACCAACGATACATCCACGACGACACAAGTACCAGTTTCTAGTCCTATTACTCACACCCGTGCTCATCAACTTAATCATCAACTAAGTTCACTCTTGAGTTCCTGTCCATCATATTTAGACCATGGAGACACGTGCACTCTTGTTTTGGTTAGGAACCAGGGAGAGGACCGAAAGGGAAAATGATTCCCGCATGCTGGATTCGGACTCTAGGACAGCTCCAACTTGTGATGGTCACCACGGTCCCATATGGACTTGGATTGGGGCGTTCAAATACTTCATGGAATCCTTATGAAGTCTATTTTCACATGAATCTGGAATCAAGTCCATATCCATATATGTTCAGAGGCGGCCACAATGACTGAATTACTACTGAGAGGTTTTCTGTCCAAAGGTGTTGCGTTGCCTTAGTTTGACCCAATGGGTCGTGTATCAAGTTTGGTCCATTACGGATGCGTCCTAGGGTTGGAGCACGACCACAACACCCTGGTGGTCATCCTTCCACCTTCATATACCCCATAGCAGCTAAAAGGTCCTAATATGGCTAGAGGGGGGGTGAATAGCCTATTTAAAAATCTACAAATCAACTAGAGCAATTTGATTAGTATGACAAATAGCGAAACGCAAACTTGCTCTAGCTCTACAAGGGTTGCAAGCCACCTATTCAACAATTCTAGTTGCAATGATTACTAGGCACACAACTTGCAAAGTTACTACTCACTAAGAGCTCTCAATCTTGCTACTCTAAAGAGCTCCACTAGATGAACTTAAAATAACAAAGCAAGCTCTCAATTCTAATTACACTAAAGAGCATGCCACAACTAGTTTGCAAGAATATAAATAAGTGAGTAGGGTGATTATACCGCCGTGTAGAGGAGTGAACCAATCACAAGATGAATACTAAATCAAACACCGGGAGAATACCAAAGGGCAAGAGACAACCATTTTTTCTTCCGGGGTTCACGTGCTTGCCAGCACGCTAGTCCCCGTTGTGTCAACCAACACTTGGTGGTTCGGTGGCTAAGAGGTGTTGCACAAACCTCGTCCACACAATTGGACACCGCAAGAACCTACCCACTAGTGAGGTAACTCAATGACACGAGCAATCCACTAGAGTTACCTTTTGGCTCTCCGCCGGGGAAGGCACAAGACCGCTCACAATTACCACAATTGGAGCCGGAGACAATCACCAACCTCTGCTCAACGATCCTCGCTGCTCCAAGCTGACTAGGTGGCGGCAACCACCAAGAGTAACAAGTGAATCCCGTAGCGAAACACGAATACCAAGTGCCCCTAGATGCAATCACTCAAGCAATGCACTTGGATTCTCTCCCAATCTCACAATGATGATGAAACAATGATGGAGATGAGTGGGAGGGCTTTGGCTAAGCTCACAAGGTTGCTATGTCAATGCAAATGGCCAAGAGAGTGAGCTTGAGATGGCCATGGGGCTTAAATAGAAGCCCCCATGAAATAGAGCCATTGTACCCCTTCACTGGGCATAACTCGGGGTGACCAGACGCTCCGGTCAGTTCGACTAGACGCAGGACCCCAGCGTCCGGTCGCCCGATGCTTGCTACGTGTCATCGGCTTCAAACGCCGATCACTCGATCTCAATGGTCAAGTGATGACTGGACGCGTCAGTTAGGAAGTGACCGGACGCAGGACCCCAACGTCTGATCGTTTTCAGTAAGGTTCCAAACGTGAAATTTCACGATCGGACGCGTCTGGTCATGCTCGACCGGACACACCCAGCGTCTGGTCACATAACGTTTCCTCTGTGCACCTCATGTCAGCGTACGTCAGCACTGACTGGACGCACCCTGCTAGCGTCCGGTCACTCATCGCGCCAGCGTCCGGTCACAAGACCAAGACGCGTGCTCACTGCTGCTACTGACTGGACTCAGGACCCCAGCGTCTAGTCACTGCGCCACCAGCGTCCGGTCACTCTGTGAACCCCTATCTTTTCTGTATAGGGCACCGGTGGCACCGTCGGACTGTCCGCACTCAACGAGCGGACACTCCGCTGGTGAAGTTTCTAACCCTTGCTCAAATGTGCCAACCACCAAGTGTCTCACCTTGTGCACATGTGTTAGCATATTTTCACAAACATTTTCAAGGGTGTTAGCACTCCACTAGATCCTAAATGCATATGCAATGAGTTAGAGCTTCTAGTGGCACTTTGATAACCGCATTTCGATACGAGTTTCACCCCTCTTAATAGTACGGCTATCTAACCTAAATGTGATCACACTCGCTAAGTGTCTTGATCACCGAAACAAAATGGCTCCTACTATTTATACCTTTGCCTTGAGCCTTTTGTTTTTCTCTTTCTTCTTTTCAAATTCAAGCATTTGATCATCACCATGCCATCACCATCGTCATGATCTTCGCCATTGCTTCATCACTTGGAGTAGTGCTACCTATCTTATAATCACTTTGATAAACTAGGTTAGCACTTAGGGTTTCATCAATTAACCAAAACCAAACTAGAGCTTTCAATCTTCCCCTTTTTGGTAATTGATGACAACCCTTACACAAAGATATGAATTGAGATTTAATTGAATCCACGTTGCTTGCCCAAGCATATTTATCATGTGTAAAAGAATATGGACAAGTTTCATGAACTCCAAATGGTAGCAATTGCTTTCCCTACATATGTGCTAAGAGTTTGGATTGTAGCTTGCACATATGCTTAGATAGGAAATATATGAGACAATTTCTACCGTATGATGCTAAGGTATAAGAGATGGACCTTTGAAGCGTGATACCAATTAGAGTGCACCAATATATCATCCTTAGCACCATTAGTAACTATACATACACAAAAACTAGAATACCCCATGAGATCAACATTACAAGCCAGGGTCTAGTTTCCATAAGATGAACATAAGTCTAGTTACTTTAGCCTATGCATGCTAGTTTTTCATTTCACCATTCAAGCATATAACTAGCATACACCACACAAGCATGGATATTGAAATTTAGAACTTGTGTTATGCAAGCGAATATATGAAATGCACATTTAAATGCAACATACAAGTTTATGAGCTTGCTCCCCTTTCTTGTGTGCATTTTTTATGATCCCCTTACAATGTCAATGTTTCATTTGTTTGCTCCTTCTATCTTACTATCTTTGTGAATTTCTCCCCCTTTGTCAACAATTAGCACAAAAGGTGAGCTCAAATTATAGATAGGTTGGGGTGAAACCATGTGAAATGAGGATCATTTTCTCAATTTGGTTCAATCTAGATTACTTGCAAAAGATATTTAACTCGGTTTGATCCAAGGACAAGCTTCTTCACACCTCCAAATAAGGGTTATCTTGTACCATGTTGAGTTAAACACTTGTAGCTTATTTTCTAGATCAAACACTAGGTTTACAAGCCCACAAACATGTCATATGCTACCACTAGATCATTTCAAACATACAAGCAATAGTGGTACCATACAAGCATCAAATTCATTTGATTTTAATGAATGAGCCTAGGACATGATAGGAATGGCTAAATGCACTAAACAAGTCCTTAGCAATGGATGGATGACATGTCAATCAACTTTACCTTGCTTTGCTCGAAGGAGAGGCATGTCATATAATGGGGGTGCATCAACACATATTGGAGAAGTCAAGTATGTTCAATTCATTCCTTAGCTTGCAAAACCTCTTTTCATCAAGTGGCTTGGTGAAGATATCGGCAAGTTGATCTTTGGTGCCCACACTCTCAATGCAAATGTCCCCTTTTTATTGATGATCTCTTATGAAATGATGGCGAACATCAGTATGCTTTGTTCTTGAATGTTGAACCGGGTTGTTGGTGAGCTTTACGACACTCTCATTGTCACATAGCAATGGAACTTTCTTGAATTTAATTCCAAAGTCACTCAAAGTAGCCTTCATCTAAAGTAATTGAGCACAACAACTACTAGCCGAAATGTACTCCGCTTCGGCGGTTGAAAGTGCTACACTATTTTGCTTCTTTGATGACCAAGACACAAGTGATCTTCCCAATAGTTGACATGTGCCCGATGTGCTCTTTCTCTCAACTTTGCATCCCGCATAATCGGAGTCCGAATATCCAATCAACTCAAACCTTGCTCCTTTAGGATACCACAATCCAACATTTTGTGTATACTTCAAGTACCTCAATATTCTTTTTGTTGCTTTCGAATGACTTTCTCTTGGTGAGGCTTAGAATCACAAATGTGCCTCAATATTCTTTGGGATACCTCATTCCAAACTTCTTGAGCAATATTCTTCAAGTATGCTTCAAGTACCTCAATATTCTTCAAGTATGCTTCAAGTACCTCAATATTCTTTGGGATACCTCATTCCAAACTTCTTGAGCATGTCCTTGATATACTTGCCTTGACTCACAAATGTGTCGTTCTTCATTTGCTTGATTTGAAGACCAAGGAAGTAACTAAGCTCTCCAATCATAGACATCTCAAACTCACTTGCCATCATCTTATCAAACTCCTCACAAAAATCTTGATTTATTGACCCAAATATGATATCATCAACATAGATTTGCATTACAAATAAGTCATTTCCAAGCTTCTTGGTGAAGAGAGTGATGTCAACCTTTCCCATCTTGAATCCCTTAGAGAGTAGGAAATCTCTCAATCTTTCATACCATGCTCTAGGTGCTTGTTTTAATCCATACAAAGCCTTTCTCAACTTGTAAACATGGTTGGTTTTCTTTTCATCTTCAAAACCAGAAGGTTGCTCAACATATACAAGCTCATTGATGTACCCATTGAGAAATGCACTCTTCACATCCATTTGGTACAACTTGATGTTGTGGGCACAAGCATAGGCTAACAAGATCCTAATTGCTTCCAATCTTGCAACCGGGGCATATGTTTCTCCAAAGTCAACACCTTCAACTTGAGTATAACCTTGAGCCACTAATCTTGCTTTGTTCCTTATTACTATCCCATCTTGATCTTGCTTGTTTCGAAAAACCCACTTGGTTCCAATCACATTATGATCCTTAGGCCTCTCAACTAACTCCCATACTTAGTTTCTTGTGAAGTTGTTTAGCTCTTCATGCATAGCATTGACCCAATCAACATCCTTCAAAGCTTCATCCGTCTTCTTAGGTTCAATGGATGACACAAATAAGAAATGCTCACAAAATGAAGCCAATCTTGATCTAGTTTGCACACCTCTTGAAATATCACCAATGATAGTGTCCAAGGGATGATCTCTTGCAACATTGGTTGGTTGAAGCACTTGCACTTGATTGCTTGCATTTGATAGATCACTTGGTTGAGATGATGAACTAGCCACTTATTGTTGATCTTGCACTTTGTCATCACTAGTTCTTGCTTGAACTTGATCATGAGAACCACTAGCTTGCACATTTGAGTTAGAGAGCACTTGATTCTTGTCATCTTCAACATCAATCACCTCTCTAGGCCTTATATCACCAATGTCCATGTTCTTCATTGCATTGACCAATTGAGTACCTCTTACATCATCTAGATTCTCATCTTTCTCTTGGGAACCATTTGTTTCATCAAACTCCACATCATGAACCTCATTAAGAGTACCACTAGCCAAATTCCAAACTCTATAAACCTTGCTAGTAGTGGAGTAACCAAGCAAGAAACCTTCATCACATTTCTTTTCAAACTTGCTCAATCTAGTGCCTTTCTTCAATATGTAGCATTTACAACAAAAAACCCGAAAGTATGCTATGTTGGGCTTTCTTCCATTCAATAGCTCATAAGGTGTCTTATCCATCATGGGGTGACAATAGAGTCAGTTGCTATAATAGCAAGCCATGTTGATTGCTTCGGCCCAAAATGAATGACTCACATTGTACTCACTCAACATTGATCTTGCCATGTCAATCAAAGTTCTATTCTTCCTTTCAACTACGCCATTTGATTGAGGAGTGTACTTGGCTAAGAATTGATATCTAATTCCAAATTCATCACACAACTCATCAATTCTAGTGTTCTTGAATTCACTACCATTGTCACTTCTAACTTTCTTGATGGTTGTTTGAAACTCATTGTGAATGCCCTTGACAAATGATTTGAATGTTGCAAACACATCACTCTTGTCCACAAGAAAGAATACCCATGTGTATCTAGTGAAATCATCCACAATCACAAATCCATATTTGTTTCAACCAATGCTTGTGTATGTGGTTGGTCCAAACAAGTCCATGTGCATCAACTCAAATGCCTTAGATGTGCTCATCATGCTCTTCTTAGGATGTGTGTTACCAACTTATTTTTTGGCTTGACATGCACTACATAGCTTATCCTTCTCAAATGTGACATCTTTCAAGCTTCTAACTAAGTCATATTTAATCAACTTGTTCAATTGTTTCATTCCAACATGACCAAGCCTTCTATGCCATAACCAACCCATGCTAGACTTAGTAATCAAACATGTTGTCAATTGAGCTTCTCTAGCATTGAAATCAACCAAGTATAGATTTTCATATCTAAATCCTTTGAATATCAAGTTAGAGCCATCTACACTTATAATCTCTACATCATCCACACCAAATATGCACTTGAAACCAAGATCACACAATTGAGCTACCGACAAAAGGTTGAAGTTCAAGCTCTCTACTAGTAGCACATTGGAAATGCTCAAGTCATTGGATATTGCAATCTTACCAAGCCCTTTGACCTTGCCTTTACCATTGTCACTAAATGTGATACTATCAATCCCATTGCCCTTGTTTTCATTGATTGAATTGAACATTCTTGGATCACCGGTCATGTGTTGTGTGCACCCACTATCAAGCACCCAATGCCTTCCTCTGGCTTTATAATTGACCTACAAAAAAGATCAATTCTTTTTAGGTACCCAAACTTGCTTGGGTCCTTAAAGGTTAGTTACCAAGGTCTTTGGTACCCAAATGGCCTTCTTCTTTGGGCCCACAATTGGTGTACCAATGAACTTAGCCTTCACACCATTGGCACCCTTAACAAGCATGTAACAAGAATCAAATTTAATTGAGGATACAATAGATAGCTTGTTCTTGTTAATCTTGCAATATTGCTCTACATGCCCAACTTGCTTGCATCTATTGCAAAACCGACCATTGCCCTTCACAAAGTTAACTTTGGGAGTGATAAAGGCTGCCTTGCCTTTCTTGGGGGTATAGCCTAATCCCTCTTTTTTGAGAGAAAACCTTTGGCTACCCAAGCACTTTAGCAAGCGGGCATCTCCACCATAGGCATTGCCTAAGGCACGAGTGAGCTCATTCACCTCCTTCTTGAGGGTCTCATTTTCCACCATTAATGAGGCATCACAAGTGAGACCATCACTCAAAGGTGAAGTAGAAGTAGTAGTGCTACAAGAAGTGTTAGTGGGAGCAACTATAATGGGCTTATAAAAGGATTCATCAATAAGATCACATGTTAGTCCCACATCATATGATACAATCACTTGCTCCATCTTGGCTTCCTCTTTGACTTGCTCGATGAGAGAGGAGTGAGCTTTCTCAAGCTTAGAGTGAGCTTTGCCAAGCTTCTCATGGGCTTCCATTAGCCTCTCATAAGTGGCATTGAGCTCATCAAGGGATTGCTCAAGAAATTTGACTTTCTTGTTCAATTCCTTGCACTCCTTTCTCTTCATCTCAAAGCAAGTATGCACTTGCTCACACATGTCCATGAGCTCCTCCTTGGAGTACTCCTCATCATCATCATCACTCCTACAAGCATCACTTTCACATTCATCATCATCACTCACATCATATTTTACCTTGGTAGGTTTTGCCATGAGGCATGTTGAAGGCGTGTCGAAGATGGAGGGCTTATTGTTGATGGCGATGCTTGCTAGTGCTTTCTTTATAGATTTCTTGCCATCATCACTAGAGTCATCACTATCCGAAGAGCCATCACTATCCCAAGTGACCACATAGCCTCCACCCTTCTTCTTCTTTTGGAAGGTCATTCTCTTCTCCTTCTTCTCCTTATTTTCTTTCTTATCCTTCTTGTGCTTCTTCTTCTCATCCTCATCATTGTCACTATTGTAGGGACAATTTGCTACAACGTGATCGGGACTCTTGCAATTGTAGCATCTTCTCACATATTCTTTGCTTTTGGTGTGATCTCTTCTCTTTCTTGCACCATAGCCCTTCTTCTTCATGAATTTTCCCATCTTGCATACAAAGAGGGCCATAGCTTCATCATCAATATCACTAAGATCATCATCATCACTTGATTCTTTCTTGGACTTGCCCTTGTTCTTGGATGATGATGAGCTAGCCTTGAATGCTATACTCTTCTTCTTCTTTTCTTCTTCTTCCTTCTTGTCATCCTTGTCATCCCCCTCCCTTTCCACATAGTATGTCTCTTGGGTCATGACATCACCTAGTACTTGGTTAGGGGTAATCTCCTTCAATCCTCCTCTTATGATAAGCAATCTCAACATCTCAAATCTTGGAGGTAAGCACATCAAGAACCGATGAGAGACATCATCATCCTTGATCTTCTCTCCCAAGGCCTTCAAGTTATTTACAATCACTTGCAACTGATGGAACATTTCTGGAATGCTCTCATCTTCCTTCATCTTGAAGCTTGTCAACTTATCCTTGAGAATGTACAACTTAGCACTCTTCACCACCGGTGTGCCCTCATATGTTTCCTCCAATCTCCTCAACACCTCATTTGCTCTTTCACAATCCTTGATTTGCTCAAACACCTTGGAATCAATGGCATTGTATATGGTCTTGAGAGCCATTGTATTGCATTGATTGTTGGTCTTGTCTTGGTTGGTGGGGTCATCAGGATCAATGATAGCATAGTCATTCTCGGTCACCTCCCATACTTGATCATTGATTGAACCAAGATACATCCTCATCTTTCTCTTCCAATAATCATAGCATGTGCCATCAAAGAATGGTGGTTTGCCACATGGTTGAACATAACTTGAGCCATAATTTGACACCGAGGTTGTTAAGCCTTCAATCAAACGGTGACCACGGCTCTGATACCACTTGAAAGGTCCTAATATAGCTAGAGGGGGGGTGAATAGCCTATTTAAAAATCTATAAATCAACTAGAGCAATTTGATTAGTATGACAAATAGCAAAATGCAAACTTGCTCTAGCTCTACAAGGGTTGCAACCCACCTATCCAACAATTCTAGTTGCAATGATTACTAGGCACACAACTTGCAAAGTTACTACTCACTAAGAGCTCTCAATCTTGCTACTCTAAAGAGCTCCACTAGATGAACTTAAAATAACAAAGCAAGCTCTAAATTCTAATTACACTAAAGAGCTTGCCATAACTAGTTTGCAAGAATATAAATGAGTGAGTAGGGTGATTATACCGCCGTGTAGAGGAGTGAACTAATCACAAGATGAATACTAAATCAAACACTGGGAGAATACCAAAGGGCAAGAGACAACCAATTTTTCTTTCGAGTTTCACGTGCTTGCCGACACGCTAGTCCCCATTGTGTCGACCAACACTTTGTGGTTCGGCAGCTAAGAGGTGTTGCACGAACCTCGTCCACACAATTGGACACCTCAAGAACCTACCCACTAGTGAGGTAACTCAATGACACGAGCAATCCACTAGGGTTACCTTTTGGCTCTCTGCTGGGGAAGGCACAAGACCCCTCACAATTACCATGATTGGAGCCAGAGACAATCACCAACCTCCGCTAAACGATCCTCGCTGCTCTAAGCCTACTAGGTGGCGGCAACCACCAAGAGTAACAAGTGAATCCCGCAGCGAAACACGAATACCAAGTGCCCCTAGATGCAATCACTCAAGCAATGCACTTGGATTCTCTCCCAATCTCACATTGATGATGAAACAATGATGGAGATGAGTGGGAGGGCTTTGGCTAAGCTCACAAGGTTGCTATGTCAATGGAAATGGCCAAGAGAGTGAGCTTGAGATGGCCATGGGGCTTAAATAGAAGCCCCCATGAAATGGAGCAGTTGTACCCCTTCACTGGGCACAACTTGGGGTGACCGGATGCTCCGGTCAGTTCGACCGGACGCAGGACCCCAGCACTCGGTCGCTCGATGCTTTCTATGTGTCATCGCCTTCAAACGCCGATCGCCCGATCTCAACGGTCAAGTGATGACTGGACGCATCAGTTAGAAAGTGACCAGACGCAGGACCCTAGCGTCCGGTCGTTTCTAGTAAGGTTCCAAACGCGAAATTTCACGACCAGACGCATCCGATCATGCTCAACCGAACACACCCAGCGTCCGGTCACACAACGTTTCCTCTGTGCGCCTCATGTCAGCATACGTCAGCACTGACCGGACGCACCCTGCTAGCGTCCGGTCACTCTTTGCGCCAGCGTCCGGTCATAAGACCGAGACGCGTGCTCACTGCTGCTACTGACCTTACTCAGGACCCCAGCGTCCGGTCACTACGCCACCAGCGTCCGGTCACTCTGTGAACCCCGGTCTTTTCTGTATAGGGCACCGGTGAAGTTTCTAACCCTTACTCAAATCTGCCAACCACCAAGTATATCACCTTGTGCACATGTGTTAGCATATTTTCACAAACATTTTCAAGGGTGTTAGCACTCCACTAGATCATAAATGCATATGCAATGAGTTAGAGCATCTAGTGGCACTTTGATAACCGCATTTCGATATGAGTTTCACCCCTCTTAATAGTACGGCTATCTAACCTAAATGTGATCACACTCGCTAAGTGTCTTGATCACCGAAATAAAATGGCTCCTACTATATATACCTTTGCCTTGAGCCTTTTGTTTTCTCTTTCTTCTTTTCAAGTTCAAGCATTTGATCATCACCATGCCATCACCATCGTCATGATCTTTGCCATTGCTTCATCACTTGGAGTAGTGCTACCTATCTTATAATCACTTTGATAAACTAGATTAGCACTTAGGGTTTCATCAATTAACCAAAACCAAACTAGAGCTTTCAGCAGCCACCAAGAATAGTTGGGTTTTGTTTAGATCAAATTTAGCTCTCGCTACTTGCTTGTAAGCGCGCGTGCTGGATCAGTCGCCCGTCTTCTTGTCTCTAGAACCCCACCTTATTTGAGATTGAGTTTGAAACCTTCATCTGCATCTAGTAAATTCAGTACTTGTTATACTTGTTCTTGCTAGTTCTTCGATTGTTAGCAGGATGAGTGCCCTAGTGGTTGGGTGATGAGCTCCATAAGATCACGGTAGCCATTGGAGGTGGTGTATCGATTGCTAAGGCGTAGCTTGGAAGGTTGTAGTCGAGCCGTGAACGTTGTCTACATCCACCAATCGAGTTATCCCACTCCCTCTCTTCGAAAGATCGGGATTCAACCCTAGCAGGTTCATATCAGTTGGTAATCAGAGCAAGGTTTATTGGTGAGAGACTTCGAATCCTTCACTGTTTTTAATTTTTCCTATAGTCCAAAAAAGTAAAAAAAAATAGTAGGTTAGTTTACCCGCAATCCTATAAACCCTTTGAGCCTTTGCTTGCACTGCTTAGTTAGGGCTTATTGAGTTTTCAGTTTGCATCAGTTGTGTCGAGTTGCTGGTCTTAGTTTTAGTCCTTTAGAGTTTTGAGTTCTTGTCACGTTCTAGTCACAGCTGTGTGCTACCATATAAACCTTCTGTTGGCTTAATCCGAATACATCTTTGTGTTCAAGTGTGAGTAGGAATCTGAGTTGGTTTTGAGTCTGAATTGATAGCTGCCTTGTTGCTGTTTTGAGTCTGAATATGAGTACATCTTTGTGCAGCAGTAGTTCATATCTATACTCAACTTCTCCATGTCCAACATATCCATATTAGCTCAGCTTACTCTAGAGTCCTAATCTTGTTAAAGATCGAGTTGGAATCGGTGTGGAGTTCGAATTGGTTGTTGCGCCGTGTTACCAAATCTTCTTGTTGTTTGCACTTGTGCTACATATATTGAAGTGTTCCAAAAAGGCAGCAGAAGTCCAAACCTATACTCGACTCTTCCACATTGTGCATACATATTGGCTCGGTTTTACTCTAGAGAGAGAGAGTATCTGTTTTTTACTAGAATACCCCTATCCTTTCGGAAAAAGTTTGTGTGGTGTGTGACTCTTGTGAAGTCTTTTTATTTATATAATCAGTTTGGAGGATCCCCTGAAAAAAAAAAGAAAGAAAAATAGGAAGAAAAGGGGTTGTTCGTTGTGCTTCTCCATTATTTCTGGTGTTGTGTTGTGACTTCCTTTGTGTCTAGGCTCGCGCCTCTAGCACGGTCTTGGCTAGGACCAGCACAGTACCACCGTTGAACGATTATTCAGCTTGCTTTTGTGACTAACATGGTGCTAGTACTTCCTTGCTTCAGCCCACCTACAGCTCCACATATTTCGACTACAACTTGACAGGTGTTATTGTTGCAGCACCGATACACTTTATTCCACGGTTGCAGACTTGTTGGTTGTCGTCCCCTCCTGTTGAGCAAGGTAAGAATTGGTAAGAGCTTTTGTAACGGGTTGAGAGTGAGCGTCTTGCTATAGCTGCATCCTAATAGCTATAGGGCTTTTATTTCTTCACCTGTTTTCTTGTTGTCCTTGTCTTTTAAACCATGTCAGGGTTAGAGGATGTTAACAAGATGCCACAATCTCCTCGCACCAAGGGCATCATTCAATATTTTACAAGGCAAGTGTAGCTGCATACAGAAGGACTTGATCAAGATTTGTAGGTGACCAATGACAAGATTGGGCAATTGGAGACCACCCAACTTGCCACCATCACCAAGCTTATAGGATTGGTGGCATCTGTTGCCCATATGGACAGAAGCCTTGCTGCTCTTCTGAAGCGTTTTAATGACTTCCACATGAAAGACAAAGAGTAGCAAAATGAAGACAACAAGGACAAAGAGCGACTCAAAGATAATTATGATGATGATTATACTATTGATACTGAACATGATGCTCATGACACTCGGGACTAGCGTTGCCTACACCATAATCGTAGAGGTATGGGTAGTCACCGCCGACGCAAGGTACCCAATAATAATGATGCTTTTAGTAAAATTAAATTTAAAATACCTCCTTTTGATGGTAAGTATGATCCTAATGCATACATTGCTTGGGAAATTGCTGTTGACCAAAAGTTTGCATGTCATGAATTTCCTGAGAATACACATGTTAGAGCTGCTACTAGTGAGTTTACTGACTTTGCTACTGTTTGGTGGATAGAACATGGCAAGAAAAATCCTAATAACATACCACGAACTTGGAATGCTTTGAAACGATTCATGAGGGCTAGATTTGTTCCTTCTTACTATGCACGTGATTTGTTAAATAAATTGCAACAACTGAGACATGGTGCTAAAAGTGTAGAAGAATATTATCAAGAATTGCAAATGTATATGTTGCGTTGTAATTTAAATGAGGATGAGGAACCTGCTATGGCAAGATTTTTGGGTGGGTTAAATCATGAAATTTAGGACTCAGGACCCCAGCATCCGGTCACTATGCCACCAACGTCCGATCACTCTGTGAACCCCTGTCTTTTCTATATAGGGCGCCGGTGAAGTTTCTAACCCTTGCTCAAATGTGTCAACCACAAAGTGTATCACCTTGTGCACATGTGTTAGCATATTTTCACAAACATTTTCAAGGGTGTTAGCACTCCACTAGATCCTAAATGCATATGCAATGAGTTATAGCATCTAGTGGCACTTTGATAACCGCATTTCGATACGAGTTTCACCCCTCTTAATAGTACGGCTATCTAACCTAAATGTGATCAAATTCGCTAAGTGTCTTGATCACCGAAATAAAATGGCTCCTACTATTTATACCTTTGCCTTGAGCCTTTTATTTTTCTCTTTCTTCTTTTCAAGTTCAAGCATTTGATCATCACCATGCCATCACCATCGTCATGATCTTCGCCATTGCTTCATCACTTGGAGTAGTGCTACCTATCTTATAATCACTTTGATAAACTAGGTTAGCGCTTAGGGTTTCATCAATTAACCAAAACCAAACTAGAGCTTTCAGCATCCACAAAGAATAGTTGGGTTTTGTTTAGATCAAATTTAGCTCTCGCTACTTGCTTGTAAGCGCGCGTGCTGGATCAGCCGCCCGTCTTCTTGTCTCCAGAACCCCACCTTATTTGAGATTGAGTTTGAAACCTTCATCTTCATCTAGTAAATTCAGTACTTGTTATACTTGTTCTTGCTAGTTCTTCGATTGTTAGCAGGACGAGTGCCCTAGTGGTCGGGTGACACGCTCCACAAGATTGCAGTAGCCATTGGAGGTGGTGTATCGATTGCTAAGGCGTAGCTTGGAAGGTTATAGTCGAGCTATGAACGTCGTCTCCATCCACCAATCGAGGTATCCCACGCCCTCTCATCGAAAGATCAGGATTCAACCCTAGCGGGTTCATATCAGTTGGTAATCAGAGCAAGGTTTATTGGTGAGAGACTTCGAATCCTTCGCTGTTTTTAATTTTAACTATCGTCTAGGAAAAGTAAAAAAATAGTAGGTTAGTTTATCCACAATCCTATAGACCCGTTGAGCCTTTGCTTGCACTGCTTAGTTAGGGCTTGTTGAGTTTTCGGTTTGCATCGGTTGTGTCGAGTTGCTGGTCTTAGTTTTAGTCATTTGGAGTTTTGAGTTCTTGTCACGTTCTAGTCACAGCTGTGTGCTACCATATAAACCTTCTGTTGGCTTAATCCGAATACATCTTTGTGTTCAAGTCTGTGTAGGAATCTGAGTTGGTTTTGAGTCCGAATTGATAGCTACCTTGTTGTTGTTTTGAGTCCGAATATGAGTACATCTTTGTGCAGCAGTAGTTCATATCTATACTCAACTTCTCCATGTCCAACATATCCATATTAGCTCAGCTTACTCTAGAGTCCTAATTTTGTTAAAGATCGAGTTGGAATCGATGTGGAGTCCGAATTGGTTGTCCCGCCATGTTACCAAATCTTCTTGTTGTTTGCACTTGTGCTACATATATTGAAGTGTTCCAAAAAGGCAGCAGAAGTCCAAACCTGTACTCGACTCTTCCACATTGTGCATACATATTGGCTCGGTTTTACTCTAGAGAGAGAGAGTATCTGTTTTTTTACTAGAATACCCCTGTCCTTTCAGAAAAAGTTTGTGTGGTGTGTGACTCTTGTGAAGTCTTTTTATTTATATAATCAGTTTGGAGGATCCCCTGAAAAGAAAAAAAAGAAAGAAAAATAGGAAGAAAAGGGGTTGTTCGTTGTGCTTCTCCATTGTTTCTGGTGTTGTGTTGTGACTTCCTTTGTGTCCAGGCTCGCGCCTCTAGCACGGTCTAGGCTAGAACCAGCACAGTACCACCGTTGAACGATTATTCAGCTTGCTTTTGTGACTAACATGGTGCTAGTACTTCCTTGCTTCAGCCCACCTACAGCTCCACATATTTCGACTACAACTTGACAGGTGTTGTTGTTGCAGCACCGATACACTTTATTCCACGGTTGCAGACTTGTTGGTTGTCGTCCCCTCCTGTTGAGCAAGGTAAGAATTGGTAAGAGCTTTTGTAACGGGTTGAGAGTGAGTGTCTTGCTATAGCTGCATCCTAATAGCTGTAGGACTTTTATTTCTTCACCTGTTTTCTTGTTGTCCTTGTCTTTTAAACCATGTCAGGGTTAGAGGATGTTAACAAGATGCCACAATCTCCTCGCACCAAGGGCATCATTCAATATTTTACAAGGCAAGTGTAGCTACATACAGAAGGACTTGATCAAGATTTGTAGGTGACCAATGACAAGATTGGGCAATTGGAGACCACCCAACTTGCCACCATCACCAAGCTTACAAGATTGGAGGCATCTGTTGCCCGTATGGACAGAAGCCTTGCTGCTCTTCTGAAGCGTTTTGATGACTTCCACATGAAAGACAAAGAGTAGCAAAATGAAGACAACAAGGACAAAGAGCGACTCAAAGATAATTATGATGATGATTATACTATTGATACTGAACATGATGCTCATGACACTCGTGACTAGCGTCGCCTACACCATAATCATAGAGGTATGGGTGGTCACCGCCGACGCGAGGTACCCAATAATAATGATGCTTTTAGTAAAATTAAATTTAAAATACCTCCTTTTGATGGTAAGTATGATCCTAATGCATACATTGCTTGGGAAATTGCTGTTGACCAAAAGTTTGCATGTCATGAATTTCCTGAGAATACACATGTTAGAGCTGCTACTAGTGAGTTTACTGACTTTGCTACTGTTTGGTGGATAGAACATGGCAAGAAAAATCCTAATAACATACCACGAACTTGGAATGCTTTGAAACGATTCATGAGGGCTAGATTTGTTCCTTCTTACTATGCACGTGATTTGTTAAATAAATTGCAACAACTGAGACATGGTGCTAAAAGTGTAGAAGAATATTATCAAGAATTGCAAATGTATATGTTGCGTTGTAATTTAAATGAGGATGAGGAACCTGCTATGGCAAGATTTTTGGGTGGGTTAAATCATGAAATTTAGGACTCAGGACCCCAGCGTCCGGTCACTATGCCACCAACGTCCGATCACTCTGTGAACCCCTGTCTTTTCTATATAGGGCGCCGGTGAAGTTTCTAACCCTTGCTCAAATGTGTCAACCACAAAGTGTATCACCTTGTGCACATGTGTTAGCATATTTTCACAAACATTTTCAAGGGTGTTAGCACTCCACTAGATCCTAAATGCATATGCAATGAGTTATAGCATCTAGTGGCACTTTGATAACCGCATTTCGATACGAGTTTCACCCCTCTTAATAGTACGGCTATCTAACCTAAATGTGATCACATTCGCTAAGTGTCTTGATCACCGAAATAAAATGGCTCCTACTATTTATACCTTTGCCTTGAGCCTTTTGTTTTTCTCTTTCTTCTTTTCAAGTTCAAGCATTTGATCATCACCATGCCATCACCATCGTCATGATCTTCGCCATTGCTTCATCACTTGGAGTAGTGCTACCTATCTTATAATCACTTTGATAAACTAGGTTAGCGCTTAGGGTTTCATCAATTAACCAAAACCAAACTAGAGCTTTCAGCATCCACAAAGAATAGTTGGGTTTTGTTTAGATCAAATTTAGCTCTCGCTACTTGCTTGTAAGCGCGCGTGCTGGATCAGCCGCCCATCTTCTTGTCTCCAGAACCCCACCTTATTTGAGATTGAGTTTGAAACCTTCATCTTCATCTAGTAAATTCAGTACTTGTTATACTTGTTCTTGCTAGTTCTTCGATTGTTAGCAGGACGAGTGCCCTAGTGGTCGGGTGACACGCTCCACAAGATTGCAGTAGCCATTGGAGGTGGTGTATCGATTGCTAAGGCGTAGCTTGGAATGTTATAGTCGAGCTATGAACGTCGTCTCCATCCACCAATCGAGGTATCCCACGCCCTCTCATCGAAAGATCGGGATTCAACCCTAGCGGGTTAATATCAGTTGGTAATCAGAGCAAGGTTTATTGGTGAGAGACTTCGAATCCTTCGCTATTTTTAATTTTAACTATCGTCTAGGAAAAGTAAAAAAAAATAGTAGGTTAGTTTATCCACAATCCTATAGACCCGTTGAGCCTTTGCTTGCACTGCTTAGTTAGGGCTTGTTGAGTTTTCGGTTTGCATCGGTTGTGTCGAGTTGCTGGTCTTAGTTTTAGTCATTTGGAGTTTTGAGTTCTTGTCACGTTCTAGTCACAGTTGTGTGCTACCATATAAACCTTCTGTTGGCTTAATCCGAATACATCTTTGTGTTCAAGTCTGTGTAGGAATCTGAGTTGGTTTTGAGTCCGAATTGATAGCTGCCTTGTTGTTGTTTTGAGTCCGAATATGAGTACATCTTTGTGCAGCAGTAGTTCATATCTATACTCACCTTCTCCATGTCCAACATATCCATATTAGCTCAGCTTACTCTAGAGTCCTAATTTTGTTAAAGATCGAGTTGGAATCGATGTGGAGTCCGAATTGGTTGTCCCGCCATGTTACCAAATCTTCTTGTTGTTTGCACTTGTGCTACATATATTGAAGTGTTCCAAAAAGGCAGCAGAAGTCCAAACCTGTACTCGACTCTTCCACATTGTGCATACATATTGGCTCGGTTTTACTCTAGAGAGAGAGAGTATCTGTTTTTTACTAGAATACCCCTGTCCTTTCAGAAAAAGTTTGTGTGGTGTGTGACTCTTGTGAAGTCTTTTTATTTATATAATCAGTTTGGAGGATCCCCTGAAAAGAAAAAAAAGAAAGAAAAATAGGAAGAAAAGGGGTTGTTCGTTGTGCTTCTCCATTGTTTCTGGTGTTGTGTTGTGACTTCCTTTGTGTCCAGGCTCGCGCCTCTAGCACGGTCTAGGCTAGAACCAGCACAGTACCACCGTTGAACGATTATTCAGCTTGCTTTTGTGACTAACATGGTGCTAGTACTTCCTTGCTTCAGCCCACCTACAGCTCCACATATTTCGACTACAACTTGACAGGTGTTGTTGTTGCAGCACCGATACACTTTATTCCACGGTTGCAGACTTGTTGGTTGTCGTCCCCTCCTGTTGAGCAAGGTAAGAATTGGTAAGAGCTTTTGTAACGGGTTGAGAGTGAGCGTCTTGCTATAGCTGCATCCTAATAGTTGTAGGGCTTTTATTTCTTCACCTGTTTTCTTGTTGTCCTTGTCTTTTAAACCATGTCAGGGTTAGAGGATGTTAACAAGATGCCACAATCTCCTCGCACCAAGGGCATCATTCAATATTTTACAAGGCAAGTGTAGCTGCATACAGAAGGACTTGATCAAGATTTGTAGGTGACCAATGACAAGATTGGGCAATTGGAGACCACCCAACTTGCCACCATCACCAAGCTTACAAGATTGGAGGCATCTGTTGCCCGTATGGACAGAAGCCTTGCTGCTCTTCTGAAGCGTTTTGATGACTTCCACATGAAAGACAAAGAGTAGCAAAATGAAGACAACAAGGACAAATTGCGACTCAAAGATAATTATGATGATGATTATACTATTGATACTGAACATGATGCTCATGACACTCGTGACTAGTGTCGCCTACACCATAATCATAGAGGTATGGGTGGTCACCGCCGACGCGAGGTACCCAATAATAATGATGCTTTTGGTAAAATTAAATTTAAAATACCTCCTTTTGATGGTAAGTATGATCCTAATGCATACATTGCTTGGGAAATTGCTGTTGACCAAAAGTTTGCATGTCATGAATTTCCTGAGAATACACATGTTAGAGCTGCTACTAGTGAGTTTACTGACTTTGCTACTGTTTGGTGGATAGAACATGGCAAGAAAAATCCTAATAACATACCACGAACTTGGAATGCTTTGAAACGATTCATGAGGGCTAGATTTGTTCCTTCTTACTATGCACGTGATTTGTTAAATAAATTGCAACAACTGAGACATGGTGCTAAAAGTGTAGAAGAATATTATCAAGAATTGCAAATGTATATGTTGCGTTGTAATTTAAATGAGGATGAGGAACCTGCTATGGCAAGATTTTAGGGTGGGTTAAATCATGAAATTTAGGACTCAGGACCCCAGCGTCCGGTCACTATGCCACCAACGCCCGATCACTCTGTGAACCCCTGTCTTTTCTATATAGGGCGCCGGTGAAGTTTCTAACCCTTGCTCAAATGTGTCAACCACAAAGTGTATCACCTTGTGCACATGTGTTAGCATATTTTCACAAACATTTTCAAGGGTGTTAGCACTCCACTAGATCCTAAATGCATATGCAATGAGTTATAGCATCTAGTGGCACTTTGATAACCGCATTTCGATACGAGTTTCACCCCTCTTAATAGTACGGCTATCTAACCTAAATGTGATCACATTCGCTAAGTGTCTTGATCACCGAAATAAAATGGCTCCTACTATTTATACCTTTGCCTTGAGCCTTTTGTTTTTCTCTTTCTTCTTTTCAAGTTCAAGCATTTGATCATCACCATGCCATCACCATCGTCATGATCTTCGCCATTGCTTCATCACTTGGAGTAGTGCTACCTATCTTATAATCACTTTGATAAACTAGGTTAGCGCTTAGGGTTTCATCAATTAACCAAAACCAAACTAGAGCTTTCAGCATCCACAAAGAATAGTTGGGTTTTGTTTAGATCAAATTTAGCTCTCGCTACTTGCTTGTAAGCGCGCGTGCTGGATCAGCCGCCCGTCTTCTTGTCTCTAGAACCCCACCTTATTTGAGATTGAGTTTGAAACCTTCATCTTCATCTAGTAAATTCAGTACTTGTTATACTTGTTCTTGCTAGTTCTTCGATTGTTAGCAGGACGAGTGCCCTAGTGGTCGGGTGACACGCTCCACAAGATTGCAGTAGCCATTGGAGGTGGTGTATCGATTGCTAAGGCGTAGCTTGGAAGGTTATAGTCGAGCTGTGAACGTCGTCTCCATCCACCAATCGAGGTATCCCACGCCCTCTCATCGAAAGATCGGGATTCAACCCTAGCGGGTTCATATCAGTTGGTAATCAGAGCAAGGTTTATTGGTGAGAGACTTTGAATCCTTCGCTGTTTTTAATTTTAACTATAGTCTAGAAAAAGTAAAAAAATAGTAGGTTAGTTTATCCACAATCCTATAGACCCTTTGAGCCTTTGCTTGCACTGCTTAGTTAGGGCTTGTTGAGTTTTCGGTTTGCATCGGTTGTGTCGAGTTGCTGGTCTTAGTTTTAGTCCTTTAGGGTTTTGAGTTCTTGTGACGTTCTAGTCACAGCTGTGTGCTACCATATAAACCTTCTGTTGGCTTAATCCGAATACATCTTTGTGTTCAAGTCTGTGTAGGAATCTGAGTTGGTTTTGAGTCCGAATTGATAGCTGCCTTGTTGTTGTTTTGAGTCCGAATATGAGTACATCTTTGTGCAGTAGTAGTTCATATCTATACTCAACTTCTCCATGTCCAACATATCCATATTAGCTCAGCTTACTCTAGAGTCCTAATCTTGTTAAAGATCGAGTTGGAATCGGTGTGGAGTCCGAATTGGGTGTCCCGCCGTGTTACCAAATCTTCTTGTTGTTTGCACTTGTGCTACATATATTGAAGTATTCCAAAAAGGCAGCAGAAGTCCAAACCTATACTCGACTCTTCCACATTGTGCATACATATTGGCTCGGTTTTACTCTAGAGAGAGAGTATCTGTTTTTTACTAGAATACCCCTATCCTTTCGGAAAAAGTTTGTGTGGTGTGTGACTCTTGTGAAGTCTTTTTATTTATATAATCAGTTTGGAGGATCCCCTGAAAAGAAAAAAAAAGAAAGAAAAATAGGAAGAAAAGGGGTTGTTCGTTGTGCTTCTCCATTGTTTCTGGTGTTGTGTTGTGACTTCCTTTGTGTCTAGGCTCGCGCCTCTAGCACGGTCTTGGCTAGGACCAGCACAGTACCACCGTTGAACGATTATTCAGCTTGCTTTTGTGACTAACATGGTGATAGTACTTCCTTGCTTCAGCCCACCTACAGCTCCACATATTTCGACTACAACTTGATAGGTGTTGTTGTTGCAGCACCGATACACTTTATTCCACGGTTGCAGACTTGTTGGTTGTCGTCCCCTCCTGTTGAGCAAGGTAAGAATTGGTAAGAGCTTTTGTAACGGGTTGAGAGTGAGCGTCTTGCTATAGCTGCATCCTAATAGCTGTAGGGCTTTTATTTCTTCACCTGTTTTCTTGTTGTCCTTGTCTTTTAAACCATGTCAGGGTTAGAGGATGTTAACAAGATGCCACAATCTCTTCGCACCAAGGGCATCATTCAATATTTT
Source organism: Miscanthus floridulus (assembly GCF_019320115.1). Lineage (NCBI taxonomy): Eukaryota > Viridiplantae > Streptophyta > Magnoliopsida > Poales > Poaceae > Miscanthus > Miscanthus floridulus. The sequence continues at coordinate 28,563,199 of NC_089593.1, read as the reverse complement.
ACAAGGCAAGTGTAGCTACGTACAGAAGGACTTGATCAAGATTTGTAGGTGACCAATGACAAGATTGGGCAATTGGAGACCACCCAACTTGCCACCATCACCAAGCTTACAGGATTGGAGGCATCTGTTGCCTGTATGGACAGAAGCCTTGCTGCTCTTCTGAACTGTTTTGATGACTTCCACATGAAAGACAAAGAGTAGCAAAATAAAGACAACAAGGACGAAGAGCGACTCAAAGATAATTATGATGATGATTATACTGTTGATACTGAACATGATGCTCATGACACTCGTGACTAGCGTCGCCTACACCATAATTGTAGAGGTATGGGTGGTCACCGCCGATGCGAGGTACCCAATAATAATGATGCTTTCAGTAAAATTAAATTTAAAATACCTCCTTTTGATGGTAAGTATGATCCTAATGCATACATTGCTTGGGAAATTGCTGTTGACCAAAAGTTTGCATGTCATGAATTTTCTGAGAATACACATGTTAGAGCTGCTACTAGTGAGTTTACTGACTTTGCTACTGTTTGGTGGATAGAACATGGCAAGAAAAATCATAATAACATACCACGAACTTGGAATGCTTTGAAACGGATCATGAGGGCTAGATTTGTTCCTTCTTACTATGCATATGATTTGTTAAATAAATTGCAACAACTGAGACAGGGTGCTAAAAGTGTAGAAGAATATTATCAAGAATTGCAAATGTGTATGTTGCGTTGTAATTTAAATGAGGATGAGGAACCTGCTATGGCAAGATTTTTGGGTGGGTTAAATCATGATATTTAGGACATCCTTGCGTATAAAGAATACACTAACGTAACCCGTTTGTTTCATCTTGCTTGTAAAGCTGAAAGGGAAGTGCAAGGGCGACGTGCCAGTGCCAAGAATAATATTTCTACAGGGAAGACTAATTTATGGCAGCCCCACATGACTACTACTCCGACTACACGTACTCCTATGCCATCATCCAGCGACAAGCCTCGTGCTACTCCCACAAATTTAGTGGCAAAAGACGATCCAGAAGCCTACTGCGAGTGCTTCATTCATGGCATCTACAGGTAGAACAAGAGACGTTCAGTGTCACCGATGCATGGGATATGGACATGTTATGCGTGACTATCCAAGCAAGCATGTTATGGTCATCAAAGATGATGGTGAGTATTCCTCTGCTAGTGATTTTGATGAAGATACACTTGCTTTGCTTGCTGCTGACTATGCAGGTAGTGAGGAACAACCAGAAGAGCAGATTGGTGCAGAGGATGCAGATCATTATGAGAGCCTCATTTGTGCAGCATGTGCTTAGCGCACAAAGGGAGAAGGCAGAGCAAAATTAGTGGCATACACTATTCCAAATAAAGTGTGTCATTAAAGAGCGTTCGTGTCGTTTGATAATTTCTGAAGGTAGCTGCAACAACTTGGCTAGCAACGATATGGTAGAGAAGCTTGCACTTACAACCAAATCACACCCACATCCATATCACATTCGATGGCTAAACAATAGTGGTAAGGTTAAGGTGACGAGACTAGTATGAATTAATTTTGCTATTGGATCATATCATGATGTTGTTGAGTGTGACGTTGTGCCTATGGAAGCTTGCCATATTCTGCTAGGTAAACCATGGCAATTTGATACACATTGTATGCATCATGGTAGATCAAATATGTATTCTCTCATACACCATGATAAGAAAATTGTTTTGCTTCCTATGTCTCCTAAAGCTATTGTGCGTGTTGATGTTGCTAAAGCTAAGAAAACTAAAACTGAGATCGATAAAAATGTCAAATCTATTAGTAGTAAGAAAGATGAGATAAGATTGAAAGGACATTGCTTGCTTGCTACTAAATCTGATATTAATGAATTGGTTGCTTTCACTTCTGTTGCCTATGCTTTGGTATGCAAGGATGCTTTGATTTCAGTTCACGATATGCAACATTCTTTGCCCCCTGCTGTTGCTAACATTTTGCAGGAGTATTCGAATGTTTTTCCAAGTGAGATACCAGCAGGACTGCCACCAATATGAGGGATTGAGCACCAAATTGATCTTATTCTTGGTGCATCTTTGCCAAACCGTGCGCCATATAGGACAAATCCAGAAGAAACGAAGGAAATTCAGCGACAAGTGCAAAAACTACTCGAGAAAGGTTATGTGCGTGAGTCCCTTAGTCCTTGTGTTGTTCCTATTATTTTAGTGCCTAAAAAAGATGGAACATGGCGTATGTGTGTTGATTGTAGAGATATTAATAATATCACCATTCGATATCGACACCCTATTCTACGTTTGGATGATATGCTTGATAAACTGAGTGGTGCTATTGTGTTTTCCAAAGTTGATTTACGTAGTGGGTACCACCAAATTCGTATAAATTTAGGAGATGAATGGAAAACTGCTTTTAAAACTAAATTTGGTTTGTATGAGTGGTTAGTCATGTTTTTTGGGTTAACTAATGCACCTAGTACTTTCATGAGATTAATGAACGAGGTTATGCGTGCTTTCATTGGAAAATTTGTTGTAGTCTACTTTGATGATATATTGATTTACAACAAATCCATGGATGAACATCTTGATCACTTACGTGCTGTTTTTAATGCTTTACGAGATGCACGATTATTTGGTAACCTTAAGAAGTGCACCTTTTGCACCGATCGAGTGTCTTTTCTTGGCTATATTGCAACTCCACAAGGAATTGAGGTTGATCAAGCCAAGGTAGAAACTATATAGGAATGGCCTGTACCAAAGACTATCACACAAGTGTGGAGTTTCCTAGGACTTGCTGATTTCTATCGCCGTTTTGTGAAGGACTTCAGCACCATTGCTGCACCTTTGAATGAGCTTACAAAGAAGGGAGTGCCTTTTAGTTGGGGCAAAGTACAAGAGAACTCCTTCAACATGCTGAAAGATAAGTTGACACATGCACCTCTCCTCTAACTTCCTGATTTTAATAAGACTTTTGAGCTTGAATGTGATGCTAGTGGAGGGTGGTGTTTTGTTACAAGAAGGCAAATCTATTGTGTATTTTAGTGAAAAATTGAGCGGGCCTGTTCTGAATTATTCTACTTATGATAAGGAATTATATGCTCTTGTTCGCACATTAGAAACATGGCAGCATTACTTATGTCCCAAAGAGTTTGTTATTAATTCTGATCATGAATCTTTGAAGCATATTCGTAGTTAAGGGAAATTGAACCATAGACATGCTAAGTGGGTTGAATTTATTGAATCTTTTCCTTATGTTATTAAGCACAAGAAAGGGAAAGAGAATATTATTACTGATGCTTTGTCTAGGAGATATACCTTGCTGAATCAACTTGATTACAAAATCTTTAGATTAGAAACAATAAAAGACCAATATGTTAATGATGCTGATTTTAAAGATGTGTTGCTGCATTGTAAAGATGAGAAAGATTGGAACAAATTCATCTTTAGTGATGGGTTTGTGTTTAGAGCTAACAAGCTATGCATTCTAGCTAGCTCTGTTCGTTTGTTGTTGCTGTAGGAAGCACATGGAGGTGGCTTGATGGGGCATTTTGGAGCTAAGAAAACGGAGGACATACTTGCTGGTCATTTCTTTTGGCCAAAGATGAGAAGATATGTGGAGAGGTTTATTGCTCGTTGCACGACATATCAAAAGGCTAAATCACGGTTAAATCCACACGGTTTGTATTTGCCTCTACCTATTTCTAGTGCTCCTTGGGAAGATATTTCTATGGATTTTATGTTGGGTTTGCCAAGGACTAGGAGGGGATGTAATAGTGTGTTTGTGGTTGTTGATATATTTTCTAAGATGGCACATTTCATACCCTATCATAAAATGGATGATGCTACTCATATTGTTGATTTGTTCTTTAGAGAAATTGTTCGTTTGCATGGTGTGCCCAACACAATTGTTTCTGATCGTGATGCTAAATTTCTTAGTTATTTTTGGAAGACTTCATGGGGAAAACTAGGGACTAAGCTTTTGTTTTCTACTACATGTTATCCCCAAACCGATGGTCAAACTGAACTTATCAATAGAACTTTGTCTCCTATGTTAAGGGTTGTTTTAAAGAAGAACATTAAGATGTGGGAAGATTGTTTGCCTCATATTAAATTTGCTTATAATCGTTCACTGCATTCTACTACAAAGATGTGCCCATTTCAGATCGTATATCTTATCTCGTGCTCCTATTGATTTGATGCATTTGCCATCTTCTGAAAAGCTACATTTTGATGCTACTAAGCGTGCTGAATTGATGTTAAAACTGCATAAAACAACTAAAGAAAACATAGAGCGTATGAATGCTAAATATAAGTTTGCTGGTGATAAAGGTAGAAATGAACTAATATTTGAACCTGGAGATTTAGTTTGGTTGCACTTGAGAAAGGATACGTTTCCTAAATTGAGAAAGTCTAAATTGATGCCTAGGGCTGCTGGACCATTTAAAGTGTTAGAGAAAATTAATGATAATGCATATAAGCTCGATCTGCCAGCAGATTTTGGGGTTAGTCCCACATTTAACATTGCAGATTTTAAGCCATATTTTAGAGAAGAAGAAGAGCTTGAGTCTAGGATGACTCAAATGCAAGAAGGGGAGGATGATGAGGACATCAACACCAACGATACATCCACTCCGACACAAGTACCAGTTGCTAGTCCTATTACTCGCGCCCATACTCGTCAACTTAATCATCAAGTAAGTTCACTCTTGAGTTTCGGTCCATCATATTTAGATCATGGAGACGCGTGCACTCTTGTTTTGGTTAGGAACCAGGGAGAGGACCGAAAAGGGAAAAGGATTCGCGCAGGCTGGATTCAGACTCCAGGACAGCTCCAACTTGTGATGGTCACCACGGTCACATACGGACTCGGATTGGGGCGTTCAAGTACTTCATGGAATCCTTATGAAGTCCATATCCATATCTATTCTGAGGCGGCCGCAATGACCAAATTACTACCGAAAGGTTTTCTGTCCAAATGTGCTTAGTCGCCTTAGTTTAGCCCAATGGGCCGTGTATCAAGTCGGGTCCATTAGGGATACGTCCTAGGGTTGGAGAATGACCACAACACCCTGGTGGTCGTCCTTCCACCTTCATATACCCCTTAGCCGCCACCAAGAACAATTGAGTTTTGTTTAGATCAAGTTTAACTCTCGCTACTTGCTTGTTAGCGCGCGTGCTGGATCAGCTACCCGTCTTCTTGTCTTCGGAACCCCACCTTATTTGAGATTGAGTTTGAAACCTTCATCTTCATCTAGTAAATTCAGTACTTGTTATACTTGTTCTTGCTAGTTCTTCGATTGTTTGAAGGATGAGTGCCCTAGTGGCCGGGTGACGCGCTCCACAAGATTGTGGCAGCCATTGGAGGTGGTGTATCGTTGCTAAGGCGCAACTTGGAAGGCTGTAGTCAGGCCGTGAACATCGTCTCCATCCACCAATCGAGTTATCCCACGCCCTCTCATCGAAAGATCGGGATTCAACCCTAGCGGGTTCATACCACTACCTGGCGCGCTAGCTATCGCAGGTTTATTACCACGGCGAGCATCATGGTTGTTCATCGGAGATCGATGTGTGGGTCTCTGTAGGCTCAAACACTCAAAACACGGAAGGGACACAACTCGATTTATCCTGGTTCAGGCTTTTGAGCCCTACGTCCAACAGTATAGTGATCTTCGTGTTAAGAATGCCCAATCCGAGGGTTACAAATGGTGGAAAATCGAGAGAGATTGGTAGGAGACCACTCGGTGCTATCCTAGAGCTCTTTGATGTTCTTCCTCAGACCCTCGGTGTTGGGCCGATTCAGATCTCCCTCTCTTTGGGAGCCATGCCTACCCTTATATCCTGAGGAGGACACGGTGTACAAGTCATTTTGTTTCTAGTCTATGGTCTATGCACCGGGTGCATGAGTCCTCTCCTGCGGCGTTGCTAGACGTCGCCTTGTCATGTAAGGGGGAGCCGACAGTGCCGCAACCCCCTCCTAACGCCCTTGCCTCCGTTCTGGTGCTTAACTGTTGCATGATTCAATTGGAAAGTCACTATTTTAATCTTTCCATTAAGTATTATTAAATTGTATTGTATGCAACGACTAGGTTAATCCAAAAGTTTAAGGTGGTAAAAAAAGATGGACAGTTCACTAATACTTCAACACTCTCACTCGTGAAAAGCTTGTTCAAGCCTAAAAGTGGAAATAAGAGTCAACTGTAATTTACTTATTTAATCACGTCCGTCATGATTCGAACTGAATACCTTTGATCTTGGTACTATTGAGTTATAGGCATTTACTAGTTTAACCAAAAACACAGAAACTAATACGTAGTAAAAAGTGCACAATTCACTTATATTTGAACAAATACTTGAACTCCAATGAACGGCGCCAGAGGTCTCTTAGACCTAGAAACGACCTTGGTGGGTAGGTGGTCCGATGGTGCACAGTGTTTGTGGGAGTGGCATGACACCATGGACCATGGGTGGTGGCAGTTCGTGAGTGACTGGTGAGAAGGGATAGGGCGTAGCCTTCTTCACAACGGGGAAAGGTAGTGGCGGGTCCGAGCTATGACACCTGGCCATATCCATGGAATGATGGAAACGTCCACTGGTGCGATGGCAGCGATGTTGCGGTCCAAAGCTGAACAAGGGTGTAGACAAAGTGAAGAAGGGTGTAGACAGATGCGTTACGACTTGGTGTCCTTAAAACAACCTGTGGAGGCCACCGTCGACCCATGCACTAAGCATGTGGGTGGAAGTTGCAGAAATCCATTTTATCTCTCAACTATCATCTAGGTCTTTATCTCCTCATACTCTAAAACCAAACCTCTTATCTTTAGAGATCTCAAAATCGTTCAAATTACCTCCCCACTCTAGATTGAAGTGGGTTCGAAGGTCCCTTTATTCTTTTTTCAGTTAATAAAAAAATGACAAATACTTGGCAATATTTGTAAACCATGGAAAAGGCCTCTAAGCTTCTACAAACTCTGAGAAAAGTCCTAGACATAGATTAGGATATGACAAATCCAAATAAGTAGTTAGAGCACTAGGAAAATGGAAAATATTCCAAAAAACTGGAAAACTACTAAAACATTCTAATAGATGTCTAAATGTGTTTTAAAACCTTTTTGCGGCAAAAATATAAGATGCAACTGCCATCAACGCAACATACATTACTATTGAATGCAATGCTATGCATTCGTGTTGGTTGCATCTTAAAGTTTATATGTTCAATTGGAATGTTTGGGAGTTTAATATACTTTTTGATATTTTGCCATTATTCTAGAGCCAAATCTAACTTTTGAAAGCTTATAGGGATATTTTTTTTTAGATCAAAATATTTTACTTGGAATTGTAGTATCCCCATCTATGTCTAAACTTTTTATTAAGATTTTAGAAGCTTAAAGACATTTTATGTGTCTTAAAAACCTTATCAAGTATTTACTAGATTTTTTAAACTAAAATGATGAGATTGCCTTCGAAACCACTTCTTTTTTTATTGGCCTTCAAAACCACTTCAAATGTGGGTAGGAAGGTATTTTGAATGGTTTGCAATTCAGGATGTAAGATGTTGGGTTTTAAAGTTCGAAGATTCATGAAGGTAAAAATACTGGAAAAAGTCCTTCTGACACCCTTAACTATTATTGTGGTCCGATTTATCTACTCAAACTAGAAAATTAAATAATTTGCCTCCTTCAACTATTGAAACTGGCTGTTTTCCCTCTTAGATGGTTTTCAAGGTGGTTTTAGTCTGATGTGGCACTACGATAGACGTTTCACATGGCACCACATCAGCCACGGGGGAGATAAATTGGATTACATTAACAGTTCAGGGGGCAAATAGACTTTGCCAAAAAAAATTATAGAAATAAAATCTTAAATAACTTCCAAATATTTTTCAAAATGATATTAAAAATCTTAAAATCTAGTTTAATCTTAGAAATTTCATAGGAGATTTATTTTAGCTCAGAAAAATATGAATGATCCATATTATGATGCATAGATTGCAATTATTTAGATTTTATATGGTCCCATTTTTTGTGTTTATTTACTAGTTGATACTCTCATTTTCTATTATAATTAGTATACATTATACGTAGAAGTTTGAATGTCTTCAATGACAATACAACCTCATAGTTGAACCCTAGGTAAGCGGGCTCAACCACAAGTAACAAAATTACTTCACAATATTTTGCCGATTTATTTCCACGTCGTTCACATATGCTAATTTTGTGCTAATAATTTAAATGACACCAAGTAGAATTCAAATGCATGTTTCTAAACAAGAAACAAAAAAAAAATGCAGTAAAATTTTGCTTTGTGATATGGTGGTATCTAGCTAGTAGGACATATACGAGTTAGCACCAATCAGGTAGCTGGATTGTTCATTTCCTGTCAAATTAGAAAAGGCTGCAGTCAAATCCGTCTGACGTGGTGCCTTGTCATACTAAAACCGTCTTGAAGACCACCTACTATATTATAAGAAGGAAAAATGAACTGATTTTAATAGTTTCTAGTTTGAGAAGGTATAAATCGGACTACAACAGTAATTGAGGGAGGTCCTAGGATTTTTTTTCCAAAATACCTTCCAATAGTAGTGTAAGGAAACAACCACGGGCAGGCCCACGGCCACCTTATGGCCTGTTCGATCGTTCACACGCGCAGGCGGAACCCCCGTGCTCGCCTCCCTTATCCTCCTCCACCCATCCTCCTCCGCCGCGCGTCGCCGCGTCTCCTCGCAGTCCGCGCCATGTCGTCGGGGAACCCCTACGCCGCCGAGCTCGCCGCCGCCAAGAAGGCCGTCACCCTCGCCGCCCGCCTCTGCAAGGTTCGTGGCTACCATGTTCCAGCTGCGGCTGCGGGCATAGCCCGGCGCTTTAGATTTCATACAATAATAATACTTACTGACAACACTGAACTACTTGGATCAGTCTAGATCGTTGGGTTTCACGCGCCAGAAATGGGGAAGAACCACTGTAGCGTAGTTTATACTTAATGTTTTATCTGGGTATAATATAATGTATGTCATTTTCATATAGCTAGTATAATGGATTGTATTTCATGGCATACCAATTGCTGTGGTTATTTACGAAAATGAAATGCTTGTGTAGCCGTACAGGCTTGTATTTGTGGTCTTAATTCTGATAAAAAGCCTCACAGATGGTGATTGAGTGGTGTATTTGATTGTTTAGACCCATGGTACTGTGCAGTTTGGATTTATTGCTATTGCTTTGTGTTTCCTCCCCAGACAGTGCAACAGGACATTGTGCATTCTGGCGTTCTGGCCAAGGCAGACAAAAGTCCTGTCACGGTGGCTGATTATGGTACATGCTGAAATTTATGTTTAGTACTGAATCATTGATGCTTTTGAGTTGCATCCACAAACCAATTCACTCCTAAATCCAAAGCTTATGAACAAAATCTGTCCAATTCATTCATGTGCGGGCCCCCTTGGGTATGGAATAGAAGTCGGCTGTATTTTTTTCATGTAAGCTGTTGGAGATAGGACTTCAACTTAGTGGCTTCTGGCATGCATTAACCAATTGACTCCAAAAGCTTAAGCAACAAAGAGGAGCAGATAATTCACCTATAATTCAACATATGGCAGTACTAAAATCAAGTTTGGAGTTAGTTGAGTAGCTTTGTAATGCTTATAGAGAACTAGAGATGTTAATGAGAATTGGCTATGGTGGAAAACATTCTTGAACTAATATGTTGGTCATTGTAATATGTGAAACTTGTGCTTTCTCCCAACTCGCTACTTACTTGTCACTTTTCTTTTCACACATTAGGATCTCAAATATTGGTCAGTCTTGCCTTAAAGATGGATGTATCATCTGGACCATTTTCATTGGTGGCTGAAGAGGTAACTATACTATTTTTCTCTTTACCTGTTTCCATGTAGCATTCATTAGTGCTTTCTGCAATTAATAGGCATCAAGTGCTTATGTAGGACTCGGAAGAATTGAGAAAAGAAGGCGCTGAAGAAATTTTGGAAGAGATAACTGATCTTGTGAATGAAACCATCGTTGATGATGGTTCATATAACATTTCGTTTACAAAGGAAGGTATACTCTCAGCAATTGATGATGGGAAGTCTGAGGGAGGTCCATCTGGACGACATTGGGTGCTTGATCCGATTGATGGTACTAAAGGGTGAGTTTGGCAACTTAACTAGTAGGTTTCATGTTTTTGTACTCTAATAAATGTTGAATTCTTTCTACCATTTGCATGACCATACATTGTAGCTTTTCTATTCTTGCTGATTTAATGTGTTTCTACATTATTTCTGATGAAATTTAAAGTAGTAGACACCACTATCTTGTTCGTCTCATAAACCTATATCTCTAATGTGTGAGCACTAGGATGCAGTCTTGTTTTATTAATTTCAAGTTGAATGATTTATTTCTGTTTTCTTAGGTCTATGAACTGCAATAAAATAGACTGATACATTCAATATGGCATGGAGTTGTGTACATACATGGCAATATAGCATTTCTCTTTTGTAAATTGATGCAAGATTTATGAAGTACTTCCAAAGGCATTTATACTAAATGCTAATGTTAATTTATGTGTATCTTTTTTGTTTCTATACTTAAATAGTTCAATTACAAAAAGGCTTATACAGATTCAGTGTTTATACATGTTCCGCTGTGTTCAAATCCTGGGAATGCCTTCATTTATGGTGATGATTCATTGCTACCTGATAATACTGAATAACTGTTTGGTTTCCTTTCTATTCGAGATTTTAATTAATAGATAGCTGTTCACCGAAGGGCGGGCCTGGTGCAAGCGGTAGAGTCTTACCGCCTGTGACCGGAAGGTCCCGGGTTCGAGTCACGGTCTCCTCGCATTGCACAGGCGAGCGTAAGGCTTGCCACTAACACCCTTCTCCAAACCCCGCACAGAGCGGGAGCTCTCTGCACTGGGTACGCCCTTTTTTTAGATAGCTGTTCACCACGGGAAGGGCAGGCCTGGTGCAGTGGTGAGAGCTGTCTCACTGAGTCACCAGGTTGTGGGTTCGAAGCAGCCTCTCCGCAGATTTTGCGGGGGGAAGGCTTGCCTCGGTTTTTCTCTTTCCCAGACCCCACTCATGTGGGAGCCTCCGGCACTGGGTCTGCCCATAGCTGTTCACCACTGATTGCCAGCCTTGCTAATAATTGCCATTCCTTCATCTGAATTTCCATTTTATGATCTGAATCAGTTTCTTGAGGGGAGACCAATATGCCATTGCATTGGCTCTGCTTGATGAAGGTAAAGTTATTTTGGGTGTATTGGCTTGTCCAAATCTTCCATTGTCATCAATAAACAACCTCAATGGTAACTCTTCGGGAGATCAAGTCGGTGCCCTGTTTTCTGCAAGAATTGGATGTGGGGCTGAAGTAGAGTCCCTATATGGCTCTCCACCACAAAAGGTTATAGCTCTTTTGTTTTGAACAGTAGTCTTAAGTTCTTAACCTACCTACCTCCTCTTGTACTATAACATTTAGTTTCTCTTGCTCATTATTTGGTTATAAGCTTCAATTTACTGACTCTTGTTGAACTTTAATTTTAGATTAGTGTTTGCTCCATTGACAATCCTGTCAATGCATCATTTTTTGAATCCTATGAAAGTGCACACTCCATGCATGATTTGACTGGCTCTATTGCAGAGGTAGTTCTCAAACTATTCTTTGCTTGCTCGATATCCACACTTCCACAGGAGTAGTGGAGCACATAAGTAATCTGGTTTTTCAATTCTATCAGAAACTTGGTGTCCAAGCTCCTCCGGTTAGAATTGACAGCCAAGCAAAATATGGTGCTCTGGCCCGAGGCGACGGTGCCATTTACTTGCGCTTTCCGCACAAAGGTTATAGAGAGAAAATATGGGACCATGCAGCAGGCTCAATTGTCGTGACAGGTTAATTTGAGGCTCCTTTTCTTTTCCTAAAACAACTGTTCCAAGATTTGCATTTACTCATATTTTGCCGTTGTTGCCCTTAACAGAAGCTGGATGCATAGTATTTGAGGCTCTTTTTCTTTTCCCAAAACAACTGTTCCAAGATTTGCATTTACTCACATTTTGCCGTTATTGCCCTTAACAGAAGCTGGAGGCATAGTAACAGATGCCGCGGGAAATGACTTGGATTTCTCCAAAGGGAGATTTCTCGATCTTTACACAGGCATCATCGCAACGAACAAGAACTTGATGCCGTCACTCCTGAAGGTTGTCCAAGAGGCTATTGAAGAGACGAACCAGACTGCCTCCCTCTTGTAGGTGTTGCAGTGGTCGACAAAAATGTTAGTTGCAGTTCTGTTTCATTTTCATAGTGACGAACAGGTGCGCATCCTTTTGCTGTGGCATTACAGTTAGTCTAGCGAATTTACAACATGTATCCCGTTGGTGATCAGACAGGCACTCTTTTCACTGAATCACGGGATAAGTTGGCTAAATTTGCAGCATTGTACAACACTAAATAATAAGAATCCACAACCGCGAATAAATTGAAGCCCTCTCAGTGCTTCAGGCCCTGTTGATGTTTGGCTGAAAGCTTTGAATAAATTGTGGAATTACTCATGTCAATATAGATGATTTGGTGTATCATCCCTTTTTGGATGCGATTGCAAACTGCCGTATCGTCATAAGCTGCACACTGCTTGCAATGTTTCATGAATACTTTATTCAGTACCTCTCATTCCACTTAATTTGAGTGAGTCATAGTACCCTGAACTCACCTTTTGCATCTGAACTGGTTATAGAAATTGTGAATTGATTAATGGATATTTGCAAGACAAACTTGAATTTCATTTCAAATTTAGATCTAGCATGCAAAATCTTTTTTTTAAAAAGAAATCCCAAACACTGTTGACACGATTGGAAAAGGATTCAAATTCAAGAGCAAAGGATGTGTTCCATTGTTTCCTCTCCCTGCACACACACCAAGCTAACGCGCCGGAAGAGTGCCCAATATTTGCTCACTTTTGCTGTCTCTGATATTTGCAGAAGCTGGTGGCACAGACGAGACGATTGCTCACTTTCTTGACCTGGCATAGGCATCATCAAGACAGACGAGCACTTTGGTGCCGATGCTCCTAAAGGCCATCCACGAGGTTATCAAGGAGAAGAACCAGGCAGATTTTCCCACCTTGTCAGCGCTTTCCTGCGGCCTGAATCAAAGCGTCCTCACGTTCACGTCCGTCCATATCAGCCCCTGAAAGCAAAACCCATTTCGCACTTTCCATAAACTACACAAAATAGCAGGAAAACCAATATTTATTAGAATTTTAGATTGCCATGTTTTCATACTACTGATCCATCAATGAGCAATCAGCGCATAATTCACACCCAAAGTACACACCATTGTTGTTAGAGACTCCAAAACACTCTAGCCACATAGCAGCTGGTGTTACTGATGTACTATAGCCACTATAGTTTATCTTCTACATCCTTTCTCTTTGCCAACTATAGTTTATCTTACTATAGCCCAAAACGCCGCGCCGGCCACCACACTCGCCGCCTCCGGCTGTGGCCAGCTGCAACGAGGAAGACGATGGTGAAGCCGCGAAGGCGAACGACTGAGCGCGGCGTTTTGGGCTGAGAATTGAGATGGGCCGGCTGTGGTGCGTGCTGCGTAACGTTTGGCTAAGTCACGGACCCATTGGATGAAAAATAGACGGCACAGATTGGTGACTGCAGAATACAGTCGATGAGGACGAAAAAAAAAGATATATTTGAATCCATGGGCCTGTTCGCTGGTTGGTGCTGGTGCTGGTTTGGGCTGGCTGGTGCTGGTTTTTTGTGAGAGGAAAACACTGTTGGCTGGCTGGTTTGGGCTGGTTTGGCCATGTCCAGTTATCCATTTTGTCCGGATCCGCATCTGTTTCTGATACGGATGTTGAAATGGATATATTTGAATCCATGTCTCATATCTTTTCTCTATCCGATTCCAAGACCTGTATTTGAAAAAAAATCATGGAATATCATCTGTAACCATGAGGGTTATGCAAATGAGGAAACTATTTATTTAAAAATTATCCCTATAACAAATGATTAAAGACTAATGGTATAAAATTTAATATTTAAATATAGATATGAAGTTTAATTTAATAGTCTTGATTTTGTTTCAATCTTATATATTTGTTGTTATTTCATTTCAACACAATATTTTATTCTTTTTGTTGTTGAATAATATTTTTATATTCTTTAATTTATTAAATTCCTTACATTTTTTTATATATGATTAAAATAATTATTTATTTATATTTTAATGAAACTGGAGGGGTTGAAGCCCCTACAAGTTTAAAAATAGCAATAAAAGAGCTCAGAAAGAGTTTTAAAGAACAGTTTAAGAAACAAAAAAAGGAAAAAAAAAAGAAAATGCTATTCCTTTCGCATAATTACAACCAATCTTGGATCCATGAATTAAAAAACTACGAGTAACTTTCTTTGACTCTGAGCGACGATAATTTATTTATATATTTTCATTTTAATATATTGAAAACTAAAATATTTAGTTGATATATAAGATGTGATATGTGTGTTATATGCTTCCTTTAGTTTTTAGTTGTATATAACGATATCGTTCTTCCAAAACTATTGCTAAAACTAAAGATACTTGAGATTAACTAAATTGATTAGATATATCCAAATGCAAATTTGAATCTGACTTATTTGTTTTTATTAATATTAGAATATGTATTCATATTTGAATGACTTATTCGCATCCGGAAAAAGAAATTGATAACAAATATGTGAAATCTATCCTCATCCGTACTACTTCCATCCCTGCTACTCCTGGCTGCAGGGTCCAGGCTGCATAGATTGCCGCAGCATCAGCACAGTCGCATTGTTCCTGAGAGAGAGCACATGTAGACACCAGTAATGCACAGACAGCTCTAGCTACTATTACTAACAATCTATATTAATGGAATTAATGCCTAGAGAAACAGTTTTTCACAAGCAAAGACATGTTTATTAGCTTGGGCTACAGGGGCCTTCCTGAAGAAGCAGCAACCTATATTAAGTTATGAACTCCCATGCAACGGATGTTATATACATGGGCCCAAAAAACGAAGAACCTATCACAGAAGTGCCAAATGGATTTTCATCACAGGGCTCCAGAGTCCAGGGAGCAAAGAACATCTCTGCAGTTTTCACTTTTCCTAACTTCTAATTCTAAACCACGCCTGAGCACTTTTTACAGGGTAGGAAACATGGGTGGAACTAGCACGGAATTTGAGTGGTGGCATGTTACTGATGGACATGTATAGCTACATGAAAGAAGGTATATTTTCTTTGGAAATCTAGAATTTGAGTGGGGGACACGTGCCCCCGCTTCTTGTGTATTGGGTCCGCCCTGGTGAAAAAGGTTGGAGAACATAGTAGTGTACTGCATACTGCAAATCTATGTTATATATAAAAGAGAGTGCCACTTCTCTGAGCTGACGATGTCATTCAATGAACTTCTGTGCTCTTTTGCCTCCTCTCTTCCAGTTGTGATGCCTCGTTCAGCATGCGGCGTCACTCGGCATGTTTAGCTTGGGTAGTGCAACTGCCTACATGTACAATGCTGTGTGGGCCACTCAGGGTAGACGATATATGCTTGCATTGAATTAAGGGAGGGCAGCATCAGGTTGGTATACATAATGTAGCACAAGCTTGAGGCGAATACAGTCGGTGACACCATTGTCCCCACAAACACAGAGAAAGAAGAATCAATTACATTGAAGTGTTCTTTTTGTTTTAGATAGATGGAATAAACCAAACTATCTAGATCTCCACAGCTACTTTGAGTTATATATACGGGGCTATTAAGGGCTTTTCATGAACATGAAACACATTTTTTTAGATAATGGTAGATTAAACAACGGGCTTCTTCCTTCAAAAAGGAATCAGGCCACGAGTTCAATACAGAAGAACATCAACATACCAGCTGACCAAAACATCGACGGCAGCACAAAACCAGTTTTTAACCAAAAACTAAACACTAAGTCTAAGAGCATAAGGCCATCTAAAGAAAGCAGAGCACTACAGAGCCGTAGTCTCTAGCTTCTGGCATCCTTGGACAATAAACTTCTTCATGTCTTCACTCCTTTATAACAGCCCCCACTACCGCAGCCAGTGCGTAGCTCTAAACACGACCTGCAAAATAGATTTTGGACTGCATTTGTCAAATACCAATTCATTTCTTGTAAGCCAAAGCGACCAGCACAATGCAGCAACTCCTATAAGCAACAAGCTTCTAAATTCTCTCCCACTTTATTTGTGCCAAACACCAAAAATATTTTGTGTACTCGTTGGTGGTTTTAAACCAAGCACCATATGGATATCACACCACAAGGCCTTGGCCATCACACAATCGAAAAACAAATGTTGAATACTCTCTAGTTTAGAGCAATAACAACAATTTCGGTTTCCCCTCCAATTTTGTTTAGCTAAATTATCCTTTGTTAGAATTACCCCTCTCCTTAGAAACCATATAAAGATCTTAACTTTTAATGGAATTCTAAGATGTCAAATGTCCTAAGAGACTTTGAGGCCATTGTTTATTAGGTACGCATACATGGATTTTAGCGAGAACATTCCACTAGAATGCAAGTCCCAGCAAAAGGAGTCCCTGCCATCCTGTAAATTAATACTCGCAATGCTACCAATTAGCTCCTGCCAATCCAACAACTTGTTTTCCACTAACACTCTTTCTGAAGGTGATGTTAATTGGTACCGACCGTAGAATCTTAGCCACTGTAGACTGCTCCCTGCGGGCAATATTGTATAGGGATGGATAAACCTCTTTCAAAGGAGCTCCCCCTAGCCAACGATCCTCCCAAAACCTGATTTGGGAGCCATCCGAGACCTTGAATCTTCCTAATCTCTGAAACTGCTCTTTTACCCTCATAAGACCCATCCAGAAGTGAGAGTCATCTGGTTTCTTAGTCACTTGAGATAAAGTCTTATTTTTAATATACTTGTTTCTAATAAGTTCTTGCCAAATACCATCTTCATTCAAAAGCTTGAACAACCATTTACTGAGCAGACATTTATTTTGGATTTCTAGGTTCTAGATGCTAAGGCCCCCCTGTTCCTTAGGTTGGCAAAAAATTAGCCATCTAACTAACCTATATTTTTTCTTGTGTTGATCATTCTGCTAGAAAAACCGTGATCTAAAATACTCAAGCTTCTTTAAGACCCCCTTAGCAATCTCAAAGAAGGAGAGCATGAACATAGGAAGACTGGACAAAATAGAGTTGATCAACACTAATCTACCGCCAACTGACAACATCTTCCCCTTCCAACAACTGAGTTTTTTCTCAAATCTTTCCTCTATGTTCTTCCAATCTGTTTTATTCAATTTCTTGTAGTGCATAGGGAGACCAAGGTACCGACGTGGATAATAACTTAATTCATAACCAAATAATTGTGTATATAGATTTTCCTCCTCCTTTGCCTTACCAAAGCAAAAAAATTCACTTTTGTGGAAGTTAATCTTAAGGCCAGATAATTGTTCAAACATACATAGAATTAGTTTCATGTTTGTCGCTTGCTCAATATCATGGTCCATAAAGATTATTGTATCATCCACATATTGTAGGATAGATAACCCATCTTCCACAAGATGCGGAACTACCCCACTAATCTACCCATTTACTTTGGCCCTGGCAATCAAAATGGACAACATGTCCACCACTAAGTTAAACAAAACGGGTGACAAAGGGTCACCTTGTCTAAGACCCTTTTGGGTTTGAAAGAAAGGGCCCATCTGATCATTGATTTTTATACCCACATTTCCATCCTGCACGAAGGTTTTAATCCAATTGCACCATGTTTCGGAAAAAACTTTCATGCGCAAAGTCTGTTACAAAAAAGACCACTTGACTTTATTGTAAGCTTTCTCAAAGTCTATTTTGAATAAAACTCCATTTAGCTTCTTCCTTGCATCCACATTTAATCGATACTCCATTATTTATACACGTTATTTATACCATGTTCCTTGCATAATGGGTATCCATAAATTTAAAAACTTTGTCTTTGAAGGCAGAGTCACCATGTTTCCTTGCATCCAACATATTCCTCGTCTGCTGTGTCTATTCTTGAAAAAAATTACTAGTATAATTTTATAATTTTTATTTATATTAAGAGCAAGAATATAGCAAAACTATTGTCATATATACCTATTAATGTCTTCTACACCCTCCGTCTGATAAAAATTGTCATTCTCACTTCTCGAGAAGTCAAATATTTTTAACTAGATATATCACTCAAATGGAGTCACCATAGAGCCTGGCTGCCAATGGACAGGTCAACTACCACTAAAAGAATAGCGCATACCACTAAAAGTGATGTAGACAATGCCCAATGTTCCGATAGGTATGATAGCATCTGTAACAGAACCGTCTAATTTATAAGAGCACAAGTACAATGGCAGCCCGTAAGCGGTCGCACTATCATACTTAAGCCCATATAAATCTAATTTGGTTCACCCAAATTGGACAAACCTAGCTCAAGATATCAATTTTTGAAGTTTGCATTCAAATCTGTGAAAATAAATCAAGAAAATCATTTCAACTCTGACTGACAGTTGGGCCCCGCAGTCAATAGTTCCCACCCGTCAGCGAGACCAGCGCAGAGCGCGGCCTTTGACTGGCAAGAACTAGCCGTTGGCGAGGTCACCGACGACAAGGTCTTCACCGTCGTGCTCCCCATGACACCCCGCGTCGAATGGTACCCATGGTTAGCTTGGCGGTTCACCAGAGCGACCTCACCGGCGAGCATGGCGGCTCGGCGCCAATGCGCGGCAGCGGACACGCCGTCTCCGGCGATGGCACCATTAGGTAAGCACGGCTATAGCTTCTACTAACCCTAGCGGAGCTCTACGGTGCAGATCAAGCTACTATGGCACGGCGATGAGCTCCGGCCACGTGCATGGCGGCACGGCGGCGCACAGCGCACGCGGCGACGCTTACCGTTCCGATGTGACGGTGGTGGGTGATGGGTCTCCATCATTGGAGAAGGTGCTAGGGTTCATGGTGGCTCAGAAACGAACATAGGAGGGGGAGGATAGGATCTAGCAAGGGCCAGCCATGGCAAGCTTGAGCTCTGGGCCATGGCGGGCGCTCATGGTGCAGTCACGCATTCCCACGCAATGGCGACGGTAGGGGTTAAATCGGCTATGGCGTGAGCATCTACGACCTATGGTGACGATGAACCAACGGATTAAAAGGTAGGAGGAGCGGTGGATAAGGCTAGCCACAGCGATCTCGGAGCTCGATGGTGCTCCGTGGCCATGGCGGCGACGGCGATGCACAATGTGGCTTTACCTCGGCTTAGATGGTGGCACTAGCGGGTCGGGGAGGTAGAGGAGATGGTGGCGGAGCTATGGGTGTGATGGATTTGACGGCGGTGTTGCGGTTGTGGCACGCGAGCGCGGCGGAGATGGTGGCGGAGCTATGGGTGTGATGGATTCGACGGTGAGCACGGCTCCGCTCGGCAAGCTAGCGAGAGGGAGAGAGTCGAGCGAGAGAGTGAGAATGAGGGAGTGCAGCGGCTTCGCCTCCCTTTTCCCCCTGCTGGCCTGACCGGCTGGGCCGACGCCGGCGTACGGCCAGCACGTGGCCTGGCGCCGGTCAGCCACTACAGCGCTGTTGCTCCTCAGTTTTAGGCCGGCAATGGCCGACTGACGGAGCAACTTCAAGCACATGTAACTCCCAAACGAGCTCGAGTTGGTGAAAACCCCCTTAATAGGAAATGTAGAGCTACATGCACTCTCCAACTTTGCTTTAGAAAGCTTCCTCTAATTCGCCATGGTTTTCAAGTTACAATGCTCCAAAGTTGATCACTTGAAACTGTAAACAGCTTTTTGGACTTAGCAAAAATTCCTAAGTCTAGAAACAACATTACATTGCTACTTTGGAGCTATTTTTGACATTGTTAGGCACTAAATTAGCTCATGGCCCTAAAACAAGTTTGTTACCCATGTCAAGAACTACAACTTTTATTAAGGGTGCACTGCCATGCAAACCCTCTATGCTATAGTTCAACTCTAGTCAAAGTAGTATCATGAGAAATGAAATTTTGAGTAAGCTATGACTTAGAAGCAAATTTGGCCCATGTCATGAATACAAACATTGTTCCATTTTCCATCCTAGATGTGTCTAAGGTTTTTTGTGACCTCACAACCATCTCTTGCATTGGTCACACATGATCACAAGCATATGCATGTATATAATCAACATCACATATGATAATATGTAAAGAATAAGATGAAATTCCATATGCTCATGCTCAGGAATGCTTGGATGATGCTTGTGCTCATGATATGCAAGTGCCAAATGCAATGCTTAACACTAGGGTGTTACAACATCGATTGGTGGAGACTCGACATTCACGATCTAGGCTTCAAACCAAGACTAATTTGAATCTCCACAACCATTACACCACTGCTCCGTTGGTTATCAACCACGCGCAACGCGATTGACCTCGCCGAGAAGGCTTTTCTGCAAGCGAATCTAGAACACAAGCAAGAACAGGTAAATGCAATATGAAATTGCAAATAAATATGAGGCTTCTGAATATGAAGAGAAGTTCTAGTCTTTATTCGAAAGGACTAATCGCCACAGGCGAACAAGATCAAGAACCGGGGCCCTGGTTTAATAGCAAACGATCTTGGTGATAAGTTGTAGCAAACAATGTCTGTTTCACGTGGAAAACAAGAACACAACAAAACAAAACCCAAACGAGAGCGACGACTGCTAATTATAGAGCTTTAGACGTCACCCCCTAGACGCGTCCTCTAATGGGCTCTAAGACGATACACGGCCCAACGGACCAAAAGACGGTGTCGCAACACCCTGGAA